>NC_135436.1:19436323-20036323 GCF_051991255.1 Vanacampus margaritifer | reverse complement strand
CATTAATGTGAACGTTTTCAGATGTTCTGTGTTTGTGTATGTTTTGTGTCACGTGCTTTACATCGACCCAATAGAATTCGGCAATAAACCATGGATGAATTAATAAACTGAACTACTTCTGCCGTATGAGAATAGTTATTTTTTTAACTAACGAAAATAATTAGTAATTTGCAATAACAATCGGTTGATATAATGCTGTAGCTGAAACAGAGCAGCCCGTTTGACCAACATTTTGACAAAAAGACACTATGCGGCTACTATTTACTACTTCCTGTTTCTTACTTGTTGGCAAAATGACAGTAGCGCTCGACCAACTGCAATAGTCATTACATTCCGGTCTGGGCATTACTAAGTGGAGCGATCTCACGCTGATGATACTTTCATTTCCCTTTCATTTAATTATTTACATATTATCAGGGGAGAGCGCGGACGCAGTCCCCCACTACCAGAAATTGTGCAGTCGAGATTCCCACATTTGGGGAATTTGCAGAGGTCAGCACAGCCGGAGTGCAATGGCTGAGCCTCACCCTGGGTGAACCACCTTCTTGATCATGGTATCTCCCCTGCCAGGTAAGTATGAGTTGTACAGATCACCAACGCTGAGGTCTTTAGCACACACACCATCTTCAGTCATGTTCTCTTTTTGTACACACGTGAAAATTCGAACACGCACACACATACAACGCTGGATGCGGAAGCACTCGTACACCCGTTATTAACCAGTTATTAACATTAACTAAACAATTGTCAAATTAGGGTTTAAGAATCTGCGAAAACCTTCCCATAATGCATTGCTCCTTACTCACAGTCCTATCCCCACGCCTTTACACACACCCTCGCTTGCTTTGTCCTTGTCAGTAACAACATATCAATAAATTACCGCTGCTGACATCTAGTGGTATGTAGCAAACACTACACTCTTCAACAACAATGACTTTTTATTGTACTCATATTATTATGTATGTATTATTATTAATATAAGGCCATAAATTGTAAATATTAAATAAACATTTCTGGGGGAAATGCAAGGTAAATATTCGCGAGAAAAGCATTAATCCCATAATAATTACATTTAAAAAAAAAATAACGTCATATATAACATTTATGCTCCCTCCTGTTGTTATGGCAGACGTTAAACAAGCGCCTTCACAGATAATCACACACCATAGGAACAACAATACAATAACATTGGCAAAGAAATACATGAGTTTCGTTTGTTCGAGCTAATATATTAATAATTAAATTTTACAATAATAGGGGGTGCACCGTTCCTGGATATACTGCAATACCAGGTCGATGCGTGGAGTGGACGGAGCAAGCCCCTATTCCATCTCCCAGTTCCAAAAATCAATTTAATATATGGTCCCCGGGTAGGGGACGTATCAGATATTAAACTGATAAGAACAGATACTACACTTGATCTTAGCCAAAAGGCCGAGAAGCGATAACCACAATGGGTCAGGGGCGACGAAGTATTTCCAGAGGCTACAAGTTAAAGTTACGGTTGCACACATCGCCATCACGCCAAACAACAACTATCCACAGGTAATAATGATATTTCGTCAACTGTGTTTTTTTCAACCTGCACATCGACCGAATGCTTTCAGATGTTCTTGTGTTTGTGTATTATTTGTGTCACGTGGTTCACGTGGGACCAATAGAATGATAAACTTAACTCATTATGCCTTAGGTAATCGTTTTTTTTAAACTATGATAATAATTAGTCATTTGCAAGAACAGTCGGTTGTTGGTTTAATGCTGTGGCCGAAAGTTGGGGAGAGTAGAAGAGTTAGTTGATCAACATTTTCTCGAAAAGACACTCATGCGACCTGCCTTATAAACTACTTCCTGTTTCCTGCTTTGGTTAATGCCAATGGCTCTCTACCGCCACCAATGTAGTGGAGGTGAACTACAACCCTACCACACGTGGGTAAAGCATTTATCGTGCCACAGCAACGTCAAATCTGATGTAATGGGCATTTTATTGACTAATTAAAAGTTTCAACGTCCCAAAAATAGTAACCATTCATGCTCATGGAGGAGTAAAAAATACAAAAACAACAAGGGAGTGAAAGCTAAAAGAACACCATGTCAATTCACTGCATGTAGTTACTAGTCACACTGCTGTCAAGTGTAAACACACGGTAATGTAAGAAATGTCCTGTATATACGAACAGTTTGCTATAATATTTAAGTATAATATGGTGTTAAGGAAATTCCTGGTCACGATATAAGGCCTCCGAAATGCTTAATTAGCTTACCTGTTGATGGAAAGTGGAACACCCGTTAGCGTGCTGAAAATCTCCCAACTGGTCACTCATGATTCTGTCTTCTGTATCGCTTTATTTCAGTCGTTGGTGTGGAGAAAATCAAATTTTATCAGCCAACCTGTTACGCTTTTAAAGTGACGTAGTTTAAGCTACATTGGTCAGTGCTCCGCCACTTGAAGTGACATTGAAGTCACCTAGGACATCTCAGGGTTATTGTTTTTTTTACATAAAGGCAACTTGGTGGGCGATTTATCCACTACTAAACGCCCAGGCTTACCTAAATAATTGTGTATTGTGATTATTCAATAGCAATTGTTTAATAACATATTGGGCAACTACACAGAAAGAGCGCTGAATATATCTAAATCGTTCCCAAAAATGATTTACAAATTCCTAGGAAAAAAATGCATCACAGTCAATTACAAAACAAGGTCTTTGAAGGTAGATAGTGGGAAAGTCAATGGCAAGCAGATATATCGTTAAAAAGTTAAATTTGACGATACGGGACTAGCATCACAGATATGGACAACGTTTGTATTAGTTTTTATTACATTTTAAATAGTTGGAATGTCTACCTAGCTTACATGTAACCTGATTGTGACATGTGTCGACTAGTTGAATCAACAGATAAATGCAAATTTCGCTTAGGTATCTGCAATGTCAATGTACTGCATGTGTTTTCTGATTACAGATGGCTAGCTTTCTGTGATTACACATTGGATATCAGCTTCTGAATTGGAGCTACAATTCAGTTGCAGGTGTCAGCTGTTAAATTACATTTTCTGGATACACAGTGATGTCGGTTTTTGATGCCGTGCCGCCTGAGGGATCGAAAGTCACGGGCATTCAATGTTGGTTTATGACCTTATTGCTGCTTACATGCAGTGATATCTCCAGATTGTCTGAACCTTTTGATGATATTATGGACTGTAGATAATGAAATGCCTAAATTCAATTCAACTGATAGGAATTATTGATATAGTTTTGTCATGAAATTATGAAAAATACTGTCACCTAGTGGGGTCTAGTATGAAAGACAACTTTTCATTGTGGTTGAGAAAGGAGACATAATAAAGTGGACGTTAAATCAATGATCACTACTCCATGGGAAGTATGGGGAAATAAAATAACATTATTCTTGAAATAGGCTACAACTTTTTTTCAAATTAAAAAAAGAAAATCATGACATTTCTTCATAGAAATGTTTTTCTTGGAAACATACAATGCTTTGTGGTAATAATTACAATTAACTTGTTTAAAAATATATATTTTTGAAGATAAAATTACGAGTTTTGTTCTCTTTTTTGTCAAAGTCATTAAAATCGAACTATTATTTTCTGAGAAAATCTTTAAAAACTACAAACTTCATGCCCTTGTTTTAACTTCTCTCTTAAAAAATATTTGTTTTTCTTCTTGAAAATGTGTCAATTTTCTCCCCCTAAAATGCAAAATTTTCTTTCATGACAAACAAAACACAAAAACGTTGCAGTTCTCCCCAAAATTGTAACTGTTTTTCTTTAAAAAAAGAAAAAGAAAAAAAGAAGGATCACTTTTTGGTTGAATAAATGCAAAATTGTTTGGGAAAAAAATCATGGAAGCGTGACTTCTCAAAACTCTCAAAAATATGCTACTTTTTTTATTTTAAGAATCACAATATGGCTGTATAGCTAAGTCTTTATTATGGTTGTGTGTACACACACACGCACACACCAGTGTGACCGTAATAATCGTTCAGTACAAAAAAACAACAACTAATTTTAGAGTATATATGAATTGATTAGAATATTCAAGTCTCTTTTTCGTCATGACCCCTGCCTGCACGGTGCACAACTTTGCACCGCCCCCTTTCTCTTCTACGCGCTTTCCTTCGGTCTCTTTTCATCAGCGTGTAACTCTCTCGCTCCTTATTTCGTCATTGCACCTCCACGCACACAATAAAAAAGAACCGGCCACTCTCCCGATTGTGGTTTTACTCAGAATGCCTCTTCTCAAGCTTCTGCTGTCGGTCAAGGACGATTTCATCCTCTTCGCGGCTCCGCTCCTTCTGCTGCCTTTGCCGCTCGTTATCAACACGTCGGTACGTTATTATAAATTATTATCATTCCTTTATTATTATTTTTCATCTCCACTACGTGATGCTGAAATGACGCATTAGTGAGCAGTTGTTCCCCCTTGACTCCAGTCGAATAGTTTGATTTGCACCTGTTGCGCATGCATATATGAAATGTACTAGAACGTGACTTGGTGTAACAAGCTGGTCTTTTAGCGTGGGAACCCCTCTGTGTCTATGCTGTGACAACGGTGACGCACTCACACATACGTACGCGTGTTGTGATAAGACTTATAATCGCAGCTGCTTGTGCGTTTATGAACAAAGTGTGCCGACCTAACAGATAACTGATATAGCTCATCAACAAAAATAAGTCAACCAAAGTCTTGATAAACACTCATCAGCACCCTTTGAACAATCATATCGTTGAATGATGTAAGAGCCATTATTTATGTTGAGGTGTGATTTTTACAGGAAGCATCATGCGCCTATGTGATCATCCTCATGGCGGTGTACTGGTGCACCGAGGTTCTCCCGCTGGCAGTGACCGCCTTGCTCCCGGCGCTCCTCTTCCCGCTCTTTGGCATTATGGAATCTAAGAGTGTGAGTGAAAAGATGAAAGTTAAGGACTGTCACAAAAGTTATATTTCAAACGACGAGTTTCCCCTTCAGTGATGGCCAGACGGTCAATCAGCATGTCTCCAAAGAGATCCTGCGGTGTTAGCTTTGTTGTTTAGTGTGTGGCAGGACAACTCTGGGCTGACTGCTCACAATGCCGAGCATCTGACAGTTCCTGGCTGAATCCTTCAGGGAGTGCATAAAGCATAGCAGTGAAGGCTGGGAAAGTGTGTGTATTTGAAATATATCTTTTGTGGCACCAGCCCTACAGGATTTTTTCTATAATATAGTATGATTTGTATACTTAAGAGGAGATGAAGAACAGCAAGAAAATGGAGCATTTCAGCAAAGTGGAGAATATGTTGTTCAAGGCATGGGAGTTGAATCACATGTCTTGAACTCGAGTCGATAAAGTCACTGATTTTATTACTTGTGCCTTGCTTGGCAAAATGTAAGAAAGACTTGACTTTGACTTGAACGCCGTGACTTGACAAGTCATTGTGTTATTGTTTACATTTGAACACCATTTTTTTTAAATGTAGTGGGCCTTTTGTTTTGTGTGGTGGCCACTAGTATGCCACTAATGAGGGCGGAGACTGACTCGTTGAGGAAGTGTCACCAAAAGATGAAAATGAGAATTCAAAGATGATTGTTTTGATGAAAGACAGCATCGTGCAATGTTTGAAATTCAAAGATAAAGACATTTATGACATTTCCTTTGGTCAATCTGACGTAACATGTGAAGCTAAGCTAGTTAGATTAGCTTGTCAGTTTACCTCACCTCATAGCTGGTCATATATTAACTAAACTTGATGTCTGTTAATGCATTTAATTGACAAGGCAATAAAGTGATAGATTACACATCATGGAGAGTAATCTTGAAACTATACCATTATTAAAGCTATTGTTATTTAAACAAACATCTATACAGATGCCGCTTTGTGTATTTTTCTGGTTGTGATGGATCTGCCATATTTGATGTGGCAAAGCCCCCATAAACAAATGCTTGTCAACTTGTCTGAACTTCATAAGGTCTCAACCTAAGCGCACAAATTTTATGCCTCTCAGTCACCCATTTACACACTCTAATTAACTTGGGAAGCAGATTGCAACCAAAAACACAAACTATGTAGTTATGTAAATATGATGATGCATCTTTACTCCCACATTCAGCATTTTTCAATATTTGATCGCAGTAGCAGTGTGACACTCACACAAATATTAGTTAAAAAACAACAGCAAAAATAAGTAGTATCCATTTGTAAATATATACATTTAATTTTACTACACTTTTTTGTTATGATCAGTGAAAAAAGATTGTTTTTTGAATAATGGATGGCTGGGCCACTCCAATATATGTCGCAATTAGCAAGATCTTATGACTTGACTTACGACTTGCTTGAAACAAGTAATGACTTGAATCGTCTTGAAAGTTTGTGCCGACGTAACTTGACTTGCTTGATTTTTTTCCCACAGCAACTTGTTACTTGCTTTAAACTTGAAGATTTTACAACTTGCACATATGTGACTTGCTCCCACCTCTTATAAGCACATTAATACTACAAGCCATTTTAACTAGTTTTTATTTTCTTTTTTGTGTGTGGAATAAAGTCACAATTATTTTTTGTTACTTTACAAGGTAGAGTTATTTTATCATGAAAGGTTTTCTACAAAATTGTTTCTACAAAAAGTTATATTTTTGTTCTGTATTATAACAGTAAGATTTTTATGAACAATGTTTGATTCTTTCAAGTAATTGTAGCCATGGATTTTCTTTGGACTGTGGATTATTTCTACATCATGACTGGCATTGATGATAACTCTGCTGCTTCTATCTCAGGTGTGCATGCAGTACCTGAAGGACACCAACATGTTGTTTGTGGGCGGCCTGATGGTGGCTGTGGCTGTGGAGCACTGGAACTTGCACAAGCGCATCGCCCTAAGGGTGCTTCTGCTTGTCGGCGTACGTCCGGCACTGTGAGTTGTATCAGGCGTCCGGTTTCCATGCCGAGGAGCTCATTTTATTCCTGCTTGATGTTTTTTTTTTTTATAACAAGTCCTCAAACACGGGGATCTTGGGCCACGTGGGTCAAGGGAGAAATGTTTCCACCATAACCCTAACAGCAATTAGAGTCTACTTACTAGACCCAACTACTATGTGCCTCACATGCCATAAGAATGAAAAAGTTGCAACTTAAAAAAAAAGTGATGATAAAAAAAAAAAAATTGTAACAGTATAAAAGTAAAAGTATTATGCTTTTCCAGTCGTAATATTGTGTGAAAATCACTGTTTATGAAGTGAAGAAAGTCATATTTTAAATTAAAATTTCAAAAATAAAACTTGATTCTCATCATATTATCGCCTACCTTTCAAAAGAAAGATGATATTCAAAATGGCAGGAGGCAGGAATTATCCACCGACTGCAATCCAAAACAGTGCTGTGTGTTTACTTAAACAGGCCCAAATTACACATTAAATAAATTTTTGGTTACTGTAAATTTTTATGAGCTTAGTTCAGGAAACACTATACTTTTTTTTTAGTGGTCTGACTTCAGATTCTTTCTAATGTAAAATATGTGCCTTGGCCCACTAAAGGTTAGGAGACAAAAATCCTAATGATGGTACTATAGTTTCATAATTTAAAAAAAAAAACTTTATAAAGGCAGTGATTTCAGAGTTATGTCATCATTAATCGCAGTCATATCAGAGATTTGATACAAAGATAAGGCATGGAGGAATTTACTTATTTTGTTTTATTGATGCACCAGTCCTCATGTGAAGGTCTACACTTTTTAACCATTACATATGGGGCAAATTTGGCTCTTTTTTTAAACATTTGACAGCCGTAAAAAAAAAAAAGTCTTTCATTCACCTTAAAATTGAAGTTTCTTAGGTGACCCAAAATATGCACAAATGAAAATATTTAAAAAGTAGACATTTGTACAGGTGCCACAAAGTTTATATACATTTAGGCAGTTTCAGGTCAATGAATGTGTAGAATACTGACAAAAAATCTAGAGAAGCATCTGTGTCCTCGCCACATTTGCACAGGTTCCACAGAAACATGCCTCTGTTGGTCTTTGAAGGGTGTTGGGGAATTTCGAAACAATGAAAAAGTAAAACAGCACACAGATTATCATACATGTACAGTATGTCACAAAAGTGAGTACCCGCTTCACTGACACAATGAAAAGTAGTCATCTTATTTAACAATGTAAATGTATTGTTCCCTCAAAATAACTCACAATATAACCCCCTGCAACAAAAGTGACTACACCCCTAAGTGAAAATGTTCACCTTGGGCACAGTTTGTGATTTCCCACCTCCAGTGTCATGTGATTCGTTAGTGTTACAAGGTCTCGGGTTTGATCAGGGAGCAGTTTTTGTTGCTTTTGTAAGATACTGCATACTAAACATAAGGAACACCAATCATACAGATGTCAGAGGTTAACAGGTGTGAGAACCTCAACTAGCAAAAACAAGGTAACTTCTGTACTGCACCCTTCAAGGTTCAAGGACTCTAGTTTAACAACCACTGCTTTAACATCCAATTGATATTTTGACCTTTATCGGCAGGCTCATGCTGGGCTTCATGGGCGTGACGGCCTTCTTGTCTATGTGGATCAGCAACACAGCCACCGCAGCCATGATGGTGCCCATCGTCCAAGCCGTCCTGGAGGAGCTCAACAACAGCGATGCGCAGATGCCCGCCATTCTGAGCTCAGACGAGGTCCAGATGTCAGAGGTGGACGGCAAGCAGCAGAAACAGACAGAGGTGACAGGTGAGAGGGTGCTGGACTCTTCGGTACCCTGTTTTTCGTTTGCTCCTCTCAGACTATGGTCTCCTGTTTGAAGGCCCCGTGGTGGTGACTTTCCTGGACACCTCCGTTGAGGAGAACCGACAAAAGGAGGCAGCGGAAAGACAGAGGATGTGCAAAGGGATGATCCTTTGCATCTGCTACTCCGCCAGCATTGGCGGCACCGCCACGCTGACAGGGACCGGTCCCAACTTGGTGCTCAACGGACAAATGAGCCAGTGGGTGCCGGGTTTGACGGGTGGCTGTGCATTTTGTACCAGAGCCTTCAGTGGGCCTTAATCCACCTAATACCACTACTATCGTTAAACCTTATGTTGTTCTCCTTCAGACTGTTTCCTGAAAATGGCGATGTGATCAATTTTGCCTCCTGGTTCGGATTCGCCTTCCCCAACATGATCCTCATGCTGGTGCTGGCGTGGCTGTGGCTACAGTTTGTCTTCATCGGATTCAAGTGAGTGAATGGACGCAGAGAAAGTACACATCACAAAATGGGGACTGAACGTTGAGGTGCTTTCGTTTCCAGCTTCAAGAAGACGTGGGGCTGCGGCACTAAAAAGACGGAGAAAGAGGTGGCTGCCTATGAAGTGATCAAAGGGCAGCATCGCCGGCTGGGGCCCATGTCCTTTGGCGAATTCTGCGTCCTGGGTCTCTTCATTCTGCTTGTGGTCCTGTGGTTCTCCAGGGACCCTGGATTTATGCACGGCTGGGCAACTAATGTCTTCAACTCCAAAGCAGAGTATACAACTTTTTCCCTCCTAATTACACTTTGTGGGTTTTTTTCATTGATAGCACACCTGCGCAGGATGCCGGCGGAATGTGATTTTTTTTTTTGTGCCAGCGTACGGCTCGCTGCACATGTCCGCTCATTTGGCAGACTGGTCTCTGCCAAGCTGGCCAGGTCATCACAGCAGAAGGAGTGTGTTGGAGATGCAACGGAGTGACCATCATGTGGCATAAAGTCAATCTAAACCTAACGTAACCACATCAAAATGGCCGGCGTAGACAGCTGGTCTAATATGATGTATTTCATTCATAAATATATGAACAGCCTGCATCAAATCCTCTGAATTTTATTTAATTTTTTTAAATCCACTAAGCGGCACAGCCCTCTCGCAGATCCGCTGGCCTTCAGTCACCTGTGAAATTACCAACATGGGGTCTAACCCTCCTCTGTGCAGTCACACCACGTGCTTGGCAGGATTTACATAGGTCGTGAAAATCCACACCACCAAACACAAATTGAGCAAAAAAGTATTCATACTGAGGTCGATACATGGGTCCATTGTACCTTTAATTGTTACTATACGTCGCTTGTATGGATAAATTAACAAAGATTTCTGACAAATAATAATTTCAGACCAGTTATAAGGGAAGTCAACTTTAAATATTTCTAGACAATATGTTATATGTGACCTCACAAGTCTAAACATAACATTCTGCTTAATATTACATTTGTGGAATATGAGCCATAAAGCAAAATCCAGCCGTTTCTATCCATCTCAGGGGAACGGCCTTTTTCCCACTTCCTGTCGACTGAAGATGACATCACAGTTGCTCTTTTCTGAAGCTGAGCTGTGATTGGTTGCTACCTGAGCAACTGTGATTTTCACTCAACAGCAAGTGGCAAAATGGCCACCTTCTGATACTGATAAAAACTTCTGGATTTTGCTGCTTAATTCCATTCAATATTCCACTCATGCAATATTATACCACATTTAGACTAGTGGGGCTGAATAGAACATATTGTCAAGAAATTGTTATTGGGTTGACTTCCCCTTTAACTGAAATTGGACAATTTACCTTGGCATACCCGATGATCTGTTGTGCTTATGAACCATTGACCCAGTGAGCGTTGCACATCCTGAAGGTCATTATGTCTTGAAGTCCAGTCCACCTTATAAGGCAACATCTACTTCCACTTAGGTACGTCACAGACGCCACTGTGGCTGTCTTCATCGCCATCCTCCTCTTTGTCCTGCCAGCCAAACCTCCACGCTTGTGCTCATGGAGGACACAAAGTTTTGACACAGGTTGGTCAATAAAAAAGTTGTCATTGTGCAATGACACAACAATGACACATAAATCACTCTGTAGCGTCCCATCAGACATCCAGCTCAACTCCACGTCTGCTCACCTGGAAGGTGGTCCAGAAGAAGTTACCGTGGGGAATTGTGCTGCTCCTTGGGGGAGGCTTTGCCCTGGCCAAAGGGAGTGAGGTAGGTAGGGGGATAGGATGACTCGCAACTACAAGGACCTCAGAAGTCTGAAGATTTACATTAGCATTAGCATGGCTGCTAACCTAAATACAGAACAAAACCAAATTTGCAATGTATTTCAACTCAAGGTGTCAGTTTGTGGAACAATCGGGATTATAAAACAAAATCATCTCAGCCCGTTTGCATTTTAAAAAAATGTATAAAAGCACAATTTCTGGATAAATATAATTAGTACAAGGTCATTCTATTTAATTATTTTTCTTTAATTGTTATTCAGAAAGCATCTGTTTTTTTATTTTATTTTTTGTGTGTGTTGAAAGATTAGTGACAGATATTATAAGTTTTTCTTCTTTCTGTCCCCTTTCATTTCTTTTACTTTTTAAGAATGAAATACTTTTTTTGAATTGAAATTGAATTGAATATTAGCTTTCTGTGATCTTCAAAAATAATCTTTATAACGTTTATTAAAATATTGGGGCTATTTTTTTTTACCAAAATGTGGAAACTTCCACTTCCTTCAGATGTCAACTTGACAACATGAGCTTGATTGAAATGTCAAGTGTGGATACATATGCTTCATCTTACTATTTTAAACATGACATTCTGATAAATATTACAAGCAAAATCCAGCCTTTTTTTCCATTTCAGGGACCACTTGCTGTTGACTGAAGATGACATCACATCTTAGGCTCAGGCAATGACCAATCACAGCTCACCTGTTTTCCGAAGCTGAGCTGTGATTGATCGTTACCTGAGACCTGAGCAACTATGATGTCATTTTCACTCGACAGCAAGTGGTAAAATGGCCACCTTCTGATACTGATAAAAACTGCTGGATTTTGCTGCTTAACTCATATTAACCGAAATACCGTATTTAGACTAGAGGGGCTGCATAGAACATATTATTATCAAGAAATTTTTGGGGGGTTGACTTCCCCTATACAAACAATACATGATATGTATACCAAATGGAAGAAATATCACATTTTCTCACGGTAACTATGGTTTAGTTGAGTCTAGTACAAAGGTAACAAAAGAAACATTTAAATAGTGACTGTCCAAAATGTATATATGGACATTTCCTTCAATTTTTGACAACATGAATGTAGAATTCAGTGGAGACCTCAGTTTAACCCCCCAATGTTTTTTTCAGGTTTCAGGACTTTCCAGGTGGATGGGAACTCAAATGAGCCCCTTGCAAAGCATCCCACCCTGGGCAATCGCCATTATCTTGTGCCTCCTGATTGCAACCTTCACAGAGTGCACCAGCAATGTGGCTACGGCGACACTCTTCCTGCCCGTTTTAGCATCAATGGTAAGCAACAGAAAAACAAAAAGACAACTGCGTTTGGTTCAGCAAGGTGAAGTGCTTCTTTTCTGGCTGATTTCCCCCAATGGCAGTCGAGCATTCAAACCCCTCCCAGTGGCAGCCTGCTCATTCTCCGCCTGTTTTGTTACCCATCTAGTTGCTCATTCAAGCTGAATGTGTTTAGTCCCATTCCGCAGGGGCCCCTCCTCCCATTCGTAGCCTGCCAATACTCCAATTCATCTCCTGGGCCTTCAATGCAGCCCACCCCACCACGGGCTGAAGAATGGCATTACTGTGTGCCTTGTTTGAGAACTGCGAGTGAGCGCCAGTGAGCCGGCTTGCCAAAGATGGTACTAGGCAAGGGTGCTTGATAGATTTTTATTCAGTCTGAAGACAAGTAAAAGAAAAGAGAATCTCCTCTGTTACATGCAGCTGAAAGTGAATGGTGTGGGGGAAAGTTATAGCTTGTGACTTCCTCTTAAAGAAAAATTTGCATAGGCTTTAAAAAGTACAAATTCACTCTCTCACAAAAAAACAAAAACTAAAAAAAAGTACAAATTCACATGGATTCTCACCAGATGGTGGATTTTTTTAAATATATTTTTAAATATATTTGAAAATATTTTTTATATATTTTATTATATATATATATATATATATATATAATATATTTGAATTATTCAGTTATCGAAGCTACACATCTCAATCTTATGAGTCTCCAAACGAGGTGTGATCATTATTGCACACAAGACATTTGGTCAACAGATTCATATTTTATGGTGAGTATTCAAATTTCGTCACCATGCTTCTCCCAATTCCAGTGGCAGAAAGCCGTAAACTCAATAATACCTTTGAGCACTTTTGCAGCGACCATCTGTGTAGTACACAAACTTGGTATCAATCTGGCCTCTTGAGACATTTTTGTGGGTCTACTCATCATAGTAACGTCTACCATATTATGTTGCTAACTTTATTTCGCTTCAGGGTCAGAATAAAACAAAATTAGGGCTGTTAACTCTGGAGATTCAGTGAAATTCTTTAAAGCATTGAACATTTAACTCAGATCTATTTACTTCCTTTGGTGGCCTATAAACGCTGCTCACGTGTGCTTGGAGGAGTTACTGGCAGATGAGTTCTGGAAAATGGATAAACGCGGACTGTAGGTAGTTTTACTTTCCGTTTTACTTGCTTGACGCTTGTGGAAAATTCTAAAGTAGCTAATATGCGCACTTTGCAAAGTCAAATTAAACTAGCATATTAGTTGTGTGTTCCTCTACTCAAGTTACCTCCGTGTGCCTCAGTGTTGCTGGAATGCGGTGCTCGTGGGCAGAACTAAACCTAAAAGTGAGAAGTTTGGAGAATTGTTTCTATGAGAAAAATTGCAATAAGATGCCTGATTCTGTTTTGATGATTTTGTCCAACAGTTGTATTTTACAGGGAAAGTGTTGTATTCAAGGATCAAAATAGCGAGGACAGTCTTTGAACTCGAAATATACATTCTATTTGATTATTTTACATTAATTGCAAGATTTTACTCAAGTAAATATTTGCTACAAGCTTTGTAAGAAATAGTATAAAAAATGTGATAAATCGAGATGTGAAAATTCAATATATGAGGGTCAAATTTAATTGCAATTGGAAAGAATCTCTCAGCCTTGAAAGGAACCAAAATTGCTGACTTCTTGTGTTCTTTTGGCATATTGTTTTGTGCATTTACCAGATTTTATGTAGCCAGCTGAAGCAGAATTAAAAAATAAATAAATACAAACTCAAAGTGATTATTTATTTGGCTCAAGAATACCAAGTAATGATGAAACAAAAGATTTCAAACGGCCCTGAGACATGTACTGCAATAAAGTCAAGGTTCCACATTTTGTCCAGTGTAAACATTTGGGCCGGCTCCCCCTATTTTACATTGCATAGTCACATTGTTTCGAAATGCTTTTGCAACGTCTGTCTCCTGATAAGGATTTTAATCATTAATATTCAATAACATTCCATGTTTTTTCAGTTTTTTTGTGGTTTTAGAACCTCCTTTTATTGAATTTTCTTTATGTAGGTCAATCATTTCAAATAAAGACCATGTCTTCCCACGTGTAATGAGAACTGCTCTTGAATGGTTCAATAACATGTTGCTGGCCACAACCTATGAATCAGTACGACCACAATTCCGATGAAGGGCTGTATGTAGGGCCATGTATTTTCAGAAGCAGGAATTACTGTGCAATGTTAGGTGCCTTGTTTGCGGAATCATATTTGCAGGCTGCTATTATTGCCGTGAGTCAGCCCTGAGTTTGCAAGAATACTTCTAAATTATGCCCGTCTAATGAAAGTTTTCTCTCCGGCGGTTACAAACTGACGTGGAATGGAGGATTGAAGTTGATCCTTGTTTGATTCCGCAGTCGCAGTCCATCGGAATCAACCCGCTGTACGTCATGGTGCCTTGTACCCTGAGCGCCTCCTTTGCCTTCATGTTGCCTGTGGCTACGCCGCCAAACGCCATTGTCTTCTCCTATGGATACCTCAAGGTTTCGGACATGGTGAGTGTGGTCTGTTGGCCTCGGTTACGTGGGTACGTGGATAAGGGTTGGTCTATCTGTCAATCTGCCACTCCATTTTTTTGAAGATCCATTCATTTGTTGGTTTTGACATCTACTGACTTGTCTAGCTACTTAACCCTGGAGAACCCACGGGGTCAAATTTGACCCCTATAATTTCTGCTACTCAAATAACAAAAACCTTCTTTATTTTTTTTATTTTTTTACAAATTTAACTTCAAAAGTCCAGAGTGCCACTTCTGAGTGGATGAATATTGCATTTACATGAGCCAGAGTGGTGGTGACAAGATGGCTTTTGTTGAGCTGGAAATCAATCCAAACAAAACCATCTTCTCAGCAAACCATCAGATGGGAAAATTGTGTTTTTTTTGTTAATCTATTTCATATCATGTTGCAGAATGCCTAGGAGTATGTTTTATATATATATATATTTTGATAAATTAGCAACTCTGAGCTAGTTTAAAAAAAAGGGTTAAAATTGAAAAAAAACATATATTTTGGTGTTCAGTGAACTTATAGCAGTCATTTAATGTATAATTCATAATTTTCCAAAGAAGAAAAGGGTTCTTGGGTTCTCCAGAGTTAAAATTGTCTATTAGTTCTTGAGCCTGCCCAGCTAAGCTACTAAAACATGTGTCTGGTAGTCCTTAACTCTATGTAATCTAACGGCCGGTCTACCTTCTTATCTTTCAGGCCAGGACTGGATTAGTCATGAACATCATTGGCATACTATGCATCACGCTAGCCATCAACACCTGGGGCCGGGCAATATTTCATCTGGACACCTTTCCTACGTGGGCCAACGCAACTGGGCCGTGACGGCGTCCCGGGGCTCCCCAGCGCATCAGTCTCCTGCTCTCGGATCTGAGCCACATCGCGGTCTGACATGGTCTGCACTGCTGAGACGCAACGTCTCCCACCATGTTTATTTTCCAGTCCACGCTCAAGCCTAGTGGATGATGATTCAGAAGTAGAGGGAAAGACTTTTCTATTACTAGGGAAGAAGAAGAAAAACTGATTTGCCTGTTATTAAAATGCTGACAAGATTTTTATATGAACTAACCTGAGCACTGTAACAAAAACAGAGCATGAGAAGGTGGATTATTACTAGAAAGCATTTAAATCAAACATTGACCAGATGTAAGAATGCTGCTGCTTAACTGTTCACACTTTTAAGTTAGAACAATCCACTTACATATTGTTTACATGATATATTTCTTTCTGCTACAAATGGATCATTTTAATTCTCGGCTGAAAAAATATGAAAATGTATGTACAACATGGTTTAATCGTTTTGTACAACATAAAGAAAATTGACATGAATTTTTACACCTAGATTGACCTGCGAGGGCTTCCTTCCAGTATTATTTGAGCTTTGAATTATCTTGTAAATAACAGCAAGACTTGCACCAACATTCCCATTTCTTTTACTATTCAAATCACTGTTGTATTTTTGGCGTTTTGCAATAACGATTATGCAAGTATGCAATAATGAGTTCTGTCTGAACTGCTGTTTTTCTACAGGTGTATGCCTTTTTTTTTTTCTCAAGACCTGTTTTTGTATGTGAAATTGATCAAAATGAATGTCTTATTTCCCAACAAAATGAATGGCGCTCCAATGAGGTATTTGATTTCCGTTTTATATTTGATACAGAACAGAAATGAAAGTGCATAAATAAAGATTATCTTGTAATCCTTATAGTGCCATTTCTTGACATGTCCCGAGCTTAGAGTGTTAATGTTGGTCTGACTTCCTGTCTATTTGCTGGGCACTTGCCACTGAGCCGTGTAAACTCTGCCCAGCAACACAAAGGGCACGGAATTGGGATTTGACCAGTAGAAATAATTCTGTTGTCAACTCAAGTTCCTATTTATTTATGAATCACAAATTCCGTGCAGTTTAAAGAGGAAGTTGATTTTTTTAATATTACAGATAGCACAAGTTCTGCAACTTTCCAGGTAAAGTATGATTTTTTTTTCATTAGAAACAAAAAATTTTTGGGGTGTGTTTTCAATAGATCTGTTAGATCGACCAATACTCAGAATACTGAGAAAAGTCCACAAAACTAGTAGTAGTATGAATGCTTCCCAGCAGTAAAGCACGATTTCACCAGAATTTTTATTTTTTTTATAGCAATTATAGTGACCAACTTGCTCAAGTTACATTTCTGTTAAGTCATCAAATCATATCATATGATTACATTACATTCTCCTTGCATTCTAATTATTTAAACATGACATCACATTGTACGAGTGAAGTATAATAAAATATGTTGTCTATCTAGCCTGGTCAGTGTTCGTTGACAAAAAAACATGTCTCCCAATTTTTGCTGATATTTTTTTTCTTCTTCAGGAGAGCTCAGTATTGTTCATTCGATTTGACATCATCATTGCTCTCCTTTTTTTTAAAAAAACAAACAAACAAATAAATTAAAAAAATTTAATATATATATATATTTTTAAATATATATATATATATACATATACACACATATATATATATATTTTTTTTGTATGTGGGTGAGTATGTGTATGTGCGTGTGTGTGTGTGCGTGCGTGCGTGCGAGCGAGCGTGTGTGTATTCATCAGTTCACCTAAAGCCCATTAAAAAAAAATCCCATACTAATAATATAAAATAATAATAAATTGCCAAATGCAGAAACATCAATGTAAGTTATCACGATGTAGTGGCTGACATTTTTTCATTCAAATGCAAAACAGCAATTGTTGTTTTGCAGACAGATCAGTTGGCTTGACCAATATCCAAAACAATGAGACAAGTCCAAAGAACTCAAAGCCCAAGAAGAAAAAACAATTCAAGTACTGGTACAAATACACCTGCGGGGAAGTTATGACTGAGCCCTTTGACCCCCCCTCCCTCAGTAACACGGAAAAATAATGATCAACTCGATTAAGTAACATTTTTTTGGGGGTTGTGAAATTTGGCAAGGAAATGCAATTTACTTATCTAGTCAGTGCAAATTACAGAGAAATTGGAAAAGGAAAAAAAAATGCCAGATAGTAAAGCATACAGTATTCCTGGTCGTTACTGTCATCTATCTCAAGTTTTTGGTGAGAGTTTTTTTTTGTTTTTTGAAACACAAGATTTTTGCGGATGTGCACCTAATTCATGTGATTGGTATCAGCCGGTCACACTCAGAGATGATCGTATCGTAATCTGCAGCATAAAACCCCGATCGGAACACCCTTACTCAGAACAATGATACATTTCCATGTGGGTTTGCAATCCTGTAAATACAGTGTTGGTAAAGCACAGTAATACTCTGGTGGGAGGACATTCCTATTGTTTCGTGTGTCATCTGTTTTTCTTTTCTTTTCTTTTTTTTTTTAAATGTTGTGCAAAATGACCTTTGTTTTGCTTGCATTAGTCAGCTACGTACAGACTGGAGTAGCATAAAGGAGCTATTCATGGAGTAATCCAAGCATCACTGACTGTTAAAGTCAGCTAAGGGCAATTAAAAAGTAGCTACAAATACTTCATTACTATACATAAGCAACATCATGTATCTGTACTTTGACTATTTTTTAATCTTTCTCCCTTTGTTTAAAAAAAACAACTAGCTGTAGTGTACTTTCCACTTCTTGTCGAAAAAAGCTTGTTATTTCTCGCCAACCACCGCAAATGATGACACAACATGAAAAAGACACAAGAATGTGTACCTACTTCTACTTAAGTGTGAGTAGCTATTTATTGCCACTTCTGATGAAGGTGTACCAGGTTTTAGTGGAGATCTCCTTGCTACTACTTATTAACCCATTCTTACCTATCCAGTGCAAAAGCACACTTAATGAGTGACCGAAGTAGGGGTCTAAAATCACATTCCAAGTATCCTGTGTATCAGTTGCACAGACAGGTGGACAATGTACCTCCTGTGCGATAGCATCATGTTAATACAAAAAGGTTTGTGTATAGTGTCCTGATTGCTTCCACTCAGCTGCTAGAAGAGTGAGAGGCTCTTTCTTTGTACTCAGTGAGCTGAAATATAAGGCTATTTGATTTCATCTGAATATGCGTTAATTTCAAGTGGTACTTCAACCTGACATGGTGCCATAGAGGAGGGCATGCAACATTTCTAACGGCTGCATTCACAATGGTAGGGTCCCTATGTATGACAAAAGAAACACATACACAATCCTCTGCTAACACACAAACATTTAAGAAAATTAACCGCAAAACTGAAAATATGATTCCCTCCTCTTCTTTGTTTCTTTTTCTTTGAAATTTTTAGTCATTTAATGTTAATATTTTATTCATACACTTTGCAAATAACAATAATTGAACAAATAATATTAATGTAATGTTTGTATTTATATGATATTTAAATTACTTCCACCACTTATAAACCACACAAGGAATGTGATCAATCTCTGTTTGCTATTTTTTTTATTTTTTAGTACTGGTATTTATTTAATCTTAATATTATGTGTATAATGTGTAGTAATGATGAAATATAATATAAATATCAAATTAATATTTATTTGCTAATTTAAGGATAATGAAAAGTTGGATGAGCAGATGAGATTGAGATGTATTTGTATTATTTAGTTGGCCCCTAACCCAAAGTCCTCTCCCAAACCTCCCCAGCCCCAGCCCCGCCCACACAGCAATAGCAAGAAGTAAAATACAATTATAGCAATTGTTTTCATCTAATTACTTTCTATTATGTAGACAGAGACAACATGCTTGAAGACACCAGTTCCCTAAGTGTGCGTTCAAATAATTAGCTTTCAAAGAAATTAAATACAATATAGCGGCACTGAAATGCAAGGAGTGGTTTAAAAAAAAAGATACAATATCTCCATCTCCTGGCAGAATGCAGACAGTAAGAAATGACTCGGAAGTTATAATCGGAACTCGGAAGAAAGGGTAGTTGGACTTCTATTTTTTTTTGGAATGAATGAATGAATGAAACAGTAAGACATACAAACTTGGCAACAATCAGCAATCAATTTTTCATACAAATCAACAATAACTGTCAAGGGAACAGTAGTAGTGTTCACACACAATTGTGCTACCGATGTAGTTAACCGACTAGTAAATAAAATAAAAAGTACAGCCAAACATGCATCAAGAAACATTCTTAGTGAACATTATCAAATGTCGACATAAAAAAATTGCCTCACTCATTGTATGACCAACATTACTAGCTAGCCAAACGGAAAAACAACAGCTGTAAACAAAAAAATATTGTGCAATGCAAAAACGTGTGAGGATTTTTAGTGAGATGAAAAATGACATAAAAAAGCAAGCAAGCAAGAGAATTAGTGTCATTAACAAGTTTAAACGACAGACTAGTGCGAAAATACAGAAAGTGCACAAAGAGTCAATGTTTGAATGCCTTGTTATTGTATTCGTTGAGTTAATGGCCCTTTTGACGTCATTTCGAATAATGCAAATGATAGATTTTCGAAATAGTAAATTAACATTTGTACATGGTTAGCGAATAACAGAATAAGTAGATAGTCAACAAAGCAAAACAATATATGTTCAAAGTAAAACTGTCGATTTGCAGCGATAGTCCACAAACAACACTTACGTCACCAATACTCGCCGTCGCACAATGACGTCAGTAAGGAGACGCGTCATTTGAAACAAGAATGTCCTTACTTATGTTTGAAAGGAAGCACCTTGACATCTCGCTTTACTGATGACGTCACCCACAAAGGAAAGGTAGGAATTAGGAGATATGACTTTTCGAAGAGGTCCCCAGTCTGGAACTGTTTTTGGATCAACATGGCAGACCACGTATAAGTTTGATCATTATACTTGATCGTTTTAGCATTTTATTGCTTGATTCATTTTTTTTAAAAAAAAAATTATATCGTCAACATGGATAGTTAGTGCATGGACTAACTTCTCACCCGGTGCCGTGTCGACGGCTCACAAATCTTTTTGCAGACCGTTAACTCTTTTGCAGGTGAAAACGTTTTTGTGAAAATAATGATGGAAAGATCTTCCTCATCTTCCTCCCCATGGAGAGAAGCTTCTTTTCACCGGAGTATGAGTTGCTTACTTCCCGTCGGCTTCAAGGCTGAACTAAAAAACTTGGTAGTGTTGGCTGTGCCTGCGGTAAGTCTGACAAACCATGACAATAATTTATAGCGAAGCACAATGTAACGTACCGGAAAAGACAACTCAGCTGCCAAACCCAATTTGAAACCCCAGTCCAGGTTTACAAACCTTAACCAATCTTGAAACCCTAATTTGAAATCATAACTTTTTTTTAACCCATAACTTAAACCCTAACTCTAGCTAGAAACCCTAACTCTCACTTGAATCCATAATTTGAAACCTCAGTCTAAACCCTATCTTGAAACCTGAATCTTAACCTTAAATTAAGACCCAAAACTGAAACTAAACATAACTCTTTGAAACCCCTACCCTACTTTTATCCTTGTTTGAAAGCCAAACCGAGGTTTTTAAGCCTACTAACTAGGGGTGGGAATTGCCTCGTACCTGGCGATTCGATCCGTATCACGATTCATAGGTCACGATTCGATGAAATACCTATTAATCATTAAAAAAATCTATAAGTTGATTCTTGCGATTTTTTTATTTTTATTCAAAATTTTGAATATACTAATCAATAGTGATAGACAATGAAGCTTAATGAAACACTTGTGATGTTGTTTGACTCCTTTAGATTGCACTCTTGGTTTAAATGGGCCAGCTAGCTAGCTAGCTAGCTAAACAGCTAACCAGACAGACAGACAGACAAATGAAGCTTTATGAAGCACCTGTGATATTTTTTTCACTCCTAGATGTCACTCTTGGTTTAAAATCTAACCTCAAGTAAGATGTTTTGTTGTATATTTCCATTAAATATTGATGTTTAAAAATCTATTTGGCCGCATATTGAATCGATACGAGAATTGTGCACGGTAATATCGCGATATGTCGCAGAAACAATTTTTTTTAACACCCCTACTAATAACTTTCATCCATTACAGAGTCTGACACAGCTCATGGTGATTTCTGTGGGTTTTGTCAGTGCCGCATTCTGTGGTCATTTGGGAAGGGTACAACTGGACGCAGTGGCTCTGGCCACAGCTGTAAGTGTCATGTTATACCACCATTAGCCTTTTACATGCACATCATGGACATGTTCTCATTTCATCCACAGGTTGTGAATGTCACAGGTATATCCATCGGTGCAGGACTGGCATCAGCATGTGATACTTTGATTTCTCAGGTATGAGAACTCTACCAATTCTACATGCATGAGTCTTGATGCCAAAGTTGTGTGTTGTCACAGTAGTCCCTATAGAAGACACTCATGTGTAATCCCATAAACTAACATCTAAAGTCTGGGCCACCTGATTTTTCTTTATTTACAGCACTTTGTATACAACTATGGTTGTTTTTAAAGTTATTAATAAATAAAGTTGAGTTGAATGAGAGGTATTAACTTGAACAAAAACAAGAGGCACAGTATATTACAAAAATAAATAAATATTTTAAATGTACCCAGAATGACTTAAGTCAAGTCTTTCAAATTTCTGTCCACTGTAGTGTCCAGACTCCAGAGATGGCAAATCCAGGTCCAGAAAGTTAAAACCCTGCCACAGTTTGGCTTTTGCCCCGTGTGCTGGCGAGCACACTAGCTAGCTCCCTAGCAAGTAAACAAGCACCCGGGGAGCTAGCTAGTGTGCTAGCTAGCACCTGGGGCTAAAGCCAAACTGTGGCAGGGTTTTTACTTTCTGGACCTGGATTTGCTGCCTCTGGTAGAGACTGATGCACAATCATGACATTGAGACTCGTGGTCAAAGAGGAAAACAGTGTTTGAATAGTTGTCAACTATTAAAAGTTCTCTTGTGTCAGACATATGGCGCTGGCAATCTTCAGAGAGTTGGGGTGATCCTGCAGAGGGCGATCCTCATCCTCATCCTGACATGTTTCCCATGCTGGGCTTTGCTCATCAACACCGAGTCCATTCTGCTGGTTTTGGGACAAGAACCGGAGGTTGCCAGGTCAGCAGACTACAGTGTTTCTTCTTCTCTCAGCTTTTTTAAAAATGTCACTTTTGTGTTGATTGTGTGCTCCTCAGTTTGTCTCAGTTGTACGTGAAGATCTTCATGCCGTCACTTCCTGTGAGTATTTAAGGAGTTAACAGAAACGACAACCTCCATCCTGAATAATGATAATCCTGGTGAAGAAATTCAGTACACTGCCACCGGACTTTTCGTGTAACATCGGTGGTGCTGTGTTGAGATTATCGCAGCACCTCACACACAATATGACCAAATCTATGTAATACCTTTGAAAAAAAAAAATTCTGTGTGCTTCTGCCAAAGATTTAAAAAAAAATCTTTCAAGATTTTAAAAATCCTTAGGTGTAAACCCAGCCTAAGTCTGGCGGCATAGTGGCCAAGTGGTTATCACATCTACTTTGCAATTCTGAAGTTGTGGGTTCGAATCTGATTCCTTGGCCCCCAATGAGGATAAGCGGTTTATAAAGTGGATGGATGGGTAAAAGTATCTCAGCTCAGAGATTCTTATGCTCACACGTGGACATTTAATAGTTCACCACTGTGCTCATTTAAACTGTGTTGCTAACCAAAACCGCAGCACCTGCAGTCTCTTAGCCCGAATAAAAGTGTGGGGTTTTGCTGTGGCACATGTTGCAAACGTGCTGTATTAACATCTCTAGTGGTCATTTTGTGGCACAGTAAGTGACTTATGAAATAGTTATGTTCAATAAAACGTAGATCTTTATTTACAGGCTGCATTCCTGTATGAGCTGCAATCGAGATACTTGCAAAACCAGGTAAGTTAAACTGAGTCCGAACTGACAGCATATAAACCTATCAAACCATCTTGATCATCTTTTTCAGGGGATCGTCTGGCCACAAGTGATTACGGGCTTTGTGGTCAATCTCTTCAACACCCTCCTAAACTACATCTTTATCTTTGTATTAAACTGGGGAGTCGTGTGAGTATCAGGCATTGCATATTTTTTTTTACTTCTCTGTTGTTGAACTTGTTACTAATCAATTATAGATTCATTTTTTTTATTTCATACTGGAAAAACTGGTTGGTCATGGGTGTGAACAAAATTTGTCTTGGCAGCACCCTGCAGTGTTTTTTTCCCCCAAGGTCCGCCAACAAAGCCAGTTTCACTAGTAATCAACATGAAATTTGGTGAACATGTCGATTACAAGCAGAAAAAAAAAGACACAATTAAAATCTCAACTAGTAATAATTAAACAGATTACAAGAAGTCTTTCATTTTGGTTTGAAATCACATTTTTACACTCAATGCTGTCAATTATCCAGAGATCCTTTAAAAACAAACGTTGAGAGATTGTGTCCATCACTACAGAGTACTAGACAGATGTGACGCTTAATTGCAAGGGATTGTAGCTTTGCTGAAAGTGTGTGAGCAGAGCATGACGGCAAATGTTGATCACTCTCCATAGATAAGTCTTGTGTGTGATGACATTCATAGGCAAAGTTGACATTGTTCTTTCATTCTTAATGTTTACATTTGACTTATTTCTGCACCGTCAAATTCAAATATCCTTGACAGAGGTTCTGCTCTTGCCCACGCCGTGTCACGGTTTTTCATGGCTGTCATTCTCTTCACTTACATCTTGTGGAAAGGTCTTCACAAGGCCACTTGGGGAGGTGAGTGAAACGTAATGTGATGGAAATGTATCGTATTGATGTCCGCCAAGGGTTCCTTGAGAAGGGCGCTTTTATATGACTTAAATCAAGACTTGTTGAAGATTAAGAAATGTAATATTAAGTCACCTGACAAGAAAAAAAACAACAAGGAGCTAAATATACACTAAAAACACTTGAGCAGATTGGGTAGTTTTTACCCCTGTGGATCAAAATCTTCCCCAACCGTGCTGAGTCATGTCCTCAACCAAATACACTGGGTATAAATGACCCAGCATTGGCTTAGTCCCTTTCGGACCCAGGCTGGGTTAGCTTTATCACACAATTTGGCTTATCTTTAACCCAGTTGTACAACAGGAAATTCTGAAAAGAAGACCAGTGTAGTGTGATTAAATTTTGTATTTAACTCATTTGCTCCCTACAACTAATAAAAACGTTCTATTTTAAATATTGCCATGGTCCCCAAAATTTATTTATACTTTTTATTTAAAAAAAAGAAAAGTTTTTTTTATGCTAGATCATACAGAAGGCTTTGATGCAGCCTCTGACCTGGAGAGGATGCAAAGCAATGGTAGTTATTACAAAAATCGGCCAGCTGGTGGCAGCAGGGTATAAGAGATCAACCAGGGCCATGTTGCAACAAGCTCTTTTCCCCATTGTTTTCAACTGGTTTGTGAATAATTATGAAACTTAGCTACAGTATATTCTAATACTAATTGCTGCAAAACGGAAACAGATACAAATATACTTTTTTTTTCCTAACGAAAGAAGAGACTAATCTTTTAGTCGGGTCCATGTTTTTTTTTTTTTTCTGGAGAGCTCAGTATTGTTCATTCGATTTGACATGTCATCATTGCTCTCCTTTTTTTAAAAATTATTTTTATATATATATATATATATATATATATATATATTTTTTTTTTTGACATCATCATTGCTCTCCTTTTTTTTATTTTTTATAAAAAAAAAATTTAATATCTATATATATATATATATATATATTTTTTTTTTTGTATGTGGGTGAGTATGTGTATGTGCGTGCGTGCGAGTGTGTGTGTATTCATTAGTTCACCTAAAACATATTAAAAAAAATCCCATACTAATAATATAATATAATAATAAATTGCCAAATGCAGAAACATCAATGTAAGTTATCACAATGTGGTGGCTCTCGCTAACAGGCAGTATTAAGTAACCAGAATTAGGTTAAAAAATTCTATATACGTAGACCATGTTTCTATAAATTTTGATATTTGGTTTTTATTTGAGGCAGATATTTTTTCCATTAAAATGTGATTTATGAGGAGGTTAGACCATTGGTCGATATTCAGAGTTTGTTTATTTTTCCAGTTAACAAGAATTGTTGGTTCCATGTTTTTATAGCAATAGAACAGCATATTGTGTGGGCCTTGTAAAATCACTCAAAATCCAGTAAAATATCTGGGGGCGAAGGGGGTTGCTTCAGTGAAAATGGCTGGGAGGGAATGAGTTCAAAATAAATCAATCCATTTAAAGTACTCTGACTTTCTCTGCAGGCTGGTCCAAAGATTGCCTGCGGGACTGGGGCTCATACATACACTTGGCAATCCCCAGCATGGTCATGTTGTGCGTGGAGTGCTGGACCTTCGAGATCGCCATCCTTCTAGCCGGTACTTCAACTAACGCATTTTTAGGCTGAATTCAAAATAAAATAATTTTTACCCTCTCTGGACAGGTCTCATAAGTGAGGTCGAACTTGGAGCTCAGTCGGTCCTCTATGAACTCTCCAGCGCTGCGTACATGGTGATTTAGACTCCGAACTTTGATCAGATCTCGACAATGAGTGACTACTAATGTTGTTCTTTGCTGTCAGTTTCCTTTGGGCGTCGCTGTGGCGGGCTCTGTCAGGGTGGGAAATGCTCTGGGAGCGGGAGACACACAGCTGGCCAAGTTGTCTGCAAAACTGACCGCGTTGGTTGCAGGTTAGCCCGACTGCAAACACTTCTTCTGTCTCTCAATTGCTTGCGCCAACCAAGCCACACGCCAGAAGCACTACATTACTCTCTTCACTTTACTCTTACCAATTTTCGTGCGTCCTGTCAGGATGAACATGCGTGCCGGATTTCATATCAATGGGATGCACTGGTGGCGGGTATGGATCTTTTCATCATATGTGATACTAATGCAAAAACTACATTCTCACGTTTCAGTATCTCAAACCAGGGCCAAAATATGCTTGTTCTTTGTCTGAAGATTTTTTTCTTACTGGGCAATATTTGCATGTGCTGCTTGTTTAAAATGTTTTACTTTAATATCTCATTATGTTGTTATAACTTGTTATTGAGCTTTTGTTATTGTAAGTTAAACTTAAAATAAGGGAGTGATGATTGCATTAACCAATAATTGATTAGAACAGTTTTCTATACAAGTGTTTAAAAAAAAATTGGGCTATTTTCCTTAGTACAGATCTACTTATTTTTGTTATAAATAGACTAAAATAAATAATATACAAATATAAATAAAAAAATATTTGTAAAATAAAATTACATTAGCTTATTAGGGCCACATCTAAATATATTTTTTTAGAGGGTTTGGGGGGCAATATTCCTAGAAATGTTTTTTTGCAACTCTATAAAGTCGCAAATTTGCAATATTCTGTGGGCCTTGCAAAATCACTCAAAATCCAGTAAAACATCCGCGAGCGAAGGGGGTTGCATCAGTGAAAATGGCTGTGAGTGAATGAGTTAAAAACAAAACAAGCTTTTAAATTTGCGATAAAAAAATTGCAAATTTACGACTCAAACTGCGAGAAATACACGTAGCGTAGCTATAGTCTAATGTGAGGATTCGTTGGTGGTTAGTTGGACACTGTTTATGAAATGAAAAGGCAGAATGGAGATAGATTCATTCTTAATTTAAACTTTACTCGTCATACACAGCAGCTAGAGCGACAACACTTCCTGATCCACTATCAGCTGATTAAACATTAACCAATCAGAAGCTAGCATACTTTAGGTAAATGCAAGTGAATGACGGAGAGCAGCAGATTTGACACATTAACTTAGCTACTTAAACAAAAAAATAGCAAACATAAATTTATAAGTAAATATTTATTTTAACAAATTAATGTAAATGCCTGATCCTCAGGGTGTGAACCTTTGCAAAGCGAGGCGTCTTTGAAGCATTGGGTACTGTCAGTGACAAAATGCAAATGCTTAATTAACATAATATGGTTAAAGCCATTATCTCCTTATTTGAAATTTAAAAAAAGTTTTTTTCTCGGAATATTGCCCCCGCCCTTTAAAAAATATATATTAATATGTGGTCCTAATATGCCGTCGTGTAAAATAAATACATATAAATAAAAATAATAAAAACATACAAATAACAATAAATACACTACATCATTGTTTTTAAGTGTAACAATGTTTACTTGTTTTCAGAAACCATACTTAGCAATATTGTCATCCTCTCATGACTGTTTTTTTTTTTTTTAAGATGCATCTTTGCAGTGTAATCTCAAGATGGTAGCTATGACTTGTATGTACAGTTTGTATTCGCAAAATGGATTGAACTTGCCACCTTTCTCCTCAGCATCAGTCGCTGTATGTTTGACGCTCATTTTTGGGAGCCTGAAGCATCACATTGGTTATATCTTCACATATGACGAGTGAGTATATCATTGATGACGCATCTTAATGAATATGAAAACGCATTGTGCACTCACTCCATTATGTTGACCTTGGCAATGGCTGATTTATTCTTTGGCAATATTAACTTCTTATTGCTCTTGGCAGCTGTGCTTATGTAGTTGTGTTTGGTTCACTAACATCCACGGATATTGAAATTCAGACACACCTGGTCGAGCATTTGATGTGTTAGCGCTTGAATTGCAAAATGAATGTGTAAAAAAAATAAAATAATAATTTAAAAAAAACACACACACAAAACTACTTTGAGTAGTGCTTGAATTACTAAATTATTGAACCACATAAAAAGTAAAGTCTCAAGGAGAAGCCGGGCTCCAACTGAGACAGGAAGTCTGCCATTTTGGACAAGCAACACCACAAAACACATGGGACAAAATGGCTGCTGGGCAGGAACAGTTCAAATAGTATTTAGCATTTATGATGATGGATTACAGCCTCAACAGGTTATTAAAAGTTATCCAGGATGATGTCATCGAGAACTGTATTCTCATTTGTCCTTTTTTTTTTTCTTAATTATGCGTTTGCTTTCCCGCTTCCTGTTCCTTGGTGGCATTCCCTGCCCGCACCTATTTCGACCCCAAGCACCAACTACAAATAAAATCAATATATAAAAGTTTATGAGGGAAAATGTGTTGTAATCCGATGAAACCAAAGGTTAATGGTCACAATTCCATCACAGCCAAGGTTATTGTGGTTAACAAAAAGAAAGAAAGAAATAATAAATAATATATATATATACACTTTTTAAAATACAATAACTTAAACTATGTTTTATGTTTATAAAACTAACTATAATTGTAGTGATTGTCTTTGTCAATTAATTTCACACATGAGTTTTCAAGGCTTATTTTTAAAATATTTATTTCGGTATTACTGTACGACCATACAGAAAAAAGAAAGGAGAAAAGGCGGGAATTTGTTTTATTACACAATACACTACTAAAAGTCGCGGGTTTTTTTCCCCTACAAATATGGCATTCATAATAAAAAGCAAAACTACCGGTAATAAAAACTTTGTAAAAAACTGAGTAAAATTCACTGAATAAAATTTTTTTTTTTAAGTCAAAGCGAATGAAAATTAACTATAAAGAAAAATCCAAAACTATAACCCTGATCACAACAGTGCTCATCACCAAAACACCATACCATATTCTTTGCTGTACCGTACCGTGCACAGTAAAGCATGGTGGTCGCCGCATCATACTTTGAGGCTGGAAGTGGGACTTTGGTCAAGGTGCAGGGAATTCTGAGCAGGTTCAAAAACCATTAGTACGAAACCTTCAGGCTTCTGGTAGCTAAAAAAAAAAAAAAGTCAGGAAAAGCTTATATGAACAGCTGATATATTGGGTTTGTTAGGAGTTGTTAATTTAATTGAGTTGTACAGGTTAAAGGTCACATGGTGGGAAAAGCGTTGAAACGATATACCTGGTAGCTTGGTCCAATTTTTGTCACAAAAACCTGATATAGACTTATTATTCATTTATTTTTTACTGTTTTCAAGTTTTTTTCTTTTGTGTATGCTGCTGGTTATGAATAACCGACTACAGGACCTATCACATTAAATATATGGCTTACACATTACCGAGAGTGCCGTGGACTTCTTCAAATTGTGGATTATGTCTATCATCTTTGTTGACATCTATTATGCAATGTGGAGGTTATCATAAATAACCAGCTAAGTCTTCACATTAATTATTATTATTATTATCATTTGTAATGTCATTAATATTCCGCTTATCATGTTGAAAGTGTCCTTGTGTTTCTAACAGACAAATACAGCAAAAGGTCACTGAGGTTATGCTGTTCTATGCTCCCTTCATCATGATGGATGGAACTGCAGTAAGCGTGTTAAACATATTTTAATATTGAATTATGAATTTGCAACATTGCTGAGCGTGTTTTCACAGGCGACCGCGGGGGGGATTATCAGAGGAATGGGCAAGCAGAAAGTCGGAGCGCTGTGCACCATTCTGGGTTATTATGGGGTGTGTCTACCTCTTGGAGTGCCGCTGATGTTTGCAGCCAAATTAGGAATCAAGGGTTCGTCCTTTTCCTATGATTTGGATGATTTTGACATGCTTCACCGTCTTCAATGAATTGCTGTTTGCAGGTCTGTGGATTGGTTTATGTTCCTCTTTGTCTCTGCAATGCTGCTTCCTCTTGGTCTACTTGACAAGGGTGAACTGGGAGAAAGTTACACATGAGGTAATGCTATAACAATCGTTTGTCTGCAAAGTTTATGCGCAGAGCTACCTTGAGATATGAGTTACATTTTTCAGTAACCATGCTGGTAACTCAAAGCACTTGTACCGCAAATCATCTCTGCATTGAAATAAGTGAAAATGCCATTAATCCATTCCAGACTCAACAAAAAAAGTTGTTTTTTTTTTAATAAGAAAAATAGCACTCTAATGTTGTAGTACGAAATCATACGGTAACGGCATAATTAAACAGAATGTAAAGATTTAAACAGCTGCTCCTACTGCTGTCCATCAGTTGTGTTCAATTTATTACTTAATGGTTTATAACACCTAGACACTAATGCTATTTGTTAGCTTGTCTTAGGTGTTTTACTTTGTTGTTAGCATAAAGCTAAATTGGCTAATAATGCAAAGCTATGTAGTTGTTTTAAAAGCACAACGTGTAATTATCTGTTTAGTTTAAATCTCGAATTCGGGTTACTCGTATCTCAATTCACGGCCACATTCTTTTGCTTCTTCCTCTTCTTATCATTCATTTATTTCTTGTTCCCCAGGCACAGCTTAGAGCCGGTGTTAGCAGGAGTTCAGGTAAGATGCAAAAACTTATTTTTTTAAATATCCATCAATAAAACATTAACCCATTAAGGCCTAAAGCGCCTGGCAAAACATGCCTCTAAAACCTACGGGTGACTTTTGAGTCACCCCCGAAAACCTCAAGTTTTCATGGAAATTCAACAATATTAAAAATAATTGATATCTCAGCTCCTGAAGCAGATAGAAACATAATTCCAAACATTTCACATTTACATAAACCTTCAATATGTATATATTTTTTAAATTAACAAACATTTGTGGCGTTCACATAAACCTTCAATATATATATTTTTTTAAATCAACAAACAAATGTCGCATCTGCGGGTGTATAAATCAAAATATATTTACTTTCAACACTGGAGCGTAGTTTGAATAACCTCGGGGAACCGGCGTAATTATTGGTCGTCCATTCCGTTTCAAAGCCGTCAAAGTGTTCAACATCATCGTCTACAAAGATATTTCTTAACAGTATGTCACTGTCGACTCATTACACTGATTCGAATTCCTCCCGCGCCGTCGTCAATCGCGTCATTTATTTAATAACTCCAGCGAATCTGCGTCAAACATAAACGCCTACGTCACTCTATCGTGCATATTCCGATGCATTTCATCGGCGAAGAAACCAAGAATTGGTCAAAACACAACAAAATGACATATCCGCTCTCCCGGGTTTAAAGAGAGAAGAGCGCAGGTGCACTCTCGGCTTTAATGGGTTACAAGTAAATATATATATAAATATATACAGTATTTAAAAAAAAAAAACATCCCCCAAAGCAACAACAACAAAAAAAAATCTACTGAAAGATAAAGCAATCGTAATGCTTATAATTTTTGACTCATCGCTTCCCCTCCATGATAGCAGACCGGCAGCATCAAAGCGATGCGCTTGAGCTGTTGCTCGCTGAAGAGAAGGAGGAAGAAGAGGAGGAGGAGGAGGAGGAGGAGGCGGAGGCGGCAGAGACGTTGAGCGCTGCAGACCAAAGAAATTTAATCCTGCGTCGAAGTCTTCTTGTGGCCCTCATGCTTGTTATTCTGGTTGCCGGGATTGTGGTGAACCTGCTGTTGACCAACCACCTTGTCACATGATCCATTTGTCAGTCTACGGCGCTCAATTGAAGTACAGTAGGATTAGTCGGAATTGTTTTAAGTTTTTTTTTCCTACACGTTTTTAGTTTCGTTTACTGCATATTTTTATTTATTTATATGACTTGTTAGTATAATAAAATATATATTTTAACCCTTGAAATTCGTTTGATTTAAAATGAAATACTTATATTAAGACTGCCACTAACAAATCTTTTTAGAATTGATTATCCTATCGATTATTCCATTGATTACCTGAGTAGTCCAGTCGCCTCCTCCAGTTTATTTATTTATTTATTTTTGGAAAAATGCATGACTCTACAAATAACACTTTAGTTTGCCAAAGTTGATACATATTAACATTATTTTCACTTCTAAGTACAATCACCCCCATGCAATGGATGGAGTGGAGTTTGTGTCATACACGGAAGCACCATCGGGGGTGGAAGGTGACCATCCACAGCGGCCAATCTTACATCCTCCGCAAGTGGTGATCTTGCAGTTCCTTTTAAATGTACTTTGCACACACCCATCTGCATCTACATGCCATGTGGGGCGCGCAGCTCTCTGCACTGTATTAAAGGGAATGAGGGGAGCCGCTTCGATTGGCCGGGAGTTGGCTGCATTCCTTTCAACCAACAACACAAGCTATGCTATGCTAAGTTAGCCGGAGAAGCTTTAATTTGCAATGAGACAAATTTAGATGATGATTTACTGATGCAAGGTTCTTCATTACTATTAAACTGTATACATAGGAGTGACATAACACCAGGCATCACAAATATGGATTTAAAAATACTAGATGTGAGGCAGACCCAATTTTTTTTTCACACAACGGCAGACCGCAACATGTATTGTCATTTCTGAGATATGTAGGAATTTGTATGTGTCAATACTGTAAAGATAAGAGTGTAATGGGGTTAATTAGTAGCTAGGACCATTTGTGCACTTGCGGCTGCAGAGTTTGAAGGGCAACAAATGGGTATTGTGCAACTCACATTATTTATATGAAGCTGTTTACAGTATGTATTTGCCTTACAGTGGGCCTGTTTATGATTTTGCATGGTCGAGGACCCAAGTGCAGGGAAGCGGGAGATGCAAGGCAGGAGTGCAGGATGTTCTTTAAAAAAGAAAAGCAAACAAGGCTCAGGGAAAAATCTAATACAATTGGGAAAGTCTAGCCTTTTAGTTCACTGTTACTTTGGTTTTATTATTGAATAAAAGTTTTCTACAAAAAGTTACTGTTTGATTTTTTTGATATGTTAAAAAAAAAGATTACATTTGCATTCATTGGATTGCCATGAAATCAGTGTATTCATATCTTGGCTACACATTACCTTCGCTATTAATGCCTAAAATTTGAAATAAACTTCTTTTTTTTCAGGAAAGCTCAGTATTGTTCATTCGATTTGACATCATCATTGCTCTCCTTTTTTTTATTTCTGATAAAAAAAAAAAAATATATATATATATTTTTTTTTTTTGTATGTGGGTGAGTATGTGTACGTGCGTGTGTGTATTCATCAGTTCACCTAAAGCCTATTTAAAAAAATCCCATACTAATAATATAATAATAAATTGCCAAATGCAGAAACATCAATGTAAGTTATCACGATGTAGTGGCTCTCGCTAACAGACAGAATTAAGTAACCAGAATTAGGTTAAAAAATTCTATATACGTAGACCATGTTTCTATAAATTTGAATATTTGGTTTTCATTTGAGGCAGATATTTTTTCCATTAAAATGTGATTTATGAGGAGGTTAGACCATTGGTCGATATTCAGTTTGTTTATTTTTCCAGTTAACAAGAATTGTTTTTTTTAGCGATAGTAAGGGCTACAAGTGTAGATTGAAATTGTTTATGTGGTAAGTTAGTTGTTGTTAGGTCACCTAGCAAACACAAGTTTGGAGATAAAGGTATCCTATAGTCCAAAATAGCGGAAAATTTTTCTAAGACTTTAGTCCAGAAATACATAACCGGAGTACATAACCATAAAGCATGAACATACTGTAAGTGTCTGTAGTGTTTTGTAAACATTGGAGACAAATGTCGGAGTCTGAGAGTCCCATTTTCTTCATCATATATTGAGTAATGTATGTTCTGTGAATAATTTTATATTGGATAAGTTGTAAATTTGTGTGTTTTGTCATTTTAAATGCGTTTTCACAAACTTAAAACAAACTTTTTGAATACTAAGTTTCGTTGTTTCAACAAGGGACATTTACACGTATAAAACATAGATGGTAAATTTAAAAAAAAGCTCAATTTAATTGTCTTAACTGTTGTTGATCAAATAATATGAAAATGTCACCATATACTTCAAGTAGGTGAAATATTGTATGCAGTTTTCAAGATGCTAGCAAAATGAATGTTGCCTCATTTCATTAAGGTCCTCACATACGTCAGTCTGGTACTGTTCCTGCACAGCTAGGTTCTTTAAGGGCAAGTGCATGCTCTGGGCGCGCTTACAACAATACAAACAATTTGAGAATGCAATTGTTGTAGATATTGCGATTGAATACTGAAGAGAAGTTGAATGGTTCAAATCAGTTGACTAAGTTGCATTGACCTGTTCTGTAATTTTGTCCCAGTCCATCTTGAAGATGACATCTTGAAGATGATAATGATGTACATGATGGACTGCATGATAAAGCAAAACATGGTCCCCAGACAGAAACCTTTAAACAAAAAATACAAAATAATTTATCAGTCAGTAGTTTACTCAATTTCTTAGGTTATCTGTATGTACAGTAATCCCACCTCCATTGCGGCGGTAATAAATTTTTAAAAAACGTTTTAATTTTTTTAAAGGTCTTTAAACACACACTTAAAACTAACACATTAAAGCGCATATAATGTATCGAGAGAGAACAAGAACAATGAATAACACAAAATACAAAATTATTTTTTTGAATTTAATTATAGCAAATTGTACAAACAGTGGAAACATCCTATGTTTACAGTAAACATTATTTTGTCCAAACTAACAAACTTGATTTATCATCTCACAATATACTATAGCAACTCATTTTAATTTTAAACCGGCATCTGTTTGAATACTATGATTAGCTTGAACCTTTACCTCAAGTTCTAACAGAGCCCCTAGTGAGAATAACCGGTTTGGAAAATGGATGGAAGGATGGTTAACTCTTTGACTGCCAGACGTTTTCAGAAAAGGGATGCCGTGGGTGCCAGCCGATTTAAGCATTTTTGACTGATCTTTCAAGGTCCACAGAAAATTATGTGTTTGGACTATGGAAACACACATACTACCAAATGAAAGATTGGACTCTCATCTTTCATCAGAAAAAAAAGTTTGTTTCTACCTTATTCCGTTTTTCAGTAATCAACAATAGAAAATGGTTAGTTTCACCTCTGTTTTGAAACAAACGTCTTTTAACGTCTTTGGCACTCCTCCCTAGGATTTTACTAAACGTTATTTAACGTTTTTGGCAGTCAAAGAGTTAACAAGGTAACATTTTCCTAGTTTTACATTTGTTGTACCACCTGTAGTAAAAATATAGATACCCACCTTGTTATGACTTGAAAGTAGTTATTGTTATCATTCTTTGACAATGATCTCCAAACCTTTTGGCTTAGTCCCAAGGGCCTTTGTGAGCCTGTAGCTGTGATACGACATCCTGTATACAGCTATTGTCTCTTCACTTCAAAAATAAAAGTCCATTGTATATAGTTGTGCCACCTTGACATTTAGCAAATGAAAATTGCTGGACAAAAGTTTTGTATTGCAATTATGATAACAGCTTTAAAAGTATTGATATTAGGGGAAAAGATTATTCAAAGAGTGTTTACTTTGACTAACATTATCAAAAATAATTTTACATAGTTTTCTTAGTCAGATCACTTGCTTGGATATTTGCACCAACTGACATCAGGGGTGTGAGAGGCCAAAACATAAAAAGAATGTCATTATTTGAATTTACTGAAAAAATCTATTAAAAATAAATCTAAATAAGCCGTTCGCACTTGCATTTTACAAGTGCACACTGTAAAAGAAAAACGAGTTTGTACCTTCCTTCTACTAACATACTGTGTGTCAATTACTAGTGTATGCATAAGAAATGTAAGATTTAATGAGATGGAATGAAAGATGGGGCGGGGTTGGTGGGGGAATATTATAATATTGTCTTTTCAGCTGTATATCCTATTTTTATTTTTCATTATTATTATTATTTTATTGCATTTCCCCCCCTCTTGTATTTTGTTTCCTTGTTTAAGTGGGGTAAGTTTCACACCACTGACATGAAATTGTGGTGATACTATTGTACTCACCATTTCCCAACATTTTTTGTTTGTTTCATGAAGTAGAAAAGTTATTCAGTCTCATTAGTTATTTTTTTTTTAATTCTTTTTTTTTTAGCTCAATACAAGTATAGCCTACTTCATAAAAAAAAGAAAAGAAACAAACTAAAATCAAACAAGTCAAAATGCACTTAAAGTGACCTTGTTGCTACATACGACACAGCGGTGAGAATAAAAGTGATCAAACTTTAGAGTCTTATCTTCTGTATGACCTTGACAAGAAAGGATGCGGATTGCTGAAGTTTCATCTCGTCTTCACCAATCCAGCATTGTAACAGTTTGCATCGGACTGTATGTGGCATTCATGCTCGTCAGGTTGGCGTGAAGCAGCAGCGGGCTCTCGGGCGGCGGGACCAGGAAGTGCACGCAAGCGCCCACTGCCAAGAGGCCCAGTGCCGTAACCATGGTGATGCCTCGGCGGAGAACCAGCTGGGAAATGGAGAGGTGCCCGGCGTCCTCCCTGTCGCCGGGCGGAGTCTTTGAGCCGCCGTCGGGACATTCGCCGTTCACATGTACGAAGCCCTCCATTGACTTTATTTTTATTTGAATAGATGCACAACACAATTGGAGTCAGTTAGTAAGTTAATTAGATAATCAGCTATTCAATCAATCAGTAAGCCAATCAGTCAGTTAATCACTGAGTCACTCAGTTAATTATTTAGTTTGCTAGTTAGCCAGCTAGCCAGTTAGTAAGTCTATAAGCCACTCATGTTGGCTACTTCGCTAGCAAGATAAATCAGTAATCAAAAAGTCAGTCATCGGTGAGTTTAGGCAGTTGATTATTCAGTCACTAAGTCAGTTGGCTATTTAGTTAGCTAGTCTGTCTAACGGTTAGATCAGTGAATGCGTTTCACTTACCTTGTGCTGTAGTTGTGTCTGCTCTCCACTTTGGTTATTAGCTGCAGCGCTTGTGTTGAGTAACGGCACATTTGTCTTTGTCTGGGCTCGTGTCAGCGCCTACAACCCAACAGCCACACAACTAAGTAGTGATTGGGAAAATGAAGCCTCATGAAGCTTCATAAAGCACTTTTACTCTTCTTTTTTTTTACTCCTCTAGATGGTGCTCTTGGTTCAAATATAAAGGCTAGCGCAATGAAAGTGTATTACATTTCCACCGCCTTTTTAAACCAATAGTGCCATCTAGAGGACTCAAAAAATATCACAAGTGCTTCATGAGGCTTCATTTTCCCATCTCTACAACTAAGACTTTTTTATTTTTATTTTAAAGTCTTTATTATTCAGACTTTAAAGCCGCTCCACACACGCACCTCATGTGTGATGCTCTTCCAGTTGAGTTTGAAGATGACCAAGACGGAGAAGGCAGAATTTAGAACCACACAAATGAGAAGCCCCAGCCAGAAACCTGTGAAAGAAAAACAACCAAAACACTAAAAGACGACCCCCCGTCTTGTTTTTGTCAAAACAAGTCATCAGGTAAATACCTAAAATGTTGAGTTTGGCCACAAACATCAGAACAACACCGATGGAGAGGCCGATGCAGTAGTAGCTGATGAAGTTAGCCACCGCGGGTATCTTTTGCTTCCCAGTTCCCATAAAGATGCCTCCGGACACACCCTGAAGCAGGGCAATCAAAAAAAGTATTTTGTGTCTTGGTGAAATTTTTACAATACTTTTATAGGTTGAAAGTTTTTGTTACGCACCACCAAGCCATCAAATAACTGTAGGAAGCAATAAATGCTCATCAAGCGAGACAGCAGGTTGATGATGTTTCTGAAAGGAGGTCATGTTAGTAACATTTTATGATATATTTCCTCATCTAGTATGAGGACTGTTCTTTTGAAATAATGCAGATTTTTCTCCCCCAAAAAAGTGATTTTGTTGTTGTCATTATTACAACTTTTTCTAAAGGCAAACGCAAGATTTGTCATGGAATATTTCAATTGAATGGTCACCAATTTGATAAGATTACATTATTTTCCTCATAATATCAAGACTTTATTCTAATAAAATTAAAATATCATTCTTTGACAATTCAGACTTTTTTTTGGAAAATATTACAAAATGTTATTTGAAAATGTATTACTTTATAAAAATTCAGTTTTGTTTTTTGTTTTGTTTTCAAAATTCTCAAACTTTTTTCCCCCCACAGAGTTCCCCTTTAACTTTGGAACATTACTGTAAACCAATTTTAGCACACCTGTTTCCTAACAAATGATTAATTTATATATATATATATATATATATATATATATATGTTATATATAATAACAAAAAATGCTTGCTATAAATTGCTATAAAAATGTTTTTAACACATTCACTGCCATAAATTCATTTAAAAAAGAGATTACTAAAAATTAAGGGCGACAGGCAATTACAATTTTGAATTGTAATTAATCACATGACTTCACTAGTTAACGCACGATTAATCACAAATTGTATATCTGTTCTAAATGTACAATAATTTTTTTATAGGTTTTTATACTCTTGTTAACAAAAGTGGAAAAAAATGTTAAACTAATAGAAATAGTTCAAATGAATTTTTGACGTTTATAACCGTCAATGGCAGTGAATAAATAAAAAAAGAAAACATTAAAAATTTGGGGCGTCAGGCGATTAAAATTTGTTATCATAATTAATCGCATGATTTTACTAGTTAACTCACAATCAATCACACATTTGATATATTTTCTAAATGTACAATAAATTTTTTTAGTTTCTTTTACTCTTGTTAACAAAAGTGGAAAAAAATGTTAAACTAATAGAAATAGTTAAAATTCATTTTTGGCGTCTATAGCCGTCAATGGCAGTGAAAGTGTAGCCAACTGGCAATTTTGGTATTGCAGCAAAAAAATAAAATTAAAATTAAAACATGAAATCAATGCACAAAATGTGCTTTAAAATGATTTGGCGGGCACCCATGTTTTAAAATGACAAAGCCAATGTCAATAAGATAGGCTACTTATTTTATGACTTCTTTTTTGTGAGAAATGAAGAAAAAAAAAATCCCCCACCACTTCCCACAGAATATCTTTTTTCTCGTAAAATTATGACGTGAGATTAGCCAAGGGACTCACGGATCAGAGGTAAAGAGAAAGCCGATGATGGATTTGGTCGACCCGAGTATGGTTGCTTGCACAAGGGCTATGCCGACTACAACACAAACAAGGAAAACATTGCCTGACACCCAACTGTGAAGTTGTGCGAACTGCAGCAGCACAAAAGCAGCGTCTGACCTGAAAGCGCCAACGCCACTTTGCAGGTGAGGAGCGCTCCTGCAGTGTCCCCGGCGCCGAGGGCGTTGCCCACGCGAGCGCATGCCGCCGCCTGGATGCCGAGCGTCACCTGCCATTTTGTATGAAATGAAATGTATACAGTGACGTTGACTGTACGAAGACACAAAACGGCCACCGGTTGCTCACTGTACTGTACCATGTAATTTAAGTTTCCCACTGTTATCAAAGCATGGTGGACTGCCAGTTCATCTTTACCCAGCATTCCTGCCACACACGATATACAAAATCAGCAATATAAAAATTTTTAATTGGACATCGTAAAATGAATTCGAGAGCATAAGATAAAGAAAAAGGGGGGGAAAAAAGGAAAACATAAAATGAAATATAAAAATACAAATACATTTATGAATGACATATTTACCTGCAAAGAAGCCCCCAAAGTCATAAATCCACCATTCAAAACATGTCATGAGTGTGCTGGGGATGGCCAGTTTCATGAAGGAGCCCCATTCTTGCAGCGACTCCACAGACCAGCCTGCAGGGGGAGCAAGACACGCACTTGTTGAAGAAATATGCCTGAAACATCGGTTATAAATATACAGTATTATCATGTATTATCAAGCTTTGTAAATGGAATTCACATGCTTTCTTTCTGAAAGAATATTTAAAAGAGCATTACTGTCATTGTAAATATCTGGACTTTTGCAAATGGGGGATAGAAATGAATGATTTATCTCACCTCCCCATGTCGTTTTATGCAGCTTCTTCCACCAGATGTAAGCAAACAGGAAGGCACAGATGTAGATTTCTGATAGGGTGCTCGCTGCTGCAGATCCACTGAAAAAAAATGTCAGAAATGTGTATACACAACACATCAAGGCTCTAAACAACTTTTTTCTTTTTTTTTTAAATTGTGAATAGCAAACTGTATTTTCTTATCTAGAAATATTTGTAGTGGGACAATTTCAAACAAAGGTACATACATTTCAGTTTAGTAGTTCTGAATGGGTTGTATGGTGTTTTAGGAAAAAATTAAAAGATGTAATACAGTATGTAATTTTGAGAACATTTGTTGTGCAGACCTCAAAAGTCAAAATTAAAACTCATGACTATTGCAATGCTTCTCAAACAGTGTGGCGGGGCCCCCCCGGGGGTGCAGTGTGACGCCAGGGGCGGCGTGTGTGACCTCAGGGAACATGTTTTAAATGTTTGGCTGAATTGGAATAAATAATCATTGCACATCCACTACAGTAGGTGGCAGTGACACTCTCATTGTCAGAGATTGAGGAAGGACTATTAGCTCATCTGCAGAGGTGTACTTGTACAACAATTTTATAGACACATGTGACTATAGTCACGATATTGGGGGGGGGGGAGGTCTTCTTGGGGGGGAAGGCGTAACAAAAAATTATTGAGAAGCACTGCTCTATTGTGCATACAGACACATAACATTACTGATATTATTTTGCTGTGTAGCGTAGGAAAAAAAGAAAGACACTTAAATTGTTTGCTATTTTGCTGTTCAAAGTTGGTTACAGCTTTAATGAGGTTTCAGCCATACTCATTTGTGTACTCAATTACTCAAGCAGTTAATTCTGGCGAATATTGGGTTAGCTTAGCAGTTAGCATTGCTTTCCCATCTTTCCTTAAATTGTTTGCTATTTTGCTGTTCAAAGTTGGATACAGCTTTAATGAGGTTTCAGCCATACTTATTTGTGTACTCAATTACTCAAGCACTTAATTCTGGCGAATCTTGGGTTAGCTTAGCAGTTAGCATTGCTTTCCCATCTTTCCTTAAATTGTTTGCTATTTTGCTGTTCAAAGTTGGACACAGCTTTAATGAGGTTTCAGCCATACTTATTTGTGTACTCAATTACTCAAGCACTTAATTCTGGCGAATCTTGGGTTAGCTTAGCAGTTAGCATTGCTTTCCCATCTTTCCTCGTCATCCCTTAGCGCCAACACTTGTCAAAAGTCTAGCTTATTTGTCGCCCTACTGACTTAATGGCAACTCCGCACATGTTTAGCCGCAGTCGCTAGCCAGCCAAAGCTCGTTGCCTGCTAGCTAGCTGGCGCAGGGTAAGTAGCACAGATCACGCGTAGGTGATGTGGGCAACGCGCCCGCGTCCAGCCTGGCGAAGCATTTTGGGACCGTCTCAGCAGTTCAATTATTGGGAAAAATCTGTGATTCCCAGTTTTGCTATTCAATGAATTTTGATGAAGTGGAAAATACCAATTTTGACTGGGAAATTATGATGTGAAACCACTTATTTGCATACAGTACGTGCGCGTGTGTGGTGGACTTACTACACTCCGAGATCGAGCACAATAATGAAGATGTAGTTTGTCAGCAAGTTTGCCACGTTTGCCAGGGCGGCGGCATACATCTGTGGTAGTATTATCCCCTTAAACGACGACAAGACAGTACAATGAATGAGAATGGATGCTTCCTAATGCATTGGTGCCTTGAGATATCAGCAACCCGACTTCGGAGTTTTTCGCCTGTTGGGCCATTTTTTTCTTTGACTAGCAAGCAAAAAATTCTGATACGAATGCTGTGTGATGAGAGTGAACTGAACTTACTTCACAACAAGCAGCAGTTTGGCCGATAGTGTACAATTCGGCAAAATGGCTTCGAGCTGTTTATTGTCATTCCCAGTTGAAGTTTACTGTCACACTAAACATAAAATAAAAAGAATTACATGTGTGCTTAAAACAACCACATTATTTTTGCTTTGGATAACTGCGTTGAGTTTAATAACAATTAGGATGAATGTAAAATGATATAACTATATTCGCAGGAAGAATATATATATTTTTCCAACAAATATTGCTGAGGATTTTTTTTTTTTTTACCAGCTGCCTGTATGTATTGCAGTATATCTATATTATACTGTCCCCTGGTGGCCAAGACGTGCACACCAGAAAGAGCGGAAGAATGTCCACTGAATTAAAGCAAAAAATGTTCCATTCTTTAAACTGTATTTAATTTGGTCATTTGGTTTTAAAGTACAATACAAATGAGTGCTGTTGTTGATTATGTTTTGTTATGCTTCATTTCAATGAGGCATGAGGATTCATACAATTGTTTTGAGTTACGACCAAGGTCACACGGAACAAATTAAACTACTACTCATATCCCAAGGCACCACTGTACATATTTTACAATATATATACCACAGTGCAGCAAGTTAATAGTATGATAGTATGTACACACTATCAATAAACTTGTCTCCTGATAGTATGCCTAATAGGCATTCTCGTGTTTTTTTTTTTTTTAGCCCCGCCCCCATTTACGTTTGAGCTCCCATGAACACTGCCTAGCAACCAAAACAAAATGCAAATATATAACCCAACAAGGAAATCTTTGACCTTGGAGACTTGTGTTATTACAGTTTTATGTTTTATAGCAAGTCATGAAACTTTGGCACTACACTTAACCCACTCTCACTGACAAAAAACAATGTTTCCCAATTTGTCTAGTTGGTATACTGGATATGCTTCAATATGTGGTAAACTTGAAACTTGATAGCACTCAGACAAGGAGTACAATTGTTAAGGACCTATGGAAATGGAAAAATGACCCTAAAATAGTCACAATTTCTTCAAATTTGGTATCAGCCAAGACTACAATATCTTTGAAGGAAATGGATAAAATGAACCTAAAATGGTGTCATCAAACAAAAATGGCAGACATCTTGTGCCTTTTCAGGCATGGCTTCATGAGACTTTTTTTTGTAGGTCTACTCATGACAGACACATGCCCACCAAAGTCAAACAAGCTTCGGGGCTGGATTTTCAAAATGCCCTCAGAATGTCATCTGACTTGAAGTAACAATGACGAAGGAACTAATATATATGTGCATGTGTGTTTGTGCACCTGATTCTGAAGGTAGGACACCTGCAGGTGATGTAGAAACATTGCCTAAAGGAAAGACAGACAGAGACATAGACGTATATTGGTCACATCAGAAGACAGCAAAAAGGGTCAAATTTGCATCCGAAACAACCAGCGGCAGGTCGTGCATTTGCTACCTTGGTCTCAGATTCCAACACGTCACAATCATAGAAACCGGCCCACCACTGAAAACAACTTACAGGTATTGCCGGGAGGTATGCGGTGATGTACAACTGCGCGATTCTGAAATCACAAAGATCAGCATATAGCGGAACACATTTTGATGATTGTGACGGCGATGTGGTGACGTTAGTTACCGGGTGACCTCGGGCTCCTGGCCCATGAGCAGCAGGAGGCTCTGTGCGTTGAGGAGGAGACCCCAGCAGGGCAGACAGAACAACAGCAGGATGATGACGCCCCGCTGCAGGATCACGCCCACGCGCAGCAGGTTCCTCCCGCCGAAAGTCTGTCACACGTTGGCTTTATTTAACGTTCAAATTGGGGTACGAGGGGTGACAATGCGTAAGTGAGTTTAGGTTGACCCTGACCTGAGCGACCAAAGTATCAAGCGCGAAGCCCAAACCCAGGCCTGTTGATGCGGTGGTCACATTGATGGTCTACAGAAGAAAGACAACAAACAAGAGTAGATTAAGTCTGATGAGTCACACTGCAAACTTGTGTAATGATGGTCACATATTGATTACATTACAATTGTATCCAACAGAAAGCCTGCATCTCCAATCAGACGCTTTTAAAAAGAAACGACTGCTTTTTCAGTATCTTTGAATAAAAGGATGTATGGTAAAGTTATTTTACTTTTTCTTCTTCTTTTTTAAGGGATACACTTGGACACTGCCAATAATTACTATTGATGAATGAAAATAAAAAATAAAATAAAACACAAGAAAATAATTGTTGTTGCTGTCCAAAGAAAATCTTGTCCTGTATCATCTTTGACAAAAAGCAAATCTATATCCTCAAATATATTTTTGTTATTGTCCAAAGAAAAGCATGTAGCTTCAAATATAGCCACCCCGAATATAATCTTATTGTATTCATACAAAGAAAAAAAAAATAGGGATGTTAATCATTTCGGACTGATACAAGTACTGAACTCTTGAGTAGTCCCTCATACCAATACCAAGTACAGATACCACTAGTGCTTTGATTCATACAATTTCCCCCAAAAAACAATGACAGTTAATTTTTAAGAAATACCTATATATTCATGTATACAATTTTTACTTACAATTACATGAAATTATACTGCAATTTTTTATTCTTCACACAAGATGGCAGCCGATACTGGTATTGATCGGCGCCACGAGAACCGATACCTTGAATTAAGGCTTAATATCAGCCTGACAGGATACCTTGTATTGGTACTCGCCCATCCTTGCAATGTTGTCCAATGGAAAGCTTGCATCTATATATCCCAAAAATATTTTGTATATATATTTTTTTATAAATAAAAAGAAAAAAGGAGTGGTGTCCAATGAAAAGATTGTAGATAAAAATCTATCAGAAAAAAAATCTAATCTTTCAGATGACAAAATGGAGCTAAAACAATGTTGTCCAATGAAAAGCATGCACTGTATCCCCAAATGAAAAGCATATACTATATAATATTTTTTTTGTTGGTTTAATTTGAATCTGCAAAAACATCATTGATGGTCCAAGTTTTTTTTTTTTGGGGGGGGGGGGGGCAATCTCAATTGAAAAGCACGTAAATCCAAGTTATCTTTGTTGTTTGTTGGGGATTAAAACCACACTTTCTATTGAAAAACGCCTATACAATAATCCCCAATGGGAAAAAAACCAACCTGTGAAAGCAACCCAGCGGGAAAAGACACCTCGAATGTAATCGTCTTTCACAACCACTGGGGACGACTACTTACGGCGGACGCTAATCCGTAGCCGGCCATCACCTCGTTGGTCAGGCGTCCGCAGAACATGGTCACCACGAACGGAAGCAGGTAGCTGAGAATCCGAGCCAGCAACTAGGAAGACGCACGGATGAGCGATCCCCTGTATTGCAAAGTAAAGCAGGCGTACTTACCAGGGGCCCCATCATCCTCAAGAGGTGGTAGACCTCCTCCCTGAGGGCCCGGGGGAGCTTGCGGCGCATCCATTTGCAGCAGAAAATCTTGTCGCTGGTGGCCTTCTCCATGTTTGAGTAGAGAGCGCGTGTCACGCTCTCAAGTGTCAGCCGTTTGTCACTCTGTCACCGTGATCAGCTCTTGTTATGCAAACCTTAAAGGTTACTAATTAATCTCCTGGAGGCCAGGCAGTTAACCGCTGCGCTAACCCAGCAAGCTGGGTCAGACAATCTTGATCTTGACACACTTCAGCGGCCGTTGTATTCTGCAGCTTTCGGCAATACCGCTCAAAATTCAAATAGAATAGTATGAAATATTTTTATAGGCAACTCAAATTGTGTGTGTGATTGTTTACTGTAAGTGCTAGGTGCTGCTGTTTTGGTTAGCAACAGAACTCAAATGGATCAACAGAATTGATACCATTTCTACCATATCTTTCTAATATGAAAAATTAGGCATTTATCTGAGGGACGTTTTTACAGTATTCTATAAGTAGAGGTGGGCACAACATTTATTTCAGTAGAGGTAACTACTAAACTAAGAGGCACAGTACTGTACTTGAAAAAAAAAATCGGCCACAACATCCATTCAAGCAAAGGACGCCATTTAAAGAAATACACTAATTAATAATAAACTAAGTTCCCAACTAACTTAATACTACAATGCCGCACAGTTCAATCATATAGCCCTCAGTGCTGCTGTTTTTGTTAGCAACAGAATTCAAGTGGGCTCAGCTTATTAATGTCGATAGCATCCATTTTCTAAGAGGAAAAATGACCTGATGGAGATTTTTTTTGTTTGAAGTAGATTCAGTAAGTATTTGGAGCTTGGCGTTTATAGTAATTAAGGAAACATACTAAACAGATATACAGCTTGAGTCCATTCAGCTCCATACACATCCTTTACTAATCATGTTGTGGCTTCCTTTTTTGTGCACTCTAAAGTAAATCCTGTGTTATTAGCAGAAGGATAAATGCACGCCTGCAAAAGTGAAGCAGTCACCATTGAGTGACAGCGACCCATCATCGCCTTCCTGCTCCCAGATAGTGAAGCATCATTTCCACGTCTGGTGTATTGATGATGATGCACTCCACTTCCCTCCGATCGGCGTTTAGCTAGCTTTGCCGCCACATATGCAATCTCGCGCCGACTACAGCTTTGGAGAGTGTTATTTCCATCACAGGTGGCTGTGAAATGCACAAAATGATTTCCATGCGTGACCGAGTGCTGTCTCCCGTCTCGTCTGATTGGCTCTTGTTGAGATGCGCTCCAAAGGGCCTCCTCCAGAGAAATCTCATTTTCATTGGATGGCCACAAATGTGTAGCGGTGCATGATGGAGGACGTCATTTCAGCTGTCAGCACAAAATCAAGTAAATAACAAGTATAGGGTCCAAATATGGAGCCTCACTGTCTCCATGGCAACAGAAATATCATGGGGTGGAGGAGCTGTAATGTGTACTGCAATGGCAACACCTTTTATGCAAGGGGCAAAAAGTTTTACCGCAAGGTGATGACCGGTCCACACATGAGTGGCATCCATCTCAGTGAAGGTCACTAAAATCACTAATGAATTCACTTACCAATATATACTATGTGAGGTAAAGCTCTTATTTGAAGTGGGCAACTCATCTGGTAACCATTTGGGGTATGGCATTCATTCAAGTAGGGGGCTCTATTTGAGTACTCCAACTAACTAACTAACTAACTAACTAACTAACTAACTAACATCTATGGAAGATGCATTGCTTACCAGGCAATACTATGGATGGCAAATTGTGACATAGCATTTGATTAACTAACTAACTAACTAACTAACTAACTAACTAGCATCTATGGAATATGCATCGCTGACCGGGCAATACTATGGATGGCAAATTGTGACATAGCATTTGATAACTATGGTAGCTAACTAGTCAGTTAGTTTGCTAACTAACAAACTAACTAACTAACTAACTAACTAACTAACTAACTAACTAACTAACTAACTAGCATCTATGGAAGATGCATCGCTTACCGGGCAATCCTATGGATGGCAAATTGTGACATAGCATTTGATTAACTATGGTATCTAACTAGTCAGTTAGTTTGCTAACTAACTAACTAACTATTTTTTTGGATCGGGCAACAATATGAGTGACAAATTAGGCCATAGCATTTGATAAACTATGCTAGTTAGCTTGCTAACTAACTAACTAACTAACTAACTAACTAACTACTTTTTTGGACCGGGGAAAACTCTGGGAGACAAATTAGGCCATAGCATTTGGTTAACTATGCTATTTAGCTTTTTAGCTAGCAAGCTAGCTAACTGCAGAGGGTAACAAAATATTATTAGTGGTAACACATATTGGTATTTTATGTCACAGTAGACGTTTTAACAACCACTTACAACAACAAAAACTATCTGCGGTGTGGCACTTAATTCAAACGAGCAACACTTTGGACAACAAATCATGGCATGGCATCTATTTATGTTAACATTTATTTACTTGAGTACCAGGCTATTATTATTATTATTAAGGTGAGATAACACATGGTCATAACAACCAAATAGTGACACCACAAGATATATGTAAGGTGTGGTACTTAATTGAGCTACGGCATGGAATCTACAGGTAATTAAGCGAGGACCATTGATTGAGAAAATACAGTAATTAGCAGTTATAGTAAATGCCATTCACGTTTTTGTCTGATACCAAGCGCAATGCTGACAGCCCTTAAAAAGAAAGAGTAATAACAAAAACAAGCCCTGTGGCTCCCAATCAGAGTTAAGTGAGTGACCCTGAGTGGAAGTGACACCTTTGCTCAGCGCAAAATGACGACATTTCCACTTGCGGCATTTTGTCGTTGACAGGCAAAGAGCGTGACAAGCCCAAAGACCTACTGGCTTTAAATCAATTAATAAATGCCACACGGCCACCATGTGCACCGAGCAGCTCCGCCCATTTGGAACTGTCACTTGCCATTTGTTAGCAGGCACCGTGTCGAGCTTTTGTCAGGCAGAAAGGTGGATCATTTTGAAGGGATACTTGACTCATTTAGCTATTTTCAGCAGTGAAAAGTTAATATTTTGTGTCGAATTAATTTGACAACTTTGACAACACATTTTGCCACTTGCTTTTGACTGAAAATGACATTACAGGTGGTCAGGAAACAGATAACGGCTCACCTGTTTTCTGGGTTTTGCCCCTTAGCCCATATTTACAGTAACATCAATGAATTGCCATCAACATTTTAATTTCATATTTCTCCGCCAGATGGCGCTACTTTTTCTGCAAGGGTGCCTTGGAAGTGTCTTTCATGTTGTATTATTTATTATCTTGATTTCATTTTTAGCATGTATATTATGGAGTAATCCTTTATAGGTGGCCCTCAGTACAGTACATAACGACGGGAATGACCTTCATCATTGTTTTTCTTTGAACTAACTAATATAAGAAATTAGATATTTTCTCCCATTTTTTTTGTCACAGTTTCTCTCGGTTGATTGTTTTTGGCATCCCCAAAAAAAAGTTCTATGACCTTGGGATGGTTCCAGTGCAAGGTCCATGGTGAACATTTAATAGTTCACATATAATTTCATCTGTATCATAAAGATAATTTCAAGAATACAATCCAAAAGGAAATGGGGCCAAAGTCAAATATGTTGAGAACTGGGCTGAGGCCAACAAGCACCCTAAAAAAGTTAAGTGCCTGCAATTGACAGCACTCTCTTTCTCTTGCAAAAATGAGGCAAAATATCAACAATTGCACACAAATACAATGCCTGCATTTCATTGTGATATTTTAGTTTTAAATCTGACCATACTGGCTAACAAGCTAACAAACAAAAAATGTTTAGGCTAGTTATACCAAATACGCCTTAACTTCAAGAACTGCAAATAAATATATAAATAAAAAGCACAGTAACCTCCATCAAGTATGAAACATTGGTCAAAGCAAAGGTGAAGCGAGGACAAAATGCATGCAGGGGCTAGACACTTCATTAGGAACACCTGCACAAAGTCCAGTGTGGAAAAATTATGCTTCTCCAGCACTTACACCATCGACAACTAGCCTACTCATCTCCTTATCTGTGGCACATTCCTCAATCAAAGTTTTCCATTCAACTTTGACGCACTCACATGGATATCTTTAAGTAAGGTGTGTTTATTTTTTTTATTTTTTATGTGTGTTCTCATATAATAATTTACAAGACCTTAATGGTGTGTTATGAAGCTACTGAGCTAACCCTAACCCTAACCCTGAGGGGGAAATAAATACACAATTAATCCATGAAAGTGGAGACAGTGCACAAAATGCACACGTGAAAGATCTTGACGCCAAAGAATAGGAAGTTACATGACGTGCAGTTAAATATGAATGCTTTTTTTTCCCACATGACGGATTATTCATCTCATTACTGATTGAAGTATTGCTGCGCTTTTCGCTGCCATAGGCAGATAGCACTCTCGATATAAAAAGTCTACGCACCTCTTTTCAACTGCTGGGTTTTGGTGATATAAAAAAAATATTGTTATAGTTTTATAGTCGTAGGCATAACGCTATGAAAGTTGGATTTTTATTTTTTTTTGTCATCACAGACTGAATTAAACTCAATTAAAGTTCAGATCTTCTAGTAGACTTTTTCATAATTTCATCAAACTTACAGTACTTGAGTTTCATGAGTGCAGCAGAGAACAATCATCTACTAGAACAATATATTACATCACAAGTGTTTTGTTAATGTAATTATTGACTGAAGGTCTGAGCATGATTGAACAAAAGTATTGGGACACCAAAAGGAAAAAAAAATATTTTGGAGTTTTCTGTGCACACAATGCACATTTATTTGCGTATAATTCATCCATTTAGTTCCTCTTGGTGTGTGATTCTGTTTAAAAATAAATAAATAAATTATTTGAAGTTTTAAACTGTTGCATATTATGGAGTTACTGTATCACAATGATTGAGCTTCAAGGTTTTGAATGACTTAACACTTTAAGTGCATTTAAAAAAAAAACTGAGTGCCATTTATAACCTCTTTTTTTCCCCATTTATTTCTGCAATAATCATGAAACAAGTCCAACAAATACACAGTGACGTTCACCATCACACCAAATGTTCTGTACAAAACAATCAATCAATTTTTGGACAGAGAAATTGTGTGGGTGGGGCAACTTAACATTGCATAATACAGCACGGTGTACATTTAACGGCCACAACATTAGGTACACTTGCACACTGTAGCGAACGGACAAGCACAATAATAAATACATTGCACAATGTGTAGCCTAGCTTAACACAGAAATAAAATTGGACTGTTATCTTTGTAAAGGCTGCTGCTTTTAAAACTATATCATTAGAGTGTGCAAGTGTACCTAATAAAGTGTCCAGCGAGCATAACAATGTCTTCAAACTGACACTGTCAACAACTTCCACTTTTTTTTTTGTTTTAGCGTTAATGAAAGCATTCAAACTTTCAAGTGCACATTTGAATTTTTCACCAAAACAGTATAACACTGGCAGTAAACCGGACACTAGCAAATTAAACGCACCATTTAATGTTATGTCTGTTGTTATATTTTGCCATCTTTTGATTTTTCAATTGCTTCTCGCAACATTTTGTACACTCAATTACAATCATTTATACATTATTGTACACGCAACACTAATTGATGCAATTAGACTCTAGGGAGTCTCACACACTCGCTAATTAAAGAGCTAATTACTAACACTAACAGCATGTACAGGAGGGCAACGGAGATACAGATGGTTGCATCATGTCATCTTTTTCCCCGTTTTTTTTTTCAAATTCACATGAACCACATCACAAACCTCCTTCAATACTATAAAAAGACCAAAAACCATCTCTCTCTCCCTCTCTCCCTCTCTCTCGCTCTCTCTCTCACACACGCACTCACACAATCAAATCAACTAGAAAAGACACACGGCAGTGTAAATACTTTAGTCAAAATGAAAAATAAAGAAAACATACGACTTAAGGCAAAAAATAAAACCACAACAAGTTGAGACCTGTTCCAAGTCCCCAAAAGACGATGAAAATATTTTTGTTTCTATTTACAATATTTGCTCATAGAAAAATAGGTTTGCACAGTGGGTCACACATGATCACAGGCAGACTCAATCGGGTCGACTGACTCCACACGTGTATAAGCTATGACGATAACAAGGAAAAATGCAGCAGAAATTGCACATAAATGCTGAGAGACTTTTTTTTTTTTTTTTTTTTTAAATGTGCACAGTTTAATAGTTACCTGTGTAAAGCTGACACCCCTTTTGGATGAACTTTCACATTTTGTAATAGAAAAAAACAATTGCTACACTTTTTTTCTACGTGCAATAAGGAAAACAATAATAAGAGGGCAAAAAATGTAAGTGCAGCTACATCAATATATATCGTATATCGTATATATATATATATATATATATATATATATATATATCGTATATATATATGTGTATCGATTACGGAGGAACATCTAAGGAGTGACATGCATTAGTTTTTGAGACTATTTTGTGGGTCTTCTCCTTAAATCCAAATGTCCAAATTTCAATAGCCCAAGGCAAACAGTTATTGGGGGCTGAATTCAAAAAGAAAAATCTATAGGTCACACAAACCGCTTCTAAATGGAAATTTCCGCCATGATAAACACTGCTGCAAGATTTTGTGAGTTTTTGAGCAGGGCAAAACCCTCAGGATATCTTATTTGGAATATGGTTTCTGTTACAGTCAATTATGCATTTGGGTTTCAAAACAACAATCTTTTTCAGGGTCAAATACGCCCTCTAGTGGATATGAGCAGCATAGGGATGACATTGAAGCAACCGGACTGGATATGTTTTGATCTTCCATTGAAGATGAAAGTAATATCCGTCTCAACATCTGAAATTTTGTAATAATATTGAAACCATATCCATTCCATTACATGTTGTTGGGTTTACAAAAAAATGTAATTCATAGGAAATTATAGAAATAAAAATAGTCTGCCACATGGAATCTTTAAAGTAACATTGCAGTTTGTTTGTTTTTAGCAACAAAAAAAAGATATTGGTTAAATTTGTAGGCATTCTATTTTACAGGTTTAGAGCTTTTTCTTCAACCCATCCCTTCTCTCAGCATTCCCACAACAATCCAAATCAGTTACATTTCAAATCGATTTGAATTTTTTCACTTGCAAAAATTATTTTGACTTTCATTTCTGCCATCAGCAGACAAAGAATGCTAATGCTAAAATCAAGGCTATTAAGTAATGTGCTTCTCTGAACTATCAAAACACAGAACTGAACATTCTCTTTCAGCCACTACCGAGGCAAAGCAGCCTTGCTTGCGTGCTATGCTAACGTTAGCGCTCATATACAGTATGTGCGTGCCGCAACAGGCTTTGCATGAAGATGATCATTTGCTCATAAGCATAGTCTTTGCTTTTTCTGTAATTAATGACTTGAAATGAATATCCATCTATTTCTATGCGGCTTATTCTATAAGCTGCATAGAACTAAGCATTCACATGCACACCAAAAAACAATTAAGAATCTTCAGTGAACGTATGCAATATGCATGTTTTTGGAATGTGGGAGGAAGCCAGAGAACCCACAGGAAAAAAAACAAAAACAATATTAACATGGTTCTACATAATCTAAGCTAATCATCTCATATTGCTACATCCAGGCACTCATAAAAATAAATAAATAAATAAATAATTCCTCCATCCATGTTCTGTTGTGCTTGTACTCATTAGTGCACCGCACATATAGACAAACAACCATCTAATGGGCAGTTTAATCTTCACTGGACCTAAGATGCACGTTTTGGGAATGTGGGAGGAAGAAAACGCACGCAAGCAAAGGAAGCCCCAAACCGAGACTCAAACCACGAACCCCAGAACAGTGAGGCAAAATGCGCTAGCCACTTGTGCGCTATGCTGCCTTGAAATGAAGAAATATCAACACAACCTGCTGGTCTAGTAAATCTGAATCATCAATGACTGCATTCGACTTTGGTAGTGCAACTTTTTGGGGGCAGAGCCTAACGTTCAGCAGAAGTGTGGGCCAAAAAAGTACTCGGTCCGAACGGCCATGTTGGCCAAGTTGATGATTGACACTTCACCGGTGCTAATTGCCTCGCGAGTTGAGGCAAAAAGACAAAAGTCAAGACAAAAGTGAGGCTTCATCCGCAGAAAAAGGGAGGTGGGGATATGACACCAAGCTGCGAATATGAGCCAGAGTTAATGAAGTCTGTCACATCGGCGGCAAAGTTGTGATTAATGTGCATGGCCGCGTCAGCGCTATTTGCTCCCGCAGGCTCTCGCCACCATCGCCCGTGATTGCGCCGCCGCCGTCGCAGTCGTCGTCCCCGGATCTGGAAACAAGTGGATCTGCTCTTACATAATCATGAGCGCATTTGCATTCCGGCGGCCTCCGGAGCCGCCGCTGCTAATAATAGCATTTCTCGCTCAGGTTGCTACAGGACTTTTTTCAATTTGACGTAGTCACACAAACTGACGGGTAAATTCAACCTGATCTGCATTTTCCCCAGGAATTCTCTTTCACAGGCAAAATAATCTCTTGGAGGTTTGTTTTTGAAGGACACTTGAACATGGACAAAATTTAAATAAAGGAATCCAATTTCATGCTGCTCAGTACATAGCGAGTCAAGATTTGACCTTGTGGAGTTTATTATTATTTTCCTTTTTTATGACGAGTAATGAAAGTTTGCTATCGTGCGCCACACACACACACACACATGACTAAAGCTTCTCAATTTAGTATTGTCCGTCTCTTTAGTCTTTTGTGGTTCCATTTTTGTAGCTCTTGAACCCCATTTTCAAGAAATGGTTCATTTTTAAAGATACTTGGAAATGTCCAACATGACCCTAAAATGTCCGCTTTAAAGCAAAATGGTAGATGTTCTGGTGTATTTATTTTGCATTACAGTGAGTCACGGGGAAAAAAGGGTGCTGAAAGAGTCCATTTTAACTTTGTTGATGTACCCTGCAGGGTTCATAATTGAACAAATGAGTATTGTTTATGGTTCGAAAAGGTACATAAATGGCAAAGGGACCATATATGTACCTTTTTGTTTATATGTAATGGTACAAACAACTGCTAGGACAATGTGAATGCCTTTTGAAAGAGCCTGAAGTTGTACAGAATGCAGTTTCTAGGAATAAAAAAAAAATGTTGTGGTTATCTAGACCAACTAGACCAATGCTGGGTAACTAACTGCAACCCCCCCCTTTTCTTTTCTTTTTTTTCTCCTTTAAAAAAACAAAAAACAAAAAACTAACTGCAATTTAAATGAACTGTCAACGGTTCTTGCGAAGAAAAAAAATGCCGTTGTTGGTGTGTATTTTTCGGCTGCTCTTTGGTTCCCAGAATGCAACGTGTCATACTATTTTTAACTGTTCCCTTCAAAAATAGCATTGAAAATTATGTATCAACATGGAATAAACCCCTAAAGATGTAATGTCTCATTTCAAACGGTTACCCATAGTTTGGCGGATGTGTAGTAGAAGGTTGTTGAAACAGTAACATCTATTCTCCATTAACTTGAGTGACTCAAAATTGCCCCAAAATTAATCATGGCTGACAACATCTCTGTTCTGAATAGATGGAAGGATGAAAATGCTACTAAGTGATGTCTGCCATCTAGTGGTGAACAGTGTTATGACAACTTCAAATTGATTAGGTGTGGTAGAGGCAAGTGCTTTTACAATGTGGCCGATCCCGACTTAGACTCTTAGGTACATATTTGCCAAAAAGGGTCCGAATATGTATTCAGTACGATTGTACCCTTGAGGGTATTGTTCCAATGATAAGCCAACAGATCCTTAAAGCTACAAATGTAGCACCTTTTTTCCTGACAGTGTACTAGTTAATTGCTTGTTTCATCTACTTGTGATAAACATGCCCACCAAATTACATGCTGCTAAGGGAAACAGCCATCGAGGGCTGAATTGAGTTAAAAAAAAAAAAAAAATCAATATGAGAAAGCCCTCAAAATGGCCAGTTTGGATCTCATTATATTGCGCAGGTGTAAATTTTAAGATCTAACCTCAGCCTTGACTCTTCCGCCATCTTCCAGCAATCCATCCCGTTTCCTGGCCCAGCGTCAGGGAGTGGTGTCCCCACGATGCATCACGCCCCGCCCCCACACGCCTGGCCCGCCTCCCCCTCCGTGGTCCTTGTCCGACTCCGGTTGGCTCTGGGCCCGCTCGGGTTTGGGGTTGGGCGTGCAGGGCGGGTCGGGCTGCTGGACAGACATGGTCCTGCGCAGGTGGGTGCGCTTGCACAGGAAGTCCGGTTTGGCGGTGAGCCCGAAGGAGCCTTTCCTGAGGACCATGCGGACCGAGGACGACTTCTTGGGTCGGGCTCGGTGGCCAAACTGCAGGGAGGAGAGGTGCGCCGCGTAGCCCTCACTCAAGAACTACATCAAGCACACAGAGAAGGAATATAAAAAAAAATATTGTAGGTAAATTAGGAGTGTCAGGTGATTAAAATTTGTAATCGTAATTAATCACATAACTTCAATAGTTAACTCACGGTTAATCGCAAATTTAATCTGTTTTTGAAATCTGTTCTAAATGTACAATTTAAAAAAAAAAATTCATACTCCTGTTAACATAAAAGTGGAAACAATCTTAAACTAATAGAAATATGTTTGTATCTTTTAGTAATTGATACAGTAATTTCATAATAATTCATATTATTGAGTTAAAATTAAAAAGATGTACTGTACTGTAAAAAATGAATGTGATATTGATACTGTGATATTGTTGGTCATTTTTCTGCCACTAGATGGCATAATTGCATTTGTAAGACGCTGGTGACAGTTCTTCATTTTTTTTTTTTTCATATTAAGAGCTATCTAATCTTTAACACGAAGTAACTTGTGAAATTCTGCACATTTTTGAAATTGTGAAATACAACTTAACCCCAGTACAGGCTTTTTAAGTAACGGGCGGTCATTAATCGCACGCTAAAAAAAAATTGTGGTCTTAAAGGAACTTTAAATTAACTCAAAATGAACACACAAATGTTGACACCTTTAATGTGATCAACAGCATTGCATTTGATGAGGGATCAACCATCCCACCTGGCACTGGTTCTGGTACTTCTTTGACGGCCTTCCTACTATGTGGATCTGAGGGGGCCCAAGACCAAGCATGTTGTAAACGGAGATGTCCTTCATGGATCCATACGCAGAATTGATCTTGATGTGACACTAGAGGAAAATCAGCAATATGACATGAGAAACTTTGCCACAAGACCGATGCACGACTTGCAGCTCTAGTTCCGTCTGGGGTCTGAGTGTCATGTGTACCTCATGTATGAGGTTCCTGAGGAAGATGGTCTTCTGTCGCAACGGGTCGTGAACCAGACCTTCAGAGAAGAAGATCATGCCGTGAGGAAAGTTATGCTGCGACAGCCAGGACACCACGCGCTGTTTCTGCATGTCGGGACGACCCGTGATGTAGATGATCAGGTAGCCAAGGTCCTGCCAGTGCCTACACACACACACACACGCGTCTCAGTAAGATGCAGGGGTCCCTAATGAAGTGTCAGGTGAGCGGATGAGGCGACGAACCTGACGACATCCACGGCTCCGGGGCGGACCTTGGGGTCGCTGCCCATGATGGATACGCTGGCGGCAAATGAGCCGTCAATGCTGAAGACCACACACTCCATGCCGTGGGGCAACACCGTCAGGTAGGCCTCGGCGGACGTTTGATCACCCCTTGAGGGAAGGAAAAATATGGCTGCAGACTTTTCGCATATTATTTTGTATACTAGTCTACTAGTGTATTTGGACACATTTGGACTGATAGTAAAGTGGCATGATACTCCTGAATATTAATAAAAATGAATAAATGACAAAGAAAATGACAAATGATGAAAAAATAGAGTGACCCCACAAATAAAAATCTGCATGAACCATTGAAATGGATTTGTGGGGTATTTTTTTCTAAAATTCTTCAAAAAAATGCTGATTAAAAAACAAACCAGAAAAAAATTCAAATACTGGGGGGAAAAAAGAATACCGTACCGGAAAAAAACTTCTATAAAAAAAGAAAATACACACCCCAAATGGATAAATAACAATAAATACCCATAAAAAGGGTAATAATATGGAAAATAATATGTATATATATATATATATATATATATATATATATATATATATATATATATATATTTAAATGTTTAACTAATAACAAAAATATAGAAAAAAAAGCCAACAAAAGACATAATTGACAAATGAATAAGAAATACAGAAAAATGCCACTCCACAGAAAAAAAAACTAATATATATATATATATCTTTAAATGTTTAACTAATGCCAACAATATAGAAAAAAAAGCCAACAAAAGACATAATTGACAAATGAATAAGAAATACAGAAAAATGCCAATCCACAAAAAAAAAAACTAATATATATATATATATCTTTAAATGTTTAACTAATGCCAACAATATAGAAAAAAAAGCCAACAAAAGACATAATTGACAAATGAATAAGAAATACAGAAAAATGCCAATCCACAAAAAAAAAAACTAATATATATATATATATCTTTAAATGTTTAACTAATGCCAACAATATAGAAAAAAAAGCAAACAAAAGACATAATTGACAAATGAATAAGAAATACAGAAAAATGCCACTCCACAGAAAAAAAACTAATATTGAAAATAAACAAACAAACAAATAAATAAATACATACATAAAATGTCAAAAACACAGAAAACATCAATAGCTATCAAAATAAAAAATAATGAAAATACAGAGCATTACTTCACACCTGTGAAAAAAATGGACAAATAAAATAAAATAAAAAAAGAAACGCACCATACCAATATGAGATCTTTTACAAGGGAAAGAAAATGGATTATCTGTTTACACTAAAGAAAATAGTTTCAAATGTTCTCTTTGTACATCAAAACTTTATATGTAGCGGTAGGTGAAAGGTTAAATTGCGTAATTAAAATCAGAGGTGGGCGCGTCAATTTTGAGTGTCCGTCATTCGGCAATCGTCAACAGTCGGGACCCCATTCCGTCATCGTCAATCCGTCAATATTTCAAGCCGAAGCGTCAATCCGTCATTCGACGATTGCGCGGCAAAATGAGCGTCCGTCAACGTTTCCGTCATTCAAGGTGGGCATCCGTCAACGTTCCGTCAATCGTCATCAAAATGGGACATCCGTCATTGACGGATTGACGATTACATTGACGGGCAAAACCCCACTTCTGTCAATGCTAACTTCATACATTTTTAGAAGTTTCCTGTCAATCGTCAACAAAATGTGCATCCGTCATTGACAGATTGACTGACCTTCCGTCAATATTGATGGAATGCCCGCCCCTAATTAAAATATTAAAAATGTATATTCTCGAGAAAAAAATTGCCATGTTGGTGTGGAGATAGCTTCATTAAATGAACGAAAGCCATGCTTACTTGACCACCATCTTAACCGGATAGACTCCGAGGCTGAGCTTCTTGCCGTTGGGTATGGTGTACGTCACCCGACCGTTGCTGTTGGTAACCTCCGTGTCAAAGTGCACCCAGCGTCCCGACTGGGGCTGCGTCATCAAAAGTATGTCCACCTATCGACAGTGCGCACTTGTGAGCGAATAGCAGCAGCAGGACGAGGCCCGGTGAGACGGCTGCGTCGTTACCTTTTCTCCGGTTAGCGTCACCATGTCCAGCGGGCCGTACATGAAGCGGCCTACCAGCGTCTGCGGTCCGTCCTCGGTGGCGATGACGTCGTTCACCCGGTGGTTGGCGGTGACATTCTAACGAGAACATAATAGCATCAGGATGTTCATGTATAAAAAAGATGATGGAAGGTCAGGAGTCTTTATTTTTTTATGGCAACTTTACTTCCAATAACCCAAACTTCATCTCTCAAGAGTGGGTCAAATTTAGTGGCAATTGGACAAAAATCAAAAAGAGCTGTTTGCCTTTGACAAGCACCTGGAAATGACCTGGAAAATTACCTCTTCAAACCAAAATTGCAGACTTCCTGATTCTTTTCAAATATGGCTTCTTGAGACCTTTATTGTATAGCCACTCATGATAGACGCAAACCAAATTTCATGTTGCTAAAGGAAACTGGATCTGGGAGCCAAAGAAATCATGAGCGGAATTAATGTTCGTTTCATATTTTATTGCGAACCTTTAAACTTCATGCTCCGTTGACACGCAAGGACGAACACTCAAATTGCTAACAATTTTGTGGCACATATGTGAGTAAAATTTAGTAGCAATCGGACAAAACCTTTGCATGGGGTTGAGTGTCCATACTGACCCTATTAACTCATTCACTCCAAACCATTTTCACGGAAGCAACCCCCTTCGCTCCCGTCGGTGTTACTGGATTTTGACTGATTTAGCAAGGCCCACGGAATATTGTGTTCTATTGCTATAAAAACATAGAACCTACCAAAAGAAAGATTAGAGTCTGTTCTTTCATCAGGATTTTTTTATTTTATTTGTATCTGTTTCTGTTTTGCAGCAATTATCATTAGCATATAGCTAAGTTTCATCATTATTCACAAACACTGGAGAAAAGAGTTTGTTGCAACATAGCCCTGGTTGATCTAATACTCTGCTGTCACCTGCTGGCCGTTTTTTTGTAATAACTACCATTGCTTTAAGCGACCTCTTCAGGTTAGAGGCTGCGTCAAAGCCTTCTGTATGAACAAGAATGAAAAAAAAAACATTTAAAAAACGCTTTTATACGTTTTTGGAGCAAATGAGTTAACTGACTGCCTTAAAGAAAATGGCAGACTTCCTGTGTCTTTCTGGACACGAACTCTTTTACAAGTCAACCCATGATTGACATGCCTAGGATAGGACATGTTCCAAAGGGAAATTGGCTAGAGGGCAATTTTTTAAGAAATTTCAATTCATTCATTCAATCAAAATTTGATTCCATGCATGGTGCAAACCAAAATGGCTGACATCCATGCATTTTTGGGCTTTGCTTCACGAGACTTTTTTCGTGGGTCTAACTCATGAATCAATCAGTCAAATGCAAAAAACGAACGTCACGTGACTAAACCTAAGACAGGTGAGCCGGGACGGTCATTACCTGAGCACTTTTAGGCACTGTGACGTCATTTTTAGCTGACAGTAAGTTGCAAAATGGCCGCCACCTGAGATGGATGAAAAACGAGTGGATTTTTCTGCTTAATTCATGTGTTACGATTAATATTGCATTACTAAAGAACATTTTGGACTTGCACCCCTGCAAATGTACACTTTTGAGTATGGGAAGGCCCTCAAAAGTGTGGTTTATTTGGCCTCCGTTTAACATTTGAACATCTTTAAAGGACCCCTAAAAATGCCCCATATGACTCTAAAATGGATGCTTGAAACCAAGTGGCAGACTTTTGCTTCTTTTTGAGCATGTCTTCTTGAGGCTTTTTTTTTTTTAGTTGGGTTTACCAAAAGCCACTCCCCCAGATTTCACAATCCTAAACCTTAATGGACCATAAAATTGTGAATTAGTGGGTCGCATTTCACCGTCACAACTAATAATAATTGATTTAAAGGATGTGACACGGAACGAGGAAGTCCAACATTCCCAGCTGTTCTCCTTCATTAGGTCCACTCGAGTCAAACATGGCAGCCGGCGTCCGCCACTCCTGTTGGTGAGTCTGACCCCTGACTGCTCAAGAGCAGGAACCAACAAGCACACGGGCGACTCCAGCTGTGACGAGGACCCTTTTAACAAGTGCAGGGGGAGTCGGGAACAGGAAAGTCTCGAAATAGTGTCGCTCTGCGGCGGACGAGATGGCAGCGGCCAAATTGAATCAGATACGTGCCACTATAAACCCTCACACTCGAGCTGGGGAACAATTGTCCAGACGCATGAGGCCAAGGTCTTCTGGAAAGCTGCTGTCACACTTGCACTACACATCAAGCTGCGTCTGGGTCACAATTGTTCACTGGGGAAAGATGTCTTTCTGGTTGAATAACCTGAACCCCATGCTGCTTCATCAAATACAGTATCAACCGATCACATGTATCTGCCTTGTCCACAGGAATTTGTAGTCACCTGAGAGATTTGTTCATGCTCATGTTTGAACTAGAGAAAACTCAAAAGTTTTTACTCTATCTACTGCATTTGTATGATTTCAAACGAGAAATATGCAGCCGCGTTGCCATGGTTTTCCGCTGACACAATCCTATTTATAGAAGAGTGAAGAGGACAAAGCGCGGCTAAATAAATTCCTGCCTTTTGAAATGGGCAGACAGAAGAGAGGTTCGAGAGTTATCGCTATCTTGATGATGCTAGTCCCGGAACCTCGGAAGTGGTGAACAATCGCGAGCCCCTCCCAGCTTGAACAGGTCAAGGTCAAAGTGCCGAATCATTTTAAGTCGGCAGTCGGCAGAGCTGTGACGACACGTCCATTTCTAGTCTGTATGCAGTCTATTCAACATGAAAACACAAAGAGGGAAGGAAACAACGTGTTTACGCAACCCAAACACAATCACAGTGTTGCGTACCCTCAACTTGACGTGCGTCCTCCGCCGCAGCCACTTTTCTCGCGGGCTTGACGGCGAGAAGGGAGCCGAGTCCGGATTGTCCGCTTCCTGCGTCTTCACAAAGTCGCACCGCATGAGCTGTGAAACAATAATCAGAGGTGACACAATGCAAACACTGACAAATCCTTCAGGCCAGTGTTTTTAAAGAAGGGATTCCGAAACTTGGGTGCAAAGGATTAAAAGTGGGCTGGAGTGTCTTACTGTATGACAAAAACGGTCAAATATATACAGACGAACACCATTTGCTACCTTGTATTTGCAGTTTGTATACTTGTGTAACCCTTTATTACTGTTACAGTTCCCTCATTTTCCTGTTTGTGACCCTACTTACAGTATTCCTTCATTTACCCCCTGTTCCCTTTTACTGAGGGTTAAAGTGTGCCTCTGTGAGGTGTGAAATCTTAAGAGGAAGTCAATCTTAAACATTTCTTGACAATAATATTTTCTATGTGACCTCACTAGACTAAACATGACATTCTGATTAATATTACATTTGTGGAATATGAGTTATGAAGCAAAATGCAGCCGTTTTTATCCATCTCAGGGGGCGGCCATTTTGCCACTTGCTGTCGACTGAAGATGACATCACAGTTGCTCAGTGCTCAGGCAACGACCAATCACAGCTTACCTGTTTTCTGAAGCTGAACTGTGATTGGTTGTTACCTGAGACCTAAGCAACTGTAATGTCATTTACACTCGAAGGCAAGATGCAAAATGGCCGTCTTCTGAGATTGATAAAAAATGCTGGATTTTACTGCTGAACTCATACTCCACTAACGCAATACTAACCAGAATACTGTATTTAGACTAGTGGAGCTGCATAGAACATTTTATTGTCAAGAAATTTTGGGGGGTTGACTTCCTATTTAGAACTTTAGAAAGGGCTAAAAAGCCAAATTTCTGGTTTGTGCACATTTAAGTGTGCACGTTTTTGTTTTTTTTGGGGGGGGGGCTCTGTTTAGATGTTAAAGGGGGATGTAGCTTAATAGGTCAAGGAAAAGCTTTTTTTTGTTTTTTAATTAAAATGTTTCAAACAAGTGATTGCAAAAATATGGTGCAAACTGGTGAGCAAATAGAAAATTGTGGCCAAGTGTGATTCGTTTTGACTTTTTTAAAGGTGTCCTTTGGGGTGAAAGGGGTGCACCATCTCTGGCAGGATGTTAAAAAGGATGGCTCAAAAGTTTGTTTATTCAAATATTTAAAACTTTCAAATTTTAAAGTATTGTGACGTTCCCACACTAACGAGTGTACTAGATCAGAATTATAATGGCGCACTTGAAATGTTTTAAAAATGTTTTTTAAAGTCAGATTTGCTTTGACTTGTTATTTTTTTAGATCACACCCCCCCCCCCCCCCCCCCCGCCTATCAACTTCCCACACCCGCCCCAAAAAACAAAACGAATCCCTCAATAAACAAGTAACGTGGTCTGGTGGTTGAGCGTTTTGCAGTTGAAGCAACCTTGAAGCGACGTTTTATTTATAAGCAAAGCCATTTTCACAAATGATAGCGACAATTGGAATATACTTGATGAAAATTGCGGCTCTCTACTTGAAACACAGGCCGTGCGTTTTATGACTGGCTTGAAACTTGATGTTTTCTTCGAGGGTGAGCGGGAAATAGGAGAAATTAAAAAAAAAAAGAAGACATGATTCTGCTTGATATCCACAAATGAGCTCATCTGACGAGCGGTCCTTGAGTTGTGCGTCGAGCCTTTTGATGCGAGCCGTATTAGAATTCAGCTGAATTAGCGCGCTAATAGTGCAGATAGCATCTTCGTGTGGCGCTCTGATTCCTTATTCCGCTCACGGTTTGCAGACATACACGCCATGGACTCGCTCACTGTCAATAATGGCTTTTTTTTTTTTCCTTCTACGCTTCAGAGAATGTTCTTGATGTTTTCAGAGACAGAAACCTGTTGCCCTTTGTGCGTCGTCTTTCCTTTTTTTAGTCCCTTCTTTATTAACCTGTTGATCCCTGTTTTTTCCATCAATGATCCCTCTTTAGTACCTTGTGTCCCCGCATTTGTATTCCCTTGTTTTCCCTATCTTTTCCCGTGTCTCTTGTGATAGATACTCTGTTTGTTCCACTGTGAATCAACTTGTTCCCTTGGATTGCTCTCAGCTGTTGCACTTTTTGTCCCTGTGCATTCTTCTCTTTATTACCTTGCTTTCTTGTATTGGTTCTCATGATACCCAATGTATTCCCTTTGTGTCCTCCTATTTGTTGACTCCTTTTCCGGTTTGTTCTATATTTTTTCCCTCTGTGCCCTCTATTTGTTATTTTGCTGTGTTTGTTCCCTCGTGTCCCCTTTTTGTGCCATTGTGATTTCCCCATTGCGCCGTGCTGTCTGTTCCCACGTCTTATTATGTAGCGCCCTTGTCCTGAATTCCCCGCCGTTTGTTTACTTGTGATTGTTCCCTTGTTCCGCTCACTTTCTTACACTTAATTCTCGTCAAAGTGGACCTTCACTCGTACATCATCTAAATCTGTCCCTCCGTGATAAAGCCTGTAAACACAGCAAGCTTTTTGCACATTACTTGCCCCAGGGAAAGCAAATGAAAGCAGACAATTGATTTCGTGCACGTCGGCTGTGATGGATCGATAGGCGGCGGTAAATTTGTAAGCTTTTGGCGGCTTTCATGCTGTTAATGCTGTCGATTAGCCTTCACACTTGATGGATGTGAAAAGTCCTCACAGATGAATGAACGCATATCAGGAAGGAAGTTGAATCAATTCATGAAGATGGCTGACACACACCAACAACTATAAGTGCTGGAACGTGGAGTCAGCTCCAATTTGTGGCATGGAAGAAGCTATTAATAGATTAACTCTCCATTTTCTTAACCGCTTATTCCTCACTAGGGTCGCGGTGGTGCTGGAACCTATCCCAGCTGACTTTGGGCAGTAGGCGGGGTACACTATGAACTGGTTGACAGCCAATCCAGGACAAGAAATTAAGTCTATCATTTAATAGCAAAAATAAAGGAAATGGGAAAACCTAATTTGAAAAAAATATATTTAAAAGCTTAACCGAGGCTTGAAATTTAAACTTGAAACCATGAAAGCCTCATTTTATCGCCTTCATGCTAACCCTGGCGTGAAACCCTAACCCTTGTCTAAAACTCTAAACTAGGCTTGATCTGGAAGCTTTCATTTGAAAACTAACCATGTCTTGAAACTCGAGCTCTGATGTCAAACCCGAACCCTATCCAGAAACCCTAATTCGACAAACCCTAATCTTGGCTTCAATTCCTTATTAAGAACCCTACCTTGAACTCCTGATTTAAAATCAAAACCCAGAGTTGAAACCCTAATCTTGATTTAAACCTCAATTTGAAACCTTAATCCTGTCTTGAAATCCTAAACCCAATCTCGACCACTGGTGCATTTGATTCCTAAGCGAATCCATTCAGATGGTCACTGGCCTACCTGGCGAAGTACAAAGGCGGCGACGTCTGTGGATTCCCAGTAGGAGGCATGGAACAGGTGCGGCAGCGCCACGGTGGGGAAGGCAGTCAACACGTCGGGGCAGTAGAGGGAATAGTCCAATCTCTTGGAGCCCCACCAGCTACTAGAAACTTCAAACACCAAAGCAGATGTGAATAACCGGACAAGAAGACAAGCTCTCTGATTGCCCCTCGACCCAACTCACTATTGGCAATGGCACCACCAAGGTGATGGCCAATGGAGCCGATGGACATTTGGCTCTCCACGCTGGTCACGCTGGCCCGCCGACCTCCTTCCTCGGAGGACGACTGAGGGACTGCGGACGTCTGCTCGCCCTCCAGAAACACGTCAGGGTGGCCCTGGATACTCTCGCCTTCACACGAGACAAAAGGAATCGATCACTCAGGTATTGATCATTGTGGTGAATGAGAGCACCAATTGGACACAAAAGACATTCCTTTGTGGATTGTAACGATTTTGAAAATGATTTTGTTTGAGAATGTACTTCATTCCCAACACAGAGAATGCCAATTTTGACATTTTAAAACCTTATCTGAAACTCTAACCTTGGCTTCAAAGCCCAATTTGAAGCATTAATTTGAAGGAACCCAAACTCAAAACTGAAACCCTTACCTAGTGACAATCAGTGGTATTTTAACTCAACTTAAGTTGGAAACGGAAAACCCTAAACCTGGCTTCAAGCCCTATCTTGAAACCCCAGCCATATCTTAAAACCCTAACCACAATTTGAAACCGTTACTTGAAATCCAAAACCTTGGCCTCAAACCCAAATTTGAAACCTTAACCCTGGCTTAAAACCCGACTGTGAAGATATCAATTAGAAAAACAATAGTCGAGCAAAAAAACAGCAGCACAAAGTAAATATTATAAGTCAAATGTGATACCGTAACACAGAGGTTCTCTTCATGTCTCCCACAGCCAATACAGGTGTTTCAAACAATCAGATAATTATCAAGCTTTGCATGAAGCCTGATAACGATCCTCAGCTGTGTTGGCTATGGGAAAACAGGCTGGATAGGGGTACTCAAAGACTGCGGTTGAGAACCAATGCCCTAACAGTCTATCACAGGATTAGGCAAGTTCCGTCCTAGAGAGCCGCAGTTGTTGATGTCTCCCGCCTCTAACACAGCTGAACTCCTGCAGAACGTAATGATGAGCTGATGATTTGAAACTTGCCTGTCCCTGGTCTATCACTTACATGGAACTCTCATCCAGTATTGGATACATAATTTAAAGCCCCAATCTTGTCCTAAAACCTTAATTGGAAAGACCAAATTAAAAACCTGTTTTGAAACCATCCGAGGCTTGAAATTCTGATTTGAAAACATCACTTGACCTTGACCTGACCTTTACAATAGTTCCTCAAGACCCACATACTGTATATTGTGTTCAATGATTATATATGCACCCAATTTACCAAACGAAACAAAATATTCGGATTAAACCTTTGTTTAAAAAGCTTGATTCTGCCTCTTTCTTTTATAATCAGCAATAGAACAAAGGCAGCCGTTTAGACTCTGAAACTGGTCTGATCTCATAACTAACGGCACATTGCTGCCATCTACTGGTGGTTGTGCATAGGTAAAGTTGTTTCCAAGCTTGAAATTTACTGTGGAGCTGCATCAAAACTTCCCCCACCTAGCCATGCTGAAGAATATAATTGACAAGAATTCTCGTCAATGGCAGTGAATGAGTCTTAATTAGTTTCCAACAAAACCATTTAGTCGTCCCTTCAGTCCTCAGTCCTTCGCCTGACCCCCAACCCATTGAGCGTCGCGTTTAAAATTTCAAGCCATCTGAGCAGCCGTGACACAACGCTGACCTCTGTGGACGCGTCTGAATGGGATCTAATTGATACATTTCTGTGCGTGTCACAAACAAGTCATGACACAAGTCTAGTCATTCACTCAGAGCCATTTACTTTCATGTGCAGCTAACCGGCGGTCCGGGGGGGTCACTGGAGAGAACGGAGAATTGAATTGAGATTGAAACGCTGACAAGTCGGGAGAAAAAAAAACTCAAACAGGAGAAAAGCATATACAATTCTATTTGTCTATCCATCTATTTAAAACTGTAATGACAATTCGAGATATGTTTGAAACCCTAACTTGAAACTCTAAACTTGGCCTTAAATCCAAATTTGAAATCTTAAACCCTAATCCTTGTGTGAAACCACAAAACAGCCTTGAAAACATAGTTCAAACTCTTACCCTAGTTTGAAACCTAAGCTAGACTTGAAAACACCAACTGTTTTGAAACCTTAACCCTCACTTGAAACCCTAAATTAAAAGCCCAACTCTGCCTCAAAACCCTACTTTGAAAAACAACGCTTACCCTATAAGAAGAACATTTTTGGCCCTAACTCTAAATCAGGCTCGAAGCCATAATTCAAAACCCTACCCCTGCCACTCTCCTTGGTCTAGTTTGGAATAAACCGAGACGACAGCTGTGGCTCACACATGAATGCTGACTAACGTCCGTGCTGGAGCACAATAACAAGCTGGGATCAACACAAGTTGGCAGCTGGAGCTTCTCTAAATAAAGCAGCAGATGCACTCGTTGCTACGACCCCGAGAATACAGATGATCCCCAGCCTCAGGTGTAATTAATAAATCCTCTCAGCCCAGGGCCCATTCAAAGTGAATTTGTTCCAGTAATAAAGATGGAAGGAGCTCGAGGCGGATTAAACACCTCGCTCAGATTCCTTGAGTTTTGTTTTTCCCCCCTTACTCTCGCATGTGACTGCGAATGCATCACGCCGGCTAATGAGGACACCCGTCACGAAAGGAGCGTTACTCTCCTTCCGCAGAGACATTTCTTACACGCCGCTTCCGTCCCCAAGCAGGCACGTAAACAAAAAAGGCAAGAAGACGAGTGTTAAAAAAAAACGTAGCGGCAGAGGGAGAAATAATGAGGTCGGCGATTCATTTTTTATTGGAGGGTGACGCAGGTTGTGGCAAAATAAAAATAAAAGGACGGAGCAGAGCGTTCACTTGCTGAGTTGACTGCATTGCAGCCTCCAAACAGCCTTTAGAAATATATAATAGGCTACAGATATCAATTCATTATAAAACATTTGAACCATTTCAATTATATAAATAACCCCAAAAATAAATACATGACTTGTTTAAATCGTTACCTTAAAGAAAAAAGTAGTAAATGAAGTAAACAAATGAAAAAAATGAATGAAAATGAATCAATCAAATAATTCATTTGCTTAAACCTGAGTAAATAAAGAAAAAAATGAAACAAGGCAAAGATTAATAAATAAAAATACTAAATACATTTGTTTGAATTATTACCTTGATCTCTAAAAAAAAAAAAAAGTACATAAAGTAAATATGGTACACAAAATACTGAACGTGTATGTTATAAATAAAATTAATTATTCAAACCATTCACTTGGTCAATAAAAATTTAATAAAATTGAGAGTCATTTAAAACATTATCTTGGGCCTTAAGCAAATACATTGACTAAATAAATTCATGAAAAACAATAATAAGTAAAATAGTTATTAAAACCATTACAGTACTATCCTTTTTAAATATTCAATACATTAATAAATTTGTAACAAAAAACAAAAATACATAAATAGAATAAACTAACCATTTAAATCATTAAATCATTGGGTATTGGCCCGATACCTGGCATCGGTACTCGCCCATCCCTGTACATGAATAACTCAAGCAGGAGTCTTTTAAATTATAAGCTTTTTAAATAAATACAACAAATACAAACATACATGATTTAAAATGTGATTAAAAATTCATCTCAGCTCTCCTCCACGTCCCATTAGGAAGCAATTGCATGGTATACATTTTCTAATCTTTGCAATAAAGCCTCATTAGCTATGTGATCGACCCTAATCATAAAATGATGCTAATCCTTTCATGAGATTCTCCTTTTTTTTTTTTTTTTTTGTTCATCCTTCATTGGCTCACCAATGGAATCAACAAGAGACGGTTCTCACTCTGTTTCTTATTACATGCATTCATCTTCATCAAAACTCCACTGAGGATGGATGAGAGTGTCAAAGCGGGTCAGAGCCCTCGCGTGATTGGCTATTTTCAGCCGAAGAGACAGCTTATTTGCATATTGCACATTCATCTGATTTGACAGCTGGCTCAAAAGGGTCAAACCGTCTCCAGAGGAAAAACCTTTTCAACCTTTTAACATTTAATTGGTTCAGTGTTGTATGCCTAGGGGGCCATCAGGTTTCCGCTATTAGCGTTACTCATGTTTGTTTCAGTAGCAAAGAATGTTTTAGGGGAAATAACAACATTTCAAATTTCAAATTAATGAATCACATTAATCCTCTTATGACACCAATAAGTGCATTTTATTGAGAATGACTGTAGTTTTACATACAAAAACAGTTTGAAATATCAAATGGCTGGCATTTAGAATTTTCTGTCATAATGTATAAAAAAAACATTCAACAGACAGCATAGTTTTTTTTTCAAAATGCAACTCATGGCAATAACAAGCCTCCCGGTCTGCTCGGCATTGGCAATACTCAGACCAAGTAGGAGTTACATTGGCGTAATATCCTGTCAAAATTGGGTTTTCAAAATAAAAGCACGCCAACATACGTAATAACAGTTTCACCATGCTTTATTTGGCATATTTTGCATTCAAACTATTTTGTGCTCGTTTAATTGAATGTGACGGTTAAATAAGCCATCATCCGCCCTAAGAAAGTGTACAAAGAATAGCTGAGGCTATTGTTATACTGCATGCTTTTATTTTGAAGGTCTGCATTTTGACAGGATGTGTTATGCGGAAGTTGCCTGAGCAAGGAGGGTTAACGATTTGAGTTAAGGAAACCTTGCATTTTTGAATATGTCTGCTGAACCCTTTATATACAAATTTAAAAAATGCTTTGGACAAACATACACTGACTGACTCGGTTAAATGAAAAGTCGAGTCACAAATCCTTTTCTATGAAAACCAGGTCAAAATTTTGTTTGAAATAATTGTTGAAAAACAAGTCATTGGAAAACTATGGGATGGGACTGAATTCATTTTGTACAGTATAAAATAATAATTTAATTAAAAAGTCAAAATAGAGAAAACCGTATTCTCATTATTCAAAGTCCATGTTTAGTGGGTACTAATAGGTTTCATCAGGAAAGAGTCATATTTTTTTCAATTTATTTTCACCAAGTTTTACAGTACATCAAATTCCCCCATGGCCACCCGTATGCAAAGTCAACGTTCCATAACGTTTCTGAATAAATCATTTTCTCAGCATGTTTCTAAATTCAGCTGCAGGCGTGTGTGCCTGTGTGCTGAAAAAGACGAAGAATAGGACACGCTGAAGTTTGTGGGCATGGAAGACCTTCAAACTACTTTGAGCTGTGCTGTAAAATGAATCCTTTAATTCATTTTCCACTTGAACGTGCTCATCACTTATTAAACTGTAATTATACTTTAGTGGCGAGCTGTTGATGCTTTTCATCCTTTGTACGACCATCAAATGGGGAGGAGAGCGCAACGTCATTTAGGGCCTTGAGTCCTGCCTGTCAGAGTTTTGACGCACAAATTGCTAACTGCCACCATGGACAATAGAAATGAACAGAAGGACGAGAAATAATCCACGGAGTCAAAACACAACAAGTCCACGGCACACTCGGTTACTTACAGTCACACACGGACAAGCAATGTGGACATGTAACTTCACTACTGTAATCCAATTACTTCTTTCCAGCTATTCATAAACACCACATTGTGTAATAGAACTACTAGAAATAATCCACATTCAAAGAAATCCACAATCACGCGGACGACATCGCAACTAATGTGATTGATCTTCTGCCAATTCTTAATGAACGCCGCTTCCACATTAAGATAAAGCAAAATGATTTACAATAATCCACATTGTCAAAAAAAGGCCCACACAAGGACACTTTACATAGGCAAGATAAATATGCTTTCTATGATTACTGCGATTGCTCATCATGCCAGTTATTTACAATAAACACCATTGTGCATATAGTAGAAATAAACAGAGTAGAAATAATCCACACAGAATTAATCCAATCACTCCTTTTGCCAATTTTGCATTATGCATCATACTGTAATAAAAATAAAAACAATGATTAGAAATAATCCACCGAGTAAACAAAAATGTTCAGTCAAGCAAAATGTGTCATAGAATTAATTAATTGGCTCATACCATATATGATTCACGATAACTATCACCTTGCACAATAGAAATAAAAATAAAAATAAAACACATTTTTAAATAATCCAGAGAGTTAAAAGCAATGTCCATTACACTTTCGGACACATGCAATTGAGCAATGTACTCATCATACGATCAATGTGATCACGCTTTCTGCCAGTGACTCAAGATAATCATGCACAATAGAAATAACCACAACATGTAGAAATAATATATAGTGTTAAAAAAAAAAGTCCACAGCATGCTCAATCCCAGAGACAAATGGACACACACATTACGTACTACTCATAATAAATGCAACCTCTCCTCTTATCACTTATTCATAACCTCCAACAGAAGCACACAATATGACTGAGAATAATCCACAAAGTCCAAACCACACTCACAGTGGTGCAATATACATGTTTTATGATTAATTTAATCACTTCTCTTGGCTGTTATATCTGATAACCAGAAACGTGCACGCAACACATGAGTCCTATAAAGCCAGTTGTTCGTGATTAATACTGCCGTGCAAGCAACAACAATCATATAATCCACAGTTCAAAAAAGGAGAAATAAAGCAACATGTGGATGATCCGGTCTCACCTATGACCAAGGAGCGTCCGTCGCCCAGAGGGTGGCGTTGGTAGCGCGGCACGGCGAAGGGGGGGAGCTTGTGGAAAAGCGGCTGCAGCAGAGGTTCCAGCCGCGACGCCGAAGGGTCCGACGGGAAGAACAGGTTGAAGATCTGACAGCAGGCCGGATGCAGCTGATGCACTGACACACGATCACGCACTTGTTAGGACACACGGGAGTAGGAGACGCAATCCACATCAGTTTTTGTTTTTGTTTAACAACTTAAATAATACGGACAATTCCAAGCATTATACAGTGCCCACGCACAACAACATTTCAGCATTTATAACATTGCAAAAGCAGAATATAAAGATAGTGACTTGAAACCCTACCTTGAAACACTAACCTTTGTTTGAAACCTTGAGATGCCAAACGTGGATTAAAGCTTTTTGTCTTTTGCTGAAAATGCTCACTTGAGACCTTAGACTTGGCTTCAAACCCTAATTTGAAACCCTATCCATTGTTTTAATGCACAAATCCAGGCTTGAAACCCCAACCCAGACTGGAAACCCTAACTTGAGACCCTAAACCTGGCTTTAACCACTATTTTGAACATCACATTTGAATTCTGTGCTTGACACCCTAACCCAGGTTTGAAGCTCTAATTTGAAACTGTAACCCTGCCATGAAACACTAACTGAGGCTTAAAACCCCAAATTGAAAGACTAACAATGGTTTGAAACCCAAACTGGAGACCATAAAGATGGCTTTAAACCCTAATTTAGAACATGCCTGTGTTTTAATACCCTAATCCAGAATTGAAACCCTAACCCAGATTTGAAAATTTAAATTGAGACTCTAAACCTGACTTTCAAGACAAATTTGAAACCTTGTCTCTTGTTTGATACCCTAACGCCAACTTGAAACTGTAGTCCCACCATAAAACATTTTTTTTGAAACCCTAATTTGAAACAGTAATTTAGCCTTGGAACCCTACTTTGAAACCAAAACTTGAGACACGAAACCACCCTATAAAACCAAATTCAAAACCTGATTCCTTGCTTAACTCTTTGACTGCCAAAAACGTTAAATAACATTTAGTAAAATCCTATGGATGAGTGCCAAAGACGTTAAAATACGTTTTTTTTTCAAAACAGAGGTGAAACTAACCATTTTCTATTGTTGATTACTGAAAAACGGAATAAGGTAGAAACAAACTTTTTTTTCTGATGAAAGATGAGAGTCCAATCTTTCATTTGGTAGTATGTGTGTTTCCATAGTCCAAACACATAATTTTCTGTGGACCTTGAAAGATCAGTCAAAAATGCTAAAATCGGCTGGCACCCACGGCATCCCTTTTCTGAAAACGTCTGGCAGTCAAAGAGTTAATTTTGTAACCCAGACTTAAAACCCGATATTCTAACTTAGACTTGGACCCCTAAACTGAGCACAGGGTCCTGCCATAAAACCCACTTTAAAGCCGTAATTTGAAACTGTCATTAAAAATTTGGTATTGGAACCCCAATTTGAAACCCGAGTCCTAGTTTCAAAATTCATGTTCTTTGTAAACGTACAGTTTTGATTGCAGCTCCACTAAAACAGACTCACTGCACTGGTGCATACACATAGTTGATTCCGTTCTCATGGATCCCCGTTGCACGAGTGTGTCAGTCTCACCCTGGACTGCGGGCAGCACGGTGCGACGCATGGCCAGCACCAGACCCAGCGGACAACCCAGCAAGAAGCAGTCCGTCACGTCAAAGTCAAAGCGTCCGGGGTTGAGCAGCAGACTGGGGCTGCTGCTGCTGCTAGTGCGCACCTCCACGCTCTCTTTCATCAGGCTGGAAAACAACGAAAACCGTGCAAGGAAGATCATCATACCTGACAACCGTCTTGTACACATCACAGCTGACTGTTACACATTTGACTACAGGGAAATTGGGAAAACAGACTTGGAACCCTAATTTGAAACCTTACACCTTGTTTGAAAGTCTAACCATGGCTTGAAACTGGAACACTGATTTGAAACCTTAACCCAGGCTTGGATCTTTATTTGAACCTGTAACACTGGCGTAAAACCACAATTTGATATCCTAACCTAGACTAAACCCTAACCCTGGTTTAATACCCCAATTTGACACCATAACCCTAATTTCAAACCTTAACCCAGACTTGAAACCCTAAATTGAAACTTTAGGCCTTGTTTGAAAGTCTAACCATGGCTTGAAACTGGAACACTGATTTGAAACCTTAACCCAGGCTTGGATCTTAATTTGAACCTGTAACACTGGCTTGAAACCACAATTTGATATCCTAACCTAGACTAAACCCTAACCCTGGTTTAATACCCCAATTTGACACCATAACCCTAATTTCAAACCTTAACCCAGACTTGAAACCCTAAATTGAAACTTTAGGCCTTGTTTGAAAGTCTAACCATGGCTTGAAACTGGAACACTGATTTGAAACCTTAACCCAGGCTTGGATCTTAATTTGAACCTGTAACATTGGCTTAAAACCACAATTTGATATCCTAACCTAGACTAAACCCTAACCCTGGTTTAATACCCCAATTTGACACCATAACCCTAATTTCAAACCTTAACCCAGACTTGAAACCCTAAATTGAAACTTTAGGCCTTGTTTGAAAGTCTAACCATGGCTTGAAACTGGAACACTGATTTGAAACCTTAACCCAGGCTTGGATCTTAATTTGAACCTGTAACACTGGCTTGAAACCACAATTTGATATCCTAACCTAGACTAAACCCTCACCCTGGTTTAATACCCCAATTTTGACACCATAACCCTAATTTCAAACCTTAACCCAGACTTGAAACCCTAAATTGAAACCTTAGACCTTGTTTGAAAATCTAACCATGGCTTAAAACTGGAACACTGATTTGAAACCTTAACCCAGGCTTAGATCTTTATTTGAACCTGTAACATTGGCTTAAAACCACAATTTGATATCCTAACCTAGACTAAACCCTAACCCTGGTTTAATACCCCAATTTGACACCATAACCCTAATTTCAAACCTTAACCCAGACTTGAAACCCTAAATTGAAACTTTAGGCCTTGTTTGAAAGTCTAACCATGGCTTGAAACTGGAACACTGATTTGAAACCTTAACCCAGGCTTGGATCTTTATTTGAACCTGTAACACTGGCTTGAAACCACAATTTGATATCCTAACCTAGACTAAACCCTAACCCTGGTTTAATATCCCAATTTGACACCATAACCCTAATTTCAAACCCTAATCCAGACTTGAAACCGTAACCCTGTTTGAAACCTTAACCCAGGCTCAAATGCCTAATCAAAAAAATTCAAATTTGAAACCCTAACTTCCTTTATTTTATTTTTCAAAGCTAAAGTTCTTCAACGACTGAATGTAAATGAGTTTGTTTGTATTGTAAATTGCATCATTATGTAAAAACACCGTAGTCGTAAAGATGGGCATCTGGGGCTCGCGCCTCATGCCGGTGGCTTGTTTTAACATTCTGTGGCAGTTGTCAGCGTCTCGCCTTCATGACTCAGCCACAAAAAACACACACGCGCGCGCACACACACACACACACTACGCATAACGCACGCCACACCGCATCCAGCCTGAGGGCTTGTGTTCATCCTCCGCAACAACCTTGTGCTGACAGAGTTTCTAGCAAGCCAATGCTTCCATATTGACTCACGTACAAGAAAAATAGATGAGCCAACTTTCTGCTAACATCTTCAACTCAATATTGTTAAACTTTCACTTTCTCCTTGCGAATGCAAAACAACCTGATGTGATAATGTGAATGTCTAATGTAGTGTTTCCCAACCTTTATTAAGCCAAGAGGTAAAATTGGGCTATCAAAAAATTTGGTCAACGCTAATTCAGCAGTCATTTTGCATTAAGCCTAACACCCTAACCCTTTTAAAAACAATATGACAGTGCCCACGTTAAATGATGTTAAAAGACCAGACATCTCAAATGGGATTTATGGCTCGTGAGCAATGTGTAAACAATACGTCCGTGCAAGCTAATTAGATGTGAAGTCACCCATGGAAAATACTTTCTTGTTGGCATCGGGAGAGCTTCATAGTGGCTCAGTTTTGTGTTTGAGGTGTCCATCATAAAAGCTTTTATTACAGTCATCATGACAATGTGCCTAATTAAAAAGTCTGTGGAACAAATGGTGTGCAAAACGTGCCACACTGATTAGTAGGGGGGTGCTAGATTGAAAGGTGGAGAAGTGGGAAGAAATGAAGTGAAAATAGAGTCGATTTGTTCAAATATCTGTTTTGATTTGTTCAAATGTGTTTTAAAGATATCTATACTTTCTACTTGCTACTTTATCAAAATAAGCCTATTCTTATTTCAACATACGCAGCTGTAAAAAAAAGAAGAAGATGTAAATAGAGAGCATTAAAGTCAAACGCGGTTAAGATTGGATCAAACTTTGTCACTCAGGCCAATTTATTATGCGAAGGTCTTTACAATACAAACAATGTTAAAGACGCTCTTCACATTTTACTGGATAAACAGTTATAGCAACTCTAACATAACTTACTCAAACACAGCTGAATGGTTTGCATTTTATTTTTGCAATGTATTATTAAGTAAATGTTTTCAACATAACCACCTCATCATTACTTTTAATCTAATAACAAGGAGGACAATTGCTATTTGTTCCACTATACCGTGTCAGTGCTTCCAAATGACCTGAATAAGTGAATTAAAGTAACGAGGACAAAGGAGGAATGCAGATTTTGTTCACATTGTTTTTATCGGGCATTTACAGTACTGTACGTGCCTCTTATGATTTTTCTTTAACATGGTAGCGGTTCTTTGTAGTCATTTTCCCATAATATGTCACCTTTAAAAAAATAAATAAATGATGACAGGCTGTTAGCAACAGAACGAGGCTTCTAATACGAGCGGGCAATGTGCAACCGGTCGTGTCCGGCGGGAGAAAAAAGAGCAGAGGTTAACCCAGGGGTGGGCAAACTTTTCGACTTGCGGGCCACAATGGGTTTGAAATTTTGACAGAGGGGCCGGACAAGGAGCATTTGGACCTCATAGCACAGTAAACACACACAGATAAATGTACAACCCGATTTACTTATAGTGTGCACTAAGGACTGCGTTTTTCAAATGTGCAAAATCCACTTATTTAAAACAGCTTTTCCAATAGCTTAATTTTTATTGTTTTAGCTCAACTTTTGCTGTGTTTTTATGCTTTGTAAAGTGACCTTGGGTGTTCTGAAAGGTGCTGTTTTTAAATGAAATGTATTATTATTATTATGATTATTATTAAAATAGCCCTAATCCAGGTAGTACGTTTGCCTCAATGAATATGCGAGATGCGGCATTTACACACTATTTGGCAAAGTGGGAGGAGAAATGTAAATAGATTATAATAGCACATACACTGTGATCTGTCAAACCTGGTGATTGCATCTATTTTTAATAGATTTCAATTCAAGGCGTAAAGTTAAAGAAATCAAGATTTATTGAAAAAAGATGAACACTTTCAACATTCAAAACACATTACATTATTACCCAACGAAGTACTCAATGTCAATTATTTCTGCTTCACTGCTGTGCATAAAGGCACACTCAATTAAAAGACGCACTTTCAAACTTATTTTCCATAACAGAACATAAGTAGAAAAACTCACAAATTTCAGTGGGAACAGTGTTGTTGGTTTCCCTTTTTTGCTAGTACATCAAAGTCTGGAGTTAGTTTTGTTGTGGCAATTCTCAGGATAGATCTGAGGTGTGGGTCAGTTAACTTGGATCTGTGACGGCCTTTATTGATGTTCATGATGCTGAACGTCTGCTCACACACGTAGGTCGAGCCAAACAGCACCAGCATCTTCTGTGCCGTCCTCCGGAGGTTTGGAAACGCGGCTTCGTCCAGTGAGGCATAAAAGTCATTCAGTTTAAGAGACTTGAACTTCTCCTTTGAAGCAGAGTCGGACTGAAGATCGATCAGTTCCAACTGCAGCTCCGGCGGTGCTGTTTCAGGCTCTTGTGACAGGGGACAGGACATCAGCTGAAGTGATGAGGCAATTTGTTTATCCTGGATCCTTTACAGCAGTCCGACGTTTTTTCCTGTTAAATTTGGCGATCCATTCGTGGTGACATTGGAAAGTTTACTCCAAGGAAGCTTCATCCTCTCAATGACGGCGGACACATGTGCATACAAGTCCTCTCCTCGCGTTTTCCCCTTCAGCTACTCCATGCTCAAAAGCTCCTCAGTTATCTCAAAACTGTCGTTTATCCCTCGAATGAAAATTAGGAGCTGAGCAGTGTCTTTTATGTCGTTACTTTCATCATGTGCCAGTGAATATAACGTAAAGGTCCCCGCCTTTTTATTTAACGTGCTCACTATATCTTCATCAATCAGTTCCACACGGCGAGTCACTGTCCTGCGTGATAAACTGATTTTTTCAAACTTGCCTTTGGTCTCCGGACACAAGAGACTTGCTGTCTCTACCATGCATTCTTTCAAAAACTCGCCTTCGAAGAAAGGCTTGCTAGATTTCGCCAATTTGAACGCCAGCAAAAAATCTGCCTTGGTACTTGACTCCTGAATTGAAGTTTGTCGGTGAAAAAAATTCTGCTGAGCCTGTAAATTAGCCGCCAACCGCTGTGCAGTAGCCTCCCGTTCTTCTTCTCTCATTTTTCCTCAGGCCCACTCACAATAAAAATCCAGGCGCCGCGGCTGGCGCCACCTATTGGTGAAATGCGGCATTGCAGGGACAAAATTAAAGTAATGATTTTGAATTTTTTTCTAGCCTTATTGGATAAGTTCGGCGGGCCGGATTGAAAAGCATAACGGGCCGTATTTGGCCCGTGGGCCGGGGTAAACCGTTTACCTCTTTCTCTACGTAGTCACAAGTCAAAGGTGAGCGCTGCGACATTCCGGGTGAATTAATGGGATGGCATCTGCAGCCGATATGTTGCTTGACCGAGGGTGTACGACACAGTGACTATTTATAGCGCAGACGGGCGGGTGAGTGTGTGACGGTGGGGGATGAGATGCAGCCAGTCAGGCTGCAAATATTGATGAAAAGCAGGAGCCAGACTGGGTTGAGAGCGGAACGCCGAGGTTGGAATGTGAATACCAAACGCACTCGTCACATACGGACAGGTTGAGAGTGACGCTGGCAATGCCGGACGAAGATAATATTTACAAGTTTTCCCCTGATTCTTCCAGGATACTCCACAGCTCAGTCGTCACTGCCATCTCCACCAAATTACGCAAACTGCAACCACATGGATGCCAGTAACAATCCAATAGTGCAGTAAAGCTCACCTGGAGAAGAAGACGTGCTGGCCGGAAGACGACGTGTCGCCGTCGTACGAGTCGCTCTGCTTGCGGCTGAGGGGCGGCGCCCCCTGGCAACGTCCTTCGTTGGGGGCCGAGATGTCAATGTTGCTCTTACTAAGCCTTTTGCTGGAACTTAGACTAGGACTGGACTCTCCTAGTAGGCCTGAGTTTTCCTGTGAGGAGAACATGAAAACACTCAGTTATCATGTTAGTATTTTTTTTATTTGTTCTTTGTAAGCACCTGACTAAAGGGATCTTGAATCCTTACCAATTTGCTTTAGCAGTTGTTGAACTCAGGTTGTGATCTTGCCATTTGTTAAATACCAACCTTTAGCATTTTAGCATTAAGTTAATTATCATTAGTAGTTGACCACACAATATGATGTAGAATCCTTGTCAATTTGTCTTAGCACATTTTGTATTCAGATTACTATTATGTCATTTGTTAGCATACCAATTGTTAGCATGTTAGCATTCTATGGATTCTAATTAAAATTGGTACCTGACCACATGGGATGGCGTCAAATCCATTCAAATCTGCCTCGGCACTTTTCATAATTCGGTTGTTATCTTGCCACCAACTGTTAGCATTTTAGCATTGTATCAGTTTTACAAAGTTGCTCTGTTAGCAGACCAGATGTTTGCTGGTTTAAATCTAATCACTTGTCATTTGAAACTGTACCGACTTCAGGGCAGGATGTTAAATCCCTTATGTTTTTCTTTGTATTTTCTTTACTACAATTTCACACCAACTGCTAACATATTAGCATTTAATCATTGATCATTTGAAATAGTACCACAGGGCAAGATGTCACCTCTGTGCCAAGCCACATTAGCATCCAAAAGTGCTATCTTGATGTTTGTTAGTATAGTATACCAACTGTTAGCATGTTAGCATGTAAATGAAATGCATTTGTATTAGTAGCCAATGCCAGGGCAAGATGTAAAATCCTTATGGGCCTGCTTTTCTGATTTTTACACTTAGGTTTGCTATCTTGCAATATGATATGCTAGGCACGATGCTAACAGCTGGAATGCTATCTGAGTAGGTTTTATAGTCACCTTGAGGCTCTCAGTGCTGTTGTCCCGGCTGCCACTGGTGTTGTTGTTTGGGCTCTCAGATCTTTGCTGGTTGCTGAAGCACAACGCATCAAAACACAACACGCCACCCACGCAGTCGCCCATTAGGCACACCTGCATACAACACGCATACATATGCTTTTATGAACCATCACCACATTTTTATAGGAAGAATTTTAACAGACTCCAGGGTTGTAAATGTTGGTTTTCTAACTAATCAAAGTGGAAAAGTAAGTGCCATGCTATTTTTTCATCACTTCATACTATCGGTGACAATCCAAAATTGAAGCCTATGAAAAACAGATCATACAGCTCAAATTGAAAGATTTAAAATGCAAATGACAAACTGCATTGATCAAGTCAAACTTAATGTCACAGTTTCATTTCAACCTAAGTTATACATAAAGCATTGGAAACATTTGCATTTTGAAGTTCCCTTGGCAGTGTACTGTATTGTTGACTTTGACCAGTGACTTTGACCAGTGACTTTAAACATTACCGGTATATCAAGGCTTCCAATAGTTTAAAATGAGCTCCTCATTCAGTTAATTATTCGTGTATTCGCCTGGTGTCTGTTCCCATTGCTTGTACCCGGCGGGATTCATTACAATTACAACAATTAGCAAAGACAAATATAATAATCAATTCTCTTCATTACAACCCAATTATGGAAACACTCTGCAGTTGTGTGTAAAAACGAACACATCGCAAAATATATGTACCACCTCTGCGTCGCCACAAGAGTCAAACTAATCAAGAGTAATAGCTACTGGTGAGATTGTAATTACACCTTTACTGTAATCACCTTAGCCTCTTTTAACCTGCAGCTCTTGATTCTGTCTTTTGGTTGATTGGCTAATCGAGACTGTATCGACCCCCGCAAGAGGCTTTTGTGAACAATTGCTGCTAAGTAAACTTTGGATGACCCTTTAAAAACATTTTTTTTTTTAAATACACTCAGCAATCAACTTCAGCTTTGACAACCAGTGACGTCACACACGACACAAATTATGGTGGTCTTTGATATATTTGGCAGCAAAAAAAGGCACACAAACCAAAATCATACACCCAGAGCAAATCCACGCACCTGTCCAGAGAAGCCCTGCCCGTCGTCGGACTGCAGGAAGCTGCGGTAGACCTGGTTGGCGCGAGCGATGACGGTGGCGACGGCGTCCTGGTAGCGCGGCGAGACGATGGCGAGCAGCGGCAGGGCAGCCAGCGGCAGATGGTCTACGCTGCTCGACACGCAACTCTCATCGTAGCTGTATGGGTTAAGGCTGGAGAAGCAAGAGGGGACGCACAAATCACCATCAGAATCGTGACTCTTTGGAAAGCACAAATTTGGAATAAAAAAAAAAATGTTTTATTTAACTCATTCACTGCCAATGACGGCTATAGACGTCAAAAATTCATTTGAACAATTTATTTTGTCAACTAGTGAATGAAAACCTAGAATTTTTTTTGTACATTTAGAACAGATATAACATTTGTGATTAATCGTGCGTTAACTCATGTAATGCGATCAATTACGATTACAAATTTTAATTGCCTGATGCCCCTAATTTTTTATATGTTTTTCTTTTGTTTTTTTAAATCGCGTCAGGCGATTAAATTTTTGAATATTAATTAATCGCTTGACTTCAATAGCTAACTCACGATTAATCACAAATGTTATATCTGTTCAGAATGTACAATCAAATTTTTTTCTAGGTTTTCATACTCTTGTTAACAAAAGTGGGGAAAAAAAGTTAAACCAATAGAAATAGTTCAAATTCATTTTTGACGTTTATAGCCGTCGATGGCAGTGAATGAGTGAATTATTATTTTTTATGTTAAGAGAGCTGCCGTTCAATCAGAATGACGACATAAGTCTATTATTATTATTATTATTTCAGGGAAAAAGACACAAATCTATTAAATGAATTCAGTAAAAAAAATTAATGAATACATAAATAAATAAATCACCCCAATTTTAAATAAGCAGCATGGAAAAACGTCCTTTGGGCGTCCCAATACTTTTGTCTCAGTGGCGCAGATAAGAAGAAAAAGCTTTGTTGTGTCACAAAGAATAAAACCTCCTTGCACCAGTGAGCGCCTGCATGCGTGTGTCAGCCAAGTTGACTTTAATGGATGTGTGTGCGTCGGTGTGATAGCGCGGGGGAAAAGATGGCATCGCCCGACACGCTCGCCTTGCACCGACCGACTGTCAACGCCATCCATCAGCCATTGAGATTACAGGAAGTGGCAGCGAAGCTCGGTCAAGGCTGCAACGCGTCACTGGCCGAGGGGCGCCGGCTAGGTGAGAGCATGTTCAGGCATTGGTTCTAAAACAGCAGGTCCACAAAATACTTTGCCATAAATATTTGGATCCTTTACATGTGGTGACAGACGCATCAATAAAACAAACATAACTACATAAATTCAGTCAGTTAGCAACTCAATAAGGATCATCCACAAAGTCGGCTGTCTGCTAGCTAACCCTTTCCCCCCCTTCATTAAGAGAAAAAAGTAATCGATAATGAAATTAGTCAATACTTGGAGAAAGTGTCCCTTTAAACACAATTCTCAATATATTTCAATCAAACAATGATCTAATTAGTGTTTTTCAACCTATATTAAAAAAAAAAAATCTCACTGCACATCAGCAAACCAAAATGTCACTAAAAGTACAAAATAAATGCCTGTAAGATCTGTGCCTGTTAAGTTGAATACGAAGCTATTTTGTTGTATGAATGTCAAATAGTGAATTCACAAATTACTGAAATTGTATCTTCTGCCATCAAGTAGCATTTGCAGTAAATTTGAATTGTCTGCCACTCTAGCTAGCATAACAATTTTCAGCGCATTTAATTGAAATTTAATGATTTCACACAACACACCTTTCAAAGTCTACTCATAATGACATCATTAGATGTTCCGTATTCTTTTGGAGCTAATGCGTAAATCCATGTAGCTACACAACCAATGACAACACATTTTTCATAACCTGCACTGACACTTACGAAAACAATTAACGGCACGCCAACTAATAAATGTGGATGAAAAGAGCCGTTGTCAGTTGCTCTCCGTCTCCTGTCACTTTCGCTTGTTAATACTTGGTGAGCAAATGTATTCGAATTTTAAAACTATGGTTGGTGTCCCAGCGGAGCTGTAATCAAGAAGGACACGCAGCTGTGGAGCGGCGCACGATGCGTGGACTGTGATGTGTAGCTGTCTGCCATGCAGGACGCATCCGAAGTCTCTGGAGATGTCGTTTGACTGGCGCTCTCTGAGGCCTCCTTTGTGAGAGAGAGAGAGATTGTGCTCTCTTTTTTTTTTTTTTTTTTAAGCAGAGCCCAGGCATGCTTGTAAGATAATGGTGAACATGTATATACTTAAGAAAATGTAAAAAAGCACGACACTGCAATACTAAGGAGGAAGTGTTGTTAAACTACCTGTTTAAAGGGTTTGTGAATATAAGTGTGTGTGTGTGTGTGGGGGGGGGGTAATTTTAGGTAAGAATACAGTAGGTCATTTTGGGGTGGGGTTGGAAGATACGTCACAATATGATGGTACCTCAACTTACAAATGGCTTGACTTGCGAATTTTTCAAGATACAAGCCGTCTTTAGTGCTTTGAGTGTCCTGCAAAATTTGAGTCATGGGTGCTAAATGATGGCAGCTAATTTCACAGCAAGCTGCAGATAGCGAGCAATTGGATATCAACACCGACCTAAGTCATGTTTTCAGTTATTTCGCAAAGCATGAAACAAAAACTGACCAAAATATGATTATATTCTATATAATAATTTAATTTCGAGGGTAAATATGAAATATTTAAATGGGGACGTAGCCGATTTTAGGTGGCTAGCAATTTTTTTTTAACTTACTTTAAAGGGATATTTGACTCATTGAGCCATTTTCAACAGTAAGAATATAATATGGTGTCTTTAATTATTGTGATAACTACTATTTTTCATGGACAATTAATACTTGAAAACTAATTTTGCCACTTGCTGTTGACTGAAGATGACCTGTGCTGAGGAAATAGGTAACGACCAATCACGGCTCACCTGCTTTCTGGGTTTGGTCAGCTAACTGAGCCAAGAGTGGTCGTTACCTACTTCCTCAGCACAGGTGAGGTCATCTTCAGTCGACAGCAAGTGGAAAAAAATATTTTTAAGTTTATTAATTGTAAATGAAAACTAATGAAGTTATCAAATTAATTCTGGACAAAATATTAACGTTTTACCGCTGAAAGTGGCTCAATGAGTCAAGTATCCCTTTAAGAAGCTGACGATATACAGTGCTTGCTTTAAGCTCTTTACTACTACTCGCAGTCGAAGTTTAAACATAGAACAAATAGGATTACACATTGTACATTTAACTAAAGCACAAAACTTACAAAAGTGTGCTAGCTTGATGCTAACAACCTAAGCAAAATAGAAAATACCATAGATGGCTAACAAAGCTAGCATAATTTTCATGGTAGTTATAAGCCTGTAAGCAACGGCTATTTGAATATGTAGTCAGACAAAAACAAAAACAAAAAACAACTATTTTGTATTCTTTACCCTCAGAAAAAAAATCGACTATAAATACTACAGCTAGTCACGTCGTGAAATTTCTCTTTGTTTATGTTGTGTACTGCCCCCTGGTGGCCAAGGCATTCACACAAGAAGGAGCAGAGTGATAAACACTTGAGTGACTTCTTGATCTTAATCTTACTTTCTATTCAGTTCTCTTAATTCTCATTATAGAGAGGCTTTGGAGATGCTCTTGCGGGCCTGATGAGGGGTTCTGAGCAAGGGGCTCTTTAAACAGCAGAAGATAACCCTATACCAATCAACCTGGATACTCTAACTCCTGTTAAAAGATAAAACATCTTACACGGGGGGGGGGGGGGGGGGCTTTCGGAACAGCGCTGACTGTCAGCTTCTGGCTTAATTGCACTCTAGAAGCAGAAATACAAGCTAATGTGCTCCTCAGCGTCTCTTCATTAACAGCGTGAGACCGTAAATAGTCACAGTTGTTATTCGCTACCAGACAGAATAATGAGAGTTTGAGCTAGACCTCCACTTTCTCTTGTACCCTTTTAATCCGTCCGCCGGGCCTTCTCTCCATCCTCACGCCAGCTTTTTAATAGTCCGATTGTTTCTTTTTCATCAAGGTGGCACACAGGCGGCGGCCAGGCGCCATACGCTGCTGGGCGTGAAAGGAAATCAATGTGGAAACCTTTTGCCGTTAATTGGCCGTGCAGCATTTTCGACTGCTTTGCCAGATGATGTTCTCCAGCATCAGTGATGCTTGCCTGAGAATTTGAAATGATAACCTTGGCTTTTAAACCCTAATTTGAAACCTCATTCCTTCGTTAAATCCTCATTTGAAAACACAACTCTGTCTTGAAACTCGGGACTTGAACCCCTAACCTAATTTGGAACACTTATGATCACCTGAAAAACTAACATTCGCTTAACACCCTGATTTGAAGCCTCACCTTGAAAGCCCAACTTTGTGTTGAATCCCTAATTTAAAACCCAAACCTGGCATTAAACCTTACTTTGAAAGTCTACTCCTGGCCTGAACCCCTAACCCTAATTTGAAACCCAAACATAAGCCTACCTGAATTTGTAACACCTTGCCCTATAAAATGAAGGATTTAAAGGTTGAAGGTCTAAAACACAAATTTTCAATCCTAACCTTGTCTTGAAAGCCTAAATTGAAGAGTAATATTAAAAAGCTACCTCCTCTAGTGTGCATGTTTGTTTATAGATAGCCGAGTTTGTGTTGTTTTGACAGGTTCCCTTCTGCAGCTGCTGTAGTTAATAAGATAATAACAGCGGGCCTCTCAGGCATGTCTAACAACAGAACGAGCTAAGAAGATTCTCCACGGGGATGCCCGACAGTGCACAATTTCTAATCACGTCCAAAGCGATGTGTTAATGTGAAACTTTTTTGCTCGCGCCACTTCCGCGCCATTTCTTGTTCAGTCAAGCTGCTGGCTGCAGCGAGTGGATATTAGCCAGCGACGGCTTCCCACCTGTTCGTCCTATGTTTGTGTTTGTGTTTGTGTTTGTGTCGTGCCAGCCAAATGAGGCTCAACACGTCCACCAGAGCAACAATGTCCTATTAGATAATGCCATTTATAACACTCAAATGATGTTAACTGTAATCCTCGGACCAGCGGGGTTCTGCAAGACATAACTTGGGGTCCACAAAGTGTCACACTTTGAAACTTCAGCCTTCTTTAAGTTTCTTATTTGTTTTCATAGTTTTTTTTTAGCTTTGTTACTGATTCATTGTTATTAAATTATATTATTTTGAATTGTCTTACTTTTTGTGTTGGATTTTACCTGCACAGCACTAAAACAAACAAACAAACCTGAGTTAAACTGACTCAAATCTTCACAATACCTTGAAACCTACTTTGAAACCAAAACCCTTGTTTGAAACCCTAACCCAGGTTTACAACCCTACTTTGAAACCCTTACGCTGGTTTGAAACCCCAATTTAAACAATGGCTTAAAACCCTATTTTAACTTTCAACCTTTAAACACTTCGAAACTATCTGTTGCCTGAAACCCTAACCATGGCTTGAAACCCTATTTTGAAAACCTAACCCTTGTCTGATAAAACTGGTTTGAAACCCTAACCGAGGATTGAAACCCTACTTTGAAACCCAAATGTTGGTTTGAAACACAAATTTAAAATGCCAACAGTGGCTTGAAACCCTACTTTGAAACTCTCACCATGGCTTGAAACCCTATATTGAAAATCTAACCCTTGTCTTAAACCCTAACTCTGGCTTGACCGCATACTTATAAGACCAAACCCTGGGTTGAAACCCTAACCTAAGTTTGATACGTTACTTTGAAAGCTAAAAACTGTTTTGTAACCATAATTTTAAATCCCAACCTGGGGTTGAAAACCCGACTTTGAATCTCTAACCATAGCTTGAAACCCTAACCGTTGTTTGCAATCGCATTTCGAAAAGCTAACTATCTAATTTCAAACATAAACCCATCTTTGAAACCTCATCCTTGGTGGAAGATTTAAAACCTTAATCCAACCTTGAAAGTTTAATTTAAAACCTCACCCTGTCTTGAAAACCTCATTCGAAACCCTAACCCTTGTACAGTAAGAAACCCAACCCTTGCTTGTAACCTCATTGCTGCATTTGACTGCCAAAAACGTTAAATAACGTTTAGTAAAATCCTATGGATGAGTGCCAAAGACGTTAAAATACGTTGTTTTTTTTTCCAAAACAGAGGTGAAACTAACCATTTTCTATTGTTGATTACTGAAAAACGGAATAAGGTAGAAACAAACTTTTTTTTCTGATGAAAGATGAGAGTCCAATCTTTCATTTGGTAGTATGTGTGTTTCCATAGTCCAAACACATAATTTTCTGTGGACCTTGAAAGATCAGTCAAAAATGCTTAAATCGGCTGGCACCCACTGCATCCCTTTTCTGAAAACGTCTGGCAGTCAAAGCACCAGTCACACTTGGAGACCTACTACAGACTTAAACCCTTTGATCCCCCAACCTTGGATTGAAACACTTATTTGCCAACCTAAACCCATGCTTGAAACAAACATACACGAGTGATGATAATTTCCTGCATGCAAAGCAGTCACACGAAAATACTAAATTCCCTCTCGACTCTGACAGGAACACGTTTGAAATATTTCACAGGCGGACGACTGAACGCCGCGACGTGCACGTCAAGCCGACGCGGCGGTACGGCACCCAAAGGACTGTTCTGTTCCTTCCGCACCGCCAGAAAACACACTGAGCCTTAAAAGCAAACGACGCGGTCCAAATGTGAAACGACATCATTAGCTCCTTAAAAAACAAAACACACAAAGTCGTAAAAGGCTTTATTCGTCCTCATATATTCCACAAAGGAGCTTTGTGCTGCAAAAAAAAAAATGTTTTATTGGATGTGAGACTGTATAATTCATAACGAGGGGCGAGCTGATGACACCAGCCGTCCACAGCCATTAAAAAAAAGAACGCCACAAATGAAAGATGAATGCAAATTAAACATCAATTAGCACTGAATATACTGTGATATTTCTGCCAGGAAACATTATTTCACATCCTCCTCTTAAAAACGCCCAAAAAGCGAAATTAATCATTGAAAAGACGACACCCGTAAGAAATTTTAAATATCCTAGTGTATTAGAGCAGGACCAAATCATTGCAAACATAAGCAGAATGAAACACTTACTTGGACACCAGCGAGAAAGCTTCGGCGCACACCGCCGGGCACGGCACCAATTTGATCATCACGTGCTCGGCGGCGGCCTGGAAGTGCGCCCGCGTCACCTTTTCCAGCACGGACGCCAGGGTGGCCACGTCGCCCGCCTTAGCGCTGGGGTCGCCGCCCACCGTGTCCAAGATGTTGCCCCCGTGCACCACCAGCAGCAGCACGTGCGTCCGACATTTGGAGTGCTACAAAAGACGGGACCGATGTCTTGGTCAATCAGCACGTGGCTCGTTACCCACGATTTTTTATTTTATTTTATCCCACTTCCAAGTACCGGTAAAACAATTGTGTTAGTGATCACAAAGTGGTTCTGCTTAGAACTTGTCTACTGCATAATGTGGTGTGTTATCCAAGGTTATTCTTGTACGCTACGCTATGTTTGGTTCAATGTTTTTCGGATAAGAGTTCTAAGCATCATACCTCTCCGTCCTCCAGTCCTTCGATGCTGCTTTGCGGGGCACATCGTGCGTTGCCCAACTGATAGAGACCCTCTGTAAGAAGTTGATGAAAACAAAACAGAAAACAACAAAAACAAGGTAAGTCAAGGGTCAACCACACCCACACGGGTCATAAATAGAGAGCAATGTGGGAGTCAAGTCATGTAATTTGACTTGAGTCAGACTTAGGTCACCAATTTTAGGATTTGCTTGGCTTACCTGTCTTGATAAGTCAAGTCTGTAAAGAAAAAGTCATTTTTGTGTAGCATGCGCAAACCTGGCAACCCACCATTATGCTGTTACTCAAGAGTGTAGAGGCCACCTCTTGAAGCAAATATCAAGGAAAGAGGTCCAAAAATGTTACATTTGGACACTAGAATTGTGTTTTTGATAAAATTGTGAAAAAGAGAATGGTAACACGCAATGTGTACAACTCAAAGAAAATAGACACAAACAACTATGACGTCTAATTCATCATTCAACGATAAAACGCTACGCTAATGTAATGTCACAGTTTAGCTAACCGATAGCTAGTGAAATATTAGGAACGCTTCATGTCAGTCATGCTTAGATTTGAAAAGACAAGAAAATAATAGACGATAGTAATCGTGAAACCAAGAAAATAACATGATTGTGAAAGTGTTAGTACTGATTGCTAACGTGTCAATATATACACTACTCACAACAATTTTGAGACATTTTGTGAAATTTCACAATAGCAAAGTACTGTTAATCAATTGTATGATACCAGTTCTACATGAACTACAAAATGTACTGTTCCATTCATGGATTTAACACCTCCAGTAATTTCTGGACTACAAGGCGCACCTGACTATAAGCCGCGCTAGCTAAATTTGGGGAATACTCGAGTTTGTTACACACATAAGTTGCACCCAACTGTAAGCCGCAGATGCATTAATGTTACCGCATCAGTTTCCCGCTACTTTCTTTTCCATAATGAGGGCGCAAATTGTCTCACTCTCTTTCTGTCTCTACTACCGTATTTGGGCTCACTTGTTTTGTTTTGCTCTGCTTTGATAAGCCGCACCTTTGTATTAGCTGCTGGGTTCAATGCAAGTGAAAAAAGTAGCGGCTTGTAGTCCAGAAATTACTGTAATATGAATTTTGACATTCAGCTTCTTATTAGCAACAGGAAGTTGTGCAAAAAGTACAGAAACGCTGAACAAGTGCATTCAAAAAAAGATGAGAAGGTCAAATTAGGTTGAGATTTAAAGGCTACATGAATTTTAGGTTGACCCGGATCACTCGAAAACTGAGAATCCCTAACTTTTTGTGAATAGTGCATGCTGTTGTTCCTTAGCAGGATTATGACTTGACATTTGACTTGCTTATTCAAAGGACATGACTCAAATTGCTTGAAATCTAGTGTGCGTGTGTGGGAGGGGGGGCTGAACTTGATTTGCTTGATTTTTCCACAGTAACCTCAGATTTACTTGAAACTTCAAGGTTAAGACTTGACATTTAGTTAGGACTTGCACATGAGTTACTCCCACCTCTGCAAATAGATATCGATCTTTGAACATGGTCGATATTACACTAATGCCTCTTGATTTGTCTTCATTGTTTCTGCAGACTGGATGTTGCTACTCCTATTTAGTCAGTTGGTAAATGTTTTTTTTTTACCCACTTTAGAAAACCAGCCAAGTTCCGGAAGCATCTGTACACCGTGTATTCCGTTTCCTCTCTAATTGGATGCTTATTTGGCTTTATTCTATTGGTCAAAGCCTGGCACACAAAACGCCGCTCGCTGCACGGCGACACTATTTTTGGTCACAAAGCAACAGAAAAATCAATGAGCTTTTTCTTTCTTGCAAAAAAAGTAGAGGGAAGGAAGGAAGGAAGGCGGGAGCAGGAAAGCGGAAAGTCCCGGCATTCCCAGGAGGCAAAACATTGTCGGGTCCCACAAAAGGACTATTTCAAGATGAGATGTCTTTACATGCTTGGAGGAATAGTCCGAGTTTAATGGCTGCAACATAATGCAGCCATCTGTCTACATAAGCCTGATTAACGGATTCCATCATTTATTCCCAAGAGGTTATGGTGTGTGATATGGCAAGAGTTGGTATTGATATCGAAATCCAACACTAGTATTGATGATGCAGGTACTCACACTGATACTTTCACACCAATGGTGTGTCATCAAATGGATCCAATACAGAGCCAGTTTCACCAGTACTAATATCATTAGGGTTGGTGCATACATAATCAAATTGATCTGATGTTTCAGTATTTGATGTCAAGATGGAAACCAAGTAAATATAGGGCAAATTAAGTATTGTTGATATATACACTGATACATCCTAATCATAAAGGTGGATGCATCGTTAATTTCATCAGACACTGCAAGATTTTCATTTTTGCCATCTCATTTTTTTTTTTATCTCTTACGTATCTCATTGGACAACGTGAACAGTGAGATTACAACTGAACACCACTTGACATAAAAAAAATAAAAAATATTAAATCTGCTATCCATACCAATATATAAAAGAACTTACTAGTTTTGGAGAGACCCCAATATGTATTCATTTCTTGCATATTGCCCGGTGGTGAACACAGTCAAAATCTTTAGAGGCATCCACTAAAGCGATAAAGAAGGCTCTGTTGTAAAGATGATTGTAATCCATAATCTGTTTCACAGGAAACATACCCGGATAAGTCGCCTTGAAGCCAAATTGACAATCTCAAGTGTACAGATACTGTTCCATTCCTGATAAAAGAGAGCCACTGACCGGTTTACGCTAGTCACCGTCTCGCTCACAGCTCCTAACTTGTCCTTTAAAATTGGCACTAAAATTTGTGTTTGTGTCATAAGGTTAAAACTGGCGCATAATATTCTATACTACAGTATAGACTTAAGTCGTGTTAAAAAATATATATATAAAAAAACATCCAGTACAAAAATGTTTTCATACCATCTGTACGCTAGGAATGCTAATGCTAACAACAAAGCACACACCGTGATGGCAAAATATCCCAAATTCCTCTCCTTTTTTAGCTAGTCAATGACACAAACAGGATAGTTAAAGTTTGTAGAGTAGACTCTAAAGGACTTCCGGGATCCGAGATGAAAGAAAAGCTTTAGCGTGTGGAATATTGATCGCCTGTTTGGAGGTTTCTCGGTACAAATGGCATGACTAACACGTTCACGACGGCCTCGTAAAACGTGATGTTTCTAGCGTGCATCTTTCCCGTTCGCTCTGGTTTCCCCTCAGGTCTCTCGCGCCGTCGCGGTGTCACATTTATCTTGCATAGCCGAGCAGATGGTTGGGAAACGAACGCCGCAGGAGGACGGAGACGTGAGGAAAGCCAGCCAGCCAGCGAGGGATCGAGGGCTCTTCTTCATCTCAAACGTTGCCTGGTGCAACCTGCTCCGTAATTGCAACATGGAGTAATGCCTGCACTTACTTTTCAGTGCCACCACCAAAATTAAGACAAAATGTTTTAAAAGGCTTCCAGTATTTAACACTGTCTTAAAACCCTAATTTAAGACTCTAACCTTGTCATGAAATCCTCATTTGAAACCCAAATCCTGGCTTCAAACTCTAATCTAAAACCCTAACTTTAAATCACAACTTTTAACTTCAAACCCTAACAGGATACCCAACTTCAAAGGTGTAAAATAATCTTTGAAACCCTGATTTCCAAACCTAACTCTGGCTTGGCAGCCTAACTAGAAACCCAACCTGTAATTCAAAACCATAATTTCAATCCCTTAACCTGACAGGAGAATACAACTTTGAAACCCTGGGATTTGCTTGAAACCCTTGTTTGAAACCCTTTTATACTGTATAACCCCAACTTGAATCCCTACCCCAAGTTTTAAACCATAACTTTAAACCCTAAATGTGAAACCACAACACATTGAAACCTGAGTTTCAAACCCTAATTTAAAACCATAATTCAGATTTTTCATATCTTCACTTGAAACCCTAACTGGAAACAATTTTTAAAACCCCAATTTTGACTTAAAACCTTAATTTGAAACTCGCAGCCTGGCCATAAACACATATTCAAAACGCTGACTTGACCCTTACTCAGGCTTGAAATAGAAACCCTAATTTAATACACAAACTTTGTCTTATAACCCTCATTAGAAACCCTAACCCGCGTTTAAAATCTCTTTAATCTATGTAGAAACCCTCTTTTAAACTATCATTCTTAGAAAACCTTTTAGCTTGGCTAAAAACCTGAAATTTGATACCCTAACCCAGGTTTGAACTGCTGCTGAAGAATCTGTTCTCGACTTCCTTAGCCGGATAAATAAATGAAAAAATGGGCATCCAGCATAAAACCAAACAAATCATATGAGTGACTCAATATAGCGAAACAACAACAAACCCTAATTTAAAACCCTAATCATAAACTCTATCCTGTCATGAAACCCTAAATCGAAAACCCTTACTTTAAACTACAGAAGTTCAATACCACAATATTTTTTTCAGACTGATACCAGCCAAGACATACTCAATGTCGGATTTTTTTTGCCGTTAGTATCGGTGGCTAATATTGGCAGCCTTCATAAGTACCCGATACTGATACCTGGCATCAGTTCTCCTTACTTAAAACCCACGACAACTACTTTAAACGACATCAGATGATCCTGTTTTTACTGTGAGGTCTTCCATCTCTAGCTGCTCTGCTTTGAGTAAAAGCGTTTAGATTAGCGGAGTGACAAATGTGTGCAGACAGACGTCAGCGAGGGACACAATGGCAATAGAGGCGAGACGCAAAAAGGGCAGAGTGGGGGGGGGGGGGAATACATGGGAGCACACAGGCTGAGGACAATTGGAAAAAATGGAGATGAAGGAATAATTGGCGAGGTTAGGAAGCCTTAACGGCTTCAGAGGAAACGACAAATTGACGAAGATTTAATGGGTGGCGCTGTCTGAGACAAACCCGCTGCACTTTTCTGCCGTTAATTGCGGCTAGATTTCCCTTAAAGCCACGACGCCGACCCGCACTGCTCCCCGATGTGACCTGCACTAATGTCAGTGCTTATTGCACACGCACAAAAAATGATGATGGACTCAAATATGGACAGCTGGTAGCTATTAATGTGATCACTCCTCTTGCCAGTTATTCGCGATAAGCGACACCTTGTAAAATAGAAGGAAACGCAACAACTGAATAATCCACGGAGACTAAAGAATGTCAACATCCTGTTACGGTAAAGCAACTGTTCCTTGCAATTTGTAATTCATGATATATATATATATATATATATTTTTTTTTTTTTAATGGGCGTCATACAATTATTCTAGTGCGATTGGTGCACCTTGCACAACAAAACAACAACTCAAAATCATCCACAGAGTTAAAAAAAATAATAATAATCCACTGCACATGCGGTCACGCTCGGGGACATGTGCACATCAAATGCTCAAAAGAGTCCAGTACTTGTGTGACAGTGGAGCACTTCACATGTCCTTGATGCTTAGTGAGTGGCCTCCTACTGGTATGTGCGTGCGTATGAGTGTGCGCGTGCGTGAAAGGCGCTTTGTGGAGCACCGCCACAGGAGATATTTATTTGATCTCCACGGGAGCTCGCTGACGTTTCACACCGAAGTTCAGTCGTTGAAAGCTACCGCTTATCGTTTTCTTTTTTTTTTCGTTAGGCTTCACAGCTAACCTGTAACAGCTTCAAGTTTATTTATTTATTTATTATTTTTGGGGCATTATTTTCCCAATGCAAGTAATGGAAAGGCTCTAGGGTCAAGCTGTTACCATCAAAATGAATTGAATTTATGTTACTTATGACTGCACGCACAATTTTAAGATGATTAATTGTGATTAAATCATTACAAAACATGTCATTAATGGCACATTAACTAAATGTGTCTCGAAATCCTAACCGTAGTTTGAACCCTACTTTGTACCTCTAATTTGAATCCGTTACCCAGGCTTGAAACCTTCATTAGAATCTTTAGCTCTGTCTTGAAACCGTCTTTTAAAACCTTATCCCCGGCTTCAATCCTGAATGTAAGACTTAAACATTGGCCTCAAACCATCATTTTAAACCTTAACCCTACCTTGAAACTTGAAAACTACGATTTGAAACTCTAACCCTTGTCTGAAGTCGTAATCCTATTAGAAATTTTACACTTTGCCCTTTACACGAAGGGTGTCAAACATACGGCCAATCTGGCCCATGAGGACAGAATACAAACTGCATTTTGTCACTAAAATGAACTGTTGTCATTGTTAAAAAATATATATGATAGTTGTATGGCTAGCAGTTAGAAAATATTTAAAAGAAGCCTCTTCTTCTCCCATTCCAGCCCAATTTGGGGAAATAAGTATTTTACGCTGGGTAGAGCTGATGGAGGCTTTAAAATCTGGACTGATAAGGGGGTGGGGTAAATAAGGTCTATTTTTGATAACCAAAATGGAAATCTTCTTTCTTTTCAAGATCTGCTATCTAAATTTGATATTCCCCAGAAACTTTTTTTTTTTTTTTTTTGCAACTCAGAAGTTTCATAATAGCAGAACAAGGAGAAAACATGCACATCCTACTTTTATCATTACTGAAGGAAGGTCTAATTAAGGAGCCTTTTGGAAAAGGCATTATTTCAAAATGTGATAACATGCTTGCCAAATCCTCAACAGAAAGTTCGCAATGTAAGCTTAATGCATGGAGGAATGATTTGGGGGAGGAACTTACAGTGGAACAATGGCAGTCAATTTGTGTAAAAAAACAAAAACAGACAGCCAACACACGGCTCAAACTATTGCAATATAATTGGATAATGAGAATGTATAGAACCCCTGAAAAACGTAATGGGTTTTTCCCCAATTACACCTGATACGTGTACAGACGCTCCCCTACTTACGAACATTCGAGTTGCGAACAACGGTACATACGAACATTTCTGCGCGTACAGTATGTCGAAAAATGTTTGGAAAGAAATGCTGTAAGTTAGATTTTGTATTGCGCGTAGTGCTTCTTTCCGCCGCTAATACTGACGATTGGCGCTGTGAGAGCTCATTGGAGGCTGAGCAACGTGGCGAGGAGGAGGAGGAAGAAAACGCCGGTCCCCATGAAGGAGGAAATAACTTTTGAAGCCGATTCCAGCGACGACGAAGAATCTCTCATGATATAAAATCCTCCTCTTCCTCCTCCTCCATCATCTCCTTAAGCATCAAGTACATCTTCCAAAAGTAAGTTAAACTTCATTTTATTTATCTTATTACGTACATGTACATACTGTGTGTGTGTGTCTTTCGCTCTCTCTCTCTAACATACGTAGTACATTACAGTACTGTACGTATTCTCTCCATTTTATTAATTTTTTTTCAGTACAAACCAATGCAGGTTACTTGTACAAGCCTTAAACATACTTATATAAACCTTCAATATACTTATGTAGGCTTTAAACATAAATTATAATACAAAATATAGCACTGAAGCAACTTACGAACAAATTCACCTTACGAACGATCGTCCGGAACGTAACTCGTTCGTAAGGTGGGGAGCGTCTGTATTAGATGTGGTGAGGAAAAGGGAACATTATTCCACTGTATATGAAGCGGTCCAAGATTACAGGAATTCTGGAGGGAAGTCAGAACAATGATTCAGTATATGATTAAGTATTGTAAAGTGGTTTAAGGAATTGTCTCTGCACTTGCCTTTGGAGAAAATTGCCTACACTTTGAGAGGTCAACAGGATATCTTTCAAGGAGCGTTTTCTGGACTATGTAGGACATAATGACATTTCGCACCTAAATCTGGGACAGAATGACACCTTCGGTGGGATGAAGATATTGGACTGAAAGGGCATGTGGGAGCTCTTTCAAGACACGTTAAATAGTTTTTTTTGTTGTTGTTGAATTTTTGTAATTGAAAAAATTCAATATATATATTGTTGGAAAAAAATAACTTCTGTGGCCAATTCTGTCCGCTGCAGGATACACTGACGACCACTTAAATGATATTCTGAAATTTGGCTGTTACTCGAGATTTGATGCCAAAATTTGTGTGCATTTTTGTTAAAAAAATTCTGATTATTCTGCAATAAGATAATAAATGGGAATATTTTCAGAATGTCCTCGTACCTGAATGTAAAAAAAACAAAAGCAAACGAAAGAGGCCCCTGAATTCAAATGAGTTTGACACCCGTTATATACCATCACTAGCTTAACCCTTCTGTTGGTGCATCATCTAATACATGCACGTACGCACACACGAATCCACAGACGAGTTATTCCCTTCGATGCTCGCTGAGCTGAAGGTGCTCAGAGCCTCACAATGTATTTACATCCACCACGCTGTGTTACTGGAAGCAAAACTTGACAATCATTAATGGAAGGAGACAAAAGGCTTAAGTATGAACATGATTATGATTATTATTAATAGCAATGCATCCCTCGCAGCAATGGATCAAATCATTCGTCGGCTGCGGAGCGAGTTCAAATATTCTATTAAAAATCCAAAACGCTCTGCATAAAAAAAATCTACATAAAACCTTGAGCTGATTTATGAGCACCGGGAGTACAAATGAAATTTTCCCATCGTTGTCAGCAGCACATTGTGTGCGTCACTCAGGATGGCCAAGATTTGACTGAATGGATTCGACTAGGATTCTTCATTAGGATGCTATGTTAGGGATTAATACACCAACTTCTAATTTATTCTGTGCAAGGAATCCAATCGAAAGCCAACTCAACTCAATGCCCTGTAAACAATTGTATGTTAGTGATCACAAGGCGATTACAGGTTCACTTGTTTAAATGTGACAATAGCTGCCATGTTATTCACAAGACCTTGTATAATTTACATATACTTCTGTAGTTTCGATCATTTTCAGATCGCTCCGAGCGTTAATCCACTAGCAGCAGCGATTGAAGCCCACAGACGGCAAGAACGAGATAAAAAGCGCTGTAAGGTTCAATCAAACAGATTGCATATTTTACATGTCATCATCTGCCCGCCAATCCCCTGCCTCTCGCACCTCTCTTATGTTCATCTTGGGCTCACCATCGTCGAGCTCCTTTTATTCCAAAGCGCCAAAGAATCAGTTTACAGCATCGCACTGTTAGCTCCCTATCCTCATTTTGTTTTTTTATTGTTTTTTTTCCCCTCTCTCCGCCACTGTGCTGCTTGTTGACATTTTGGATATTGCTTGGGGTATTTAAATGAAGCGGGGGGTCGCGGCATTTTGGCATTTTCAGCAGCGAACAACAAACGTCGGAGGGGGAGAGAGCAAAAACATTTCAAGCATATTAAGGGTGGAAAACACTGTTATTATCTGTAAGTCGTATTTTTTGTTGTGGCAATACGTTCTATATAACCTTGATGAACACTGGATAACACCAAGATGCTGTCTTTCTAGTTTGTTCCTTGAAAAAAAAAGAAGTTTTTTTTTTTCCTGACCAAATGCATGGAATGCAGTTACAAATACAAGAACTTCTGATTCACACAAAAGCCGCTGTCACACTTACAGTATACATGGAGCCACTTAGTAATCATAAATATACACTTCTTAACTGTGAAATACCAAAAGTTGTCCTTTCCAGTTAATTCCATGCCAGAGAGAGGAGAGATTGTACATAACAGATGCATTGAATGCAGTATACCAGGTCTTTACATAACAGCTGTTGTCACACATATACAAAACATGGAGCCGCCTCGATTGCAACTATACAATTGTTCAACTACTTGAAACAGAGATTACAAAAAAATACTTCAATTAGCTCAATGCCCAGAGAAGAACAATTAGCGCAAACACACACAATGCAGTCCACAACCTTTTCTGACTAACTCAGCAGATGCGTACACAACTACACAACATACCTGATTGCAAGCATACAATTGTTTACTATTAATTAGAAAAGATTTGAGCTGCGACGTGATCAGTAATGTGGTGAAGCAGCATGTGGCTCACCCCACGGTGACCCTCGTACGCTGCGTTATTATAAGTAGCTGCAAATTTTGTGTATATGGGTTTGTGAATACCATGAGACGAGTCCATGTGTCCCAGTGTCTCGATCTGCTCCACCAGGTCGTTGGAGTTCCACTGACTCATGCCCAGCAGCATGGCACTTTTGCCCTCCATCACATCTGCTGGGGCACACATGCACAGACACAGTACATTAAACATACAGCACAGCGATATACATACATTGTGATGCCGATATTTTTTACACCTCTTTTGGCATATTTACTCTGTGCAGTTTTGTTGAAAATAATGACTGTTTTTAAAAAGTAATATTCGAAATTCATGTGTCACGGCTTGGCCCACATCCTACAATGACTACGTTTACATGCAGTCAATATTCAGGATAAGGTCAAAATTATCTATCTATCTATCTGTCTATCTATCAATTCATCCATCCATCCCCGTAGAAAATAGCGCGAAAATGCCACCGCGAAATCTATGCATTCAAGTTAAACTCACTTAGCGACTGTCAACGTAAGATGGCCGCCACGCATAGTAGTAGTTCCTGTATTGTTGTTGAAGTCATTGCCACTCGAGCGTGCGTAGAAAACAAATGAATGTTCCGTTCAATGGTAGTACCCCAATACGCGTTTATATGACCAAGTATTCGGGTTGGAAAAGGGGTAACCAGGGGGTTCCGGCACATAGTTTATATGGCCTTTCAAAACACGAATATCGCCAATGTTTAGGTTGTGAAAGGATTATTGACTGCATATACTAAAGACATAGTTATTGTGGATTAAACTATTTTTTATCTGTAGATCTTTTTGGAATTGCCCCCAAAAATGTCTGACTTCCTGTACATTTTACATCATGGGCACTCAATACTTTTAAAAGCATCTTATCACGTCAGACCCACTGGGCCCATATTTGAAACAAAATGGCCGACTTCCTGTCCATTTTAGGGTACAGATCCTTGAGACTTTTTCATACCTCCTGTCGTGATAAACAATCTGACAAAATTTTGTGTTGATTAAATAAGATGGTGGCAGGGGCTTATTTTTTTTTTAACAGCTGCTCATTTTTGGACTATGCGCAAGTTATTCTAATTGTTTTCAGCTGGTCCCATTGTGTTGGCAGTGTAGCCAAAAGGGAGAATACCCCCCCTGCGGCGGCGACTAAAAACAAACAGCTGCGCCGCAAGGTGTCAGCCCGTCACGGTCAATGATAGCCCAGACTCTATTGGACACTTGTGAAGCTTACAACGCAAGGACGAGCGAAGCCGGTTTGAGTGGTCAGAGTGTTTTTTGTCGGCTCGCTCTGGATGAGTCATGAAATGGTGGTGGGGGAGCGGGAGGGGGAGGGAAAATGACAGATTATTTCATCTCTCACTCATCCTCCCACATATGCCGAGGTGCTGCCCGTTTTGATGGCACAGAGGAGGCTCAAATGGTCATCGTTTGTCGCTAGCTATCAGATCAGCGGGGGAATGCAAAGTGAATGCACTTCACTCAATCTTCTGATGGGGGCAAAGTTGGAGTGGGTGGGTGCCTCATGCGGCTGCCAACAGACTTTGGGATCTACATGATGGATTAAATGATGGATTTCTGTCCATTGTGTGGACTTTGATCGATATAAACTTGTTTGCGTAGTCTCTGGAGGCCTGATAGATGGACGCCTTGGCAGTGACTGCAATTAATTCAGCCCCAATGATTTTTCCACCCAGACTGCATAAATGCAGAGAGAGAAAGTAAGCCAAGTTTTTAACTGAGACTAATAACACTGGGAAAGTACAATGCTGGCTTGATTTATGAGTGTTCCGACTTATGAGCTTTTTATGAAAATGAAGGCACCTTGCCCTTGTTTGAGGGCAAGGACAGCCAAGGTCATTGATGAACAAAAAGCCAAACACACAAGTACAAAAGGAGAAAACTCGCAAGGAGGTGACATAGTCAACTCACGTCGAGGATGCGCTCATCAATCACTCATTCACTGCCATTGACGTCAAAAATTAATTTGAACTATTTTTATTAGTTTAATTTTTTTTCCACTTTTGTTAACCAGAGTAGGAAAATCTAGAAAAATATATATAAAATGTGTGATTAATCGTGAGTTAAATAGTGAAGTCATGAGATTAATTACGAAAAAATTTAATCGCTTGACGCTCCTAATTTTTAATAATGTTTTCTTCGTTTTTTTAAAGTAATTTTTATTTTTATTTTTAAACATTTTTAATAATCTTTTTTTTTTTAAATCATAATTAATCACATGACTTCACTAGTTAACTTACAATTAATCACACATTTTATATCTGTTCTAAATGTACAATAAAAAAAAATTCTAGGTTTTCATACTCTTGTTAACAAAAGTGGGAAAAAAATGTTAAACTAATAGAAATAGTTCAAATGAATTTTTGACGTCTATAGCCGTTAATGGCATGAGTTAAAAGCACACAGAGCAAGGACTTGCTGTCGACTGAAGCTATTGCTCAGGGTTCAGGCAACGGCCAATCACAGCTCACTTGTTTTCTGTAGATGAGATGTGGTTGGTTGTTTCTTAAGACCTGAGCAACATTGATGTCATCTTCAGTCGACAGCAAGTGGCAAAATGGCTGCCCCATGAGATGGATAAAAACGGCTGGATTTTGCTTCTAAACTTCCATTCCCAAAATTTTAGACTAGTGAGGTCACATATAACAACATATTATTGTCAAGAAATGTTTAAGGTTGACTTCCACTTTAAGGTCGGGTATCGGCACGATACCTACTCGCCCATCCCTTGTTAAGAGTGTTGATTTGACGGCTTGATCTTGCTGCTTAACTCATATTCCACTAACACAGTATCAACCAGAGTACCATATTTACACTAATGGGGCTGCATAGAGCATACTATGGTTAAAAAAAATAATAATTGGGGGGTTGACTTCCCCTTTAAGGTATCGGTACTCGCGATGGTGGCCGATACCAGTATCATCCTGTGGCCGTATTATGATCAGGAACTGTAAATTAATAATTAGAAGAAAAATGCTATATTGGGATTTACAGGTTTTTATTTAAATTATCTGTCATTGTTTTTTGGGGGGAAATTTTATGTATAAAAAGTACTAGTGGAATTGGTACTTTGTATCGTATCGGTAACTACTCAAAAGTTGAGTACTCGTACTGGTATCGGTCTGAAAAAAAGAGGTTTCAAACATCTCTACTCTTTTTTTGGTTGTTGTAGTTTTTTTTTTTTTTTTTTTAAACAGTGCGATGATGATGACATGTTGACCCGAGAAGGCTGACAAATTAATAATACTGATCTTTAAAAAAAAATTATCAAAATAAAAAAAAGCATCTCTACTCTTAACTAAAATGGATGACCTTCCATTTCAGGGCCTTTGTTCCTTTTCATTTTGGGAAACAAGTCTTTGAGGCTTTTTCAGGCATCCTACTACCATAATAGACAATCAATCCCATTGGAGTACGGGGAGTAGTTTAAAGTACCACTTCTCGGAACTGGTCTGAAATTGCCACTTTTGCCATCATGGCAGACTGCCTGTTCATTTCAGGGAATGGGAATACTGTTTAATCTTCCTGTCATGAAAGACAACCGCACCAAATTTAGCATTCATCAATGTAGCTGGTGGCTGGCTATTTTGTTTTAATTTTTTACATTCCAGTAAGGCTGAAAGCCAATATGGGAAAGTGCTTTGAAGTGGCAGTAAGGAGCGAAGAAGCTAAGGGACTGCCCTGCACGTTTGTAGCATACTGCCTCCAGGGATTGGAGAGAGAAAAAAAAAAATCAAGCCATCCTTCAAGCTGTCAGCTCACAGTGAGGGGGCAGGAAGGCAAAAGCTTGATTGTTAAACGACCAGGAAAAATTCCGGGAATTCCTTAATCTCATCTAGTGGGCGCGAGTTGCAATTATGTGGCAGCTTTTGTTTTGGCCTCGTTCGATATCTGATGACGCACAATCAGATGAGATGGGAGGATTTTCCTGTAATGTGTGAAGGTTACAGAGAAATGACAATGAGACCGCAGAACAGCCTCATCTCGCCTCAATCCATTGCACATTACTGGGAACAAATATTAGCCTTTGTGCTTTAAAGAGCTTTTGGCAGTCATTGTGTTTAGAGATACTACTTTGAAAACGATAAACAGAGTGCAAAAATATTCAGTATCTCTTTTTTTCTACACAGCCACATTTTCTTTATCACTGTAAAAAAACAAAACAATTAAAAGCACCAATATCTTTTTTTTTTTTAAATTATCATGATTATCTCTACTGCAACTCTTTCTTTTTTGCTACTTTTTTTTTTCAATTCCACCAAAATATTCAACATTCACCAAATTAAAATTGTACTGCGATGCAATATTTGGCCATGGCACAATTCTTTTTTAGGCTTAACCGTTACAGCATGCAAGACAAGTCAAACGATGAGCGTACAAGATGTAGTGTACAGTGGACTGAGAAACAAGCCCTGCCTCAAACCGTGAACATGTGTGATTAATTGGCTAGCCACCACAGTCCCAAATCCCACAAAACTAAATATAAATAATAATAAATAAATGCCTGTTGATGCCGTAAAATGTCAGAAAGGCACTTAAAATTGAAATAATCATACAAAATGAGGGGTGAAGGATTATTTATTTACTGCAGCTTATAACAACACAGATAGGGTATGCCATGCATCTAGCAAGTACACAAACATGATCCCATGTTACATAAACCGCCATATTCAATAGTTAAAATTAGGGGTATCAGGCATTTAAAATTTGTTATCGTAATTAACTCATTAGCTGCCATTGACGTCAACAATTCATTTGAACTATTTCTATTAATTTAACATTTTTTTCCACTTTTGTTGAAAATCTGGATTTTTTTTATTGTACATTTAGTTTTGTACATAAAATGTGTTATTAATCGCGAGTTAAGTCATGCGATTAATTTCGGAAACCAGTGTATTGATACAGTAATTTCCTAATAATTCATAAAATTGAGTTAAAATTAAAAAAGATGAACTGTACTGTAAAAAACGAGTGACACTGATTTGTGTTGAGGTCATTTTTCTGCCACTAGATGGCATAGTTGCATTTGTAAGACGTTGGTGACAGCTCAGTGCATTTTTCTTTTCATATTAAGAGCCATCTAATGTTTAACACGAAGTAACTTGTGAAATTCTGCACATTTTTTAAATTGTAAAATACAACTTGAACCCAGTCTCAACAAATATATGCATTATTATCAAATTTATTACTGCTAAATTTTGACGTGCATGTGTCTGCTGCGTTGTGACTGGAATTCCCTCGGTACAGGCTTTCCATGTAAGGGCCGATCGTTAATCACATGTTTAAAAAAAAAAAAAATCAGTTTAACACACTAATTTTGACACCCCTAGTTAAAATTATTCAACACAAACCACCTTCACATTAGCTGATATACTAGCCTAATTACACATTAGCGCAAACTGACGTGACATCACACACAGGCATGCAAATGCGCACTAGCACTTTACGAAAATGCTATACGGTCATTAAATTCCTCTTTTGGCATTTACACACGATTAATGTTAGGGAAAACAGGGAAAATGTATTAATGCAAAGCAGACCGCAAAACTGAACTTTTTATTTCGCTTTGACTGTTCCCAACTAATAAGTGAGTATTTCAGCAAATAACAGAGCATTAATTTAAAAAGAAAAACTGAGTAGACTAATATGTGAATAAAGGTAGATTTTCATTACAGTAACCAAATCTACTGACACACAATAGCATCTCTTCATTGCAGTGTTATTTCACAGTACACTTGCGTCTACATCCTCTTTAGCGAGCCCCCTGGGTAGGGTCATTTCAATGATGTAACATCCTCACTGATGGAGCCGTGATGCTCATGATGTAGTCTAACTGTCATTACGCTGCTGATGCCGCAGATAAAGGGGTGCTTTGAGTCTCTTCCTTACGCTTATGGCGGCCATAAAAAACAGTATTCCAATGGCTTTGTTCGACTCCCAACACAACAGAAACTTGCCTGACCTAAGAAAATAAAGGCTTTGCCTCAGTGATTCTCTGGTTAGGTCAGCCACTAGGGAGATGTAATTACCTTTACTTTACAGCCATATTTCCACAAGATGCTATGTTTTGCATTATTTGGTCTGTCTTTCACAAGAAGATCCACAAAAATGTCTCCAGAAGTAATAACTGAAACAACAGGGAAAGGCCTACAATTTGCTTCAAAGTGGATATTTGATTATTTCAGCCATTTCTAAGGGTCCTTTTCATATTTAAATTCATATTAAAGACTTTATTCGATCGCAACCAAATCATGTATACTAGACTATGTGGATAGTGCTAATAGGCTGAGCAGATAGTGTCTATGTATTTTTTGAAAAAAAGCATAAAAAAAGTCTTATAAAGTTGTGCCTGAACAAGATGAGTCAGACGACCACCATTTTGGTTAGATTTTTTTGTTCTTATTTTGGCCATTTCTAGCTGTACTACTGTAGAAATTTGAATCCCATTCCCAACAAAATTCATACGTTGTATACTACACAGTTGGATGATAATAAATTGGAAAAATCTTTTAATAGCTAAACCAGTTTTTCTTAGCAACATGAAATTTGATAGGCACATAAGTACACGCACACACAAAAAAAAGGCCCAAGAGGCCATGTCTGAAAGACAAAGGAAGGCCACCATTTTGGTTCAAAGCGCTCATTTTTAACCATTTCCAGTGGACTCGTTCTCGAGATTTTGTACAATTACGTTCGAATTTACGCATTGTATAATGCAGTGGGCAGCACGGTGGCTGACTGGCTAGCACGTCCGCCTCCCAGTGCAGAGGACGTGAGATCGAGTCCGGGCTTCGGCCTTCCTGGGTGGAGTTTGCATGTTCTCCCCGTGCTTGCGTGGGTTTTCACCGGGTACTCCGGTTTCCTCCCACATTCCAAAGACATGCATGGCAGGTTAATTGAACACTCCAAATTGTCCATAGGTGTGATTGTGAGTATGGTTGTTCGTCTCTGTGTGTCCTGAAATTGGCTGGCAACCAGTTCAGGGTGTACCCCGCCTACTGCCCGAAGCCAGCTGGGATAGGCTCCAGCACCCCCGCGACCCTAGTGAGGAAAAGCGGTCAAGAAAATGGATGGATGGATGGATAATGCAGTGGTCCCCAACCACCGGGCCGCGGCCCGGCGTGGGTCATTTGGTACGGAAAGAAAAAAAATTGCATTATTTTAATTTTTTTTCGAAAATGTTGTTTTATTTTGAAAATAACAAAATAAAGATTTACATGTAATTTACATAATTACATCCGTCTCTCTTGACAACTCTGTTGTTGGTGCGACGTTACGGACACCGTTAATAAAGTTGCACATGATTACACAGTAGATTTACGTTCATTATTATTATAGAGAAAATACCAGTTTTTTTCTTGTCATTTTATTTTGTCTTTATCAGCTAAACCTTTAGATTGGGCCGTGAAAATATTGTCAGACATTAAACCGGTCCGTGGTACAGAAAAGGTTGGGGACCACTGGTATAATGGACAGATGGATGATACAAAATTGCTAAACTCTTCAGGTTTCATCATTGCATGTGGCCAGAGCATGGCAGCAAAGAAAGAGGACTCAGAATTTAGCTCTAGTCTATCTACTCTTCAGAAAAGTAAATCCAAAGGTGGTCTAGAGGCACCAAATTTTATGTACTACTATATAGCTAACCAGCTACAATATATCGTTCTATGGGCACAACCCAACAGAGACACTAACTATTGGTTGGAACTAGAACAGAAGGATTGTAATAACCTCAGACTTCGAGATTTACTCTTTATTACAACATCGATTAAGCGCCATAATTGTTTTAAAAACCCAATGATTTCCGCCACCGTGACTGCCTGGTGGAAGGCACTAGAATTGACAAAAGCCCAAGTGGAGCCCTGTGGACTTTCTCCCCTATGGCATAACCCCGACTTTCAACTTAACAACCAACCGTTTCATTTAGCTGTGTGGGAGCAGAAAGGAATTACACATCTCCACCATCTCTTCTCAGATAATATGTTTATATCATATACATCCTTGCTCCAAAAATACAATATAAAAAACGGAAATTTTTTACATTATCTACAAGTTAAAAATATGATAAAGAAAAAAATTCCAACACTTCGGGGTACGCTCCAACCGCCTGTTTTAGCTAAAGATATTAACAAGCTTTCTCCGACAACAACAAAAAAACTTTCAAAAATATATAAGTTACTTTCATATACTGATAAAATGTCTTTACCCATCTCGAAATGGGAGACAGACTTGTCTATAGCACCGGAACCTGACTTTTGGATTCAAGTTTGTGAAAACGCATTTAAAATGACAAAACACACAAATTTACAACTTATCCAATATAAAATTATTCACAGAACATACATTACTCAATATATGATGAAGAAAATGGGACTCTCAGACTCATGTTCATGCTTTATGGTTATGTACTCCGGTTATGTATTTCTGGACTAAAGTCTTAGAAAAACTTTCCGCTATTTTGGACTGTAGGATACCTTTATCTCCAAACTTGTGTTTGCTAGGTGACCTAACAACAACTGACTTACCACATAAACAATTTCAATCTACACTTGTAGCCCTTACTATCGCAAAAAAAACAATTCTTGTTAACTGGAAAAATAAGCAAACTCTGAATATCGACCAATGGTCTAACCTCCTCATAAATCACATTTTAATGGAAAAAATATCTGCCTCAAATAAAAACCAAATATCTAAATTTATAGAAACATGGTCTACGTATATAGAATTTTTGAACCTAATTCTGGTTACTTAATTCTGTCTGTTAGCGAGAGCCACTACATCGTGATAACTTACATTGATGTTTCTGCATTTGGCAATTTATTATTATATTATATTAGTATGGGATTTTTTTTAATGGGCTTTAGGTGAACTGATGAATACACACACACTCGCACGCATGCACGCACACACACACGCACATACACATACTCACCCACATACAAAAAAAAAAAAAATATGTATATGTATATATATGTATATATATTTAAAAAAATAATAATAATAAAAAAAAATTATTAAATTTTTTTAATTTATTTGTTTTTTTAAAAAAAGGAGAGCAATGATGATGTCAAATCGAATGAACAATACTGAGCTCTCCTGGAGAGAAAAAAAAAAAAAAAGAATTTAGCTCAACAAGGTCACATCTGGACTCAAACAAAATAAGCCACCAATGCCAGTTTCACAGATTGACGCTAAATTGGTTGGACCGGTCTATCAGAACAGGAGACACAGAAAATCTTCCAAACTTTTTAATTTACAAAAGTGGATTGAAACCACTTATCGTACACAGATTGCCAATCCTAAATTGCTAAACCTTTTTAGCTACACCAAAGAAAGGACTAACACACCTCTACAAGGTTATATCTTCTTGGTGTGCATAATGAAGTTGCCACTGAAATGATTTTGGTGTCAACTTCCTCATTTAAATCAAATCTGGGAGAAAAAAAACGTCCTACACCTTCAGCTGCAAATAAATCCCAAAGGAGTTGAAGTTTGTAACATCTTAGAAACCAGCTCACGATAACCAATCCACATCTATTCACATCTTGACAACGCAGACATGAAGAAGAACAGACGAGAGTGAGAAAAGAATGTCTTTCAACGTGACACAGAAAAAGAGTGACAAGAGCTTGGATGTGCTTGAAAGTCTCTTGACAAACACCTATTTCTACAAAGCCTTTTTTTTCTTGATGACACTCCCTCATGCTCTCTTTCAATGTTTGGATTGGAGAAGGTACACGGTGTACAAACGTGTTGTTTGCAATCGCCTGCTGCAAAAGCCTCTTGGCTAACCTTCACTATGAGTCTGAAGTGTTACGTGTAAGGAAACAAACACGCGCGTCTCCAGTGACTGATTGTCTACCTCCAATCACTATCCTTCACCCTTTTTGGCTTTGGCACTCATTGTGTGTATGTTAAGGCATGCTGCGTAAAATGTGAATATTAACTCATTTGCTGCCATTGTCGGCTATAGAGGTCAAAAATTCATTTGAACTATTTCTATTAGTTTAACATTTTGTCCCACTTTTGTTAACAAGAGTATGAAAACCTAGAGAAATATTTTTTTATTGTACATTTAGAACAGATAAAAAAAATTGTGATTAATTGTGAGTTTTTGTTGTTTTTTTAGTTGATCAGGGGCAGACAAAACAAGTTTTACTTCTTTCTGTCCCCTTTCATTCTTTTGCTTTACTTGGAATTTGAATATTGCTTTTTTATTGTCCTTTTTCTTTTAAAAAATAATGAAATTAATTGATTGATTGAGTTAAATAGTGAAGTCATGCAATTAATTATGATGAAAAAAATTAATCGCCTGACGCCCCTAATTTTTAATAATCTTTTCAAAAAAAAAAAAGATTATTAAAAATACAAACATTACATTTAAAAAAAAAAAATCCCCCGTGATTAATCGCATGACTTCACTAGTTAACTCACGATTAATCCAAAAATGTATATCTGTTCTAAATGTACAATACTTTTTTTCTAGGTTTTCATACTCTTGTTAACAAAAGTGGGAAAAAAATGTTTAACTAATAGAAATAGTTCACATGAATTTTTGACGTCTAAAGCCGTCAATGACAGTGAACGAGTTAAAGAAAGATGTGTTATATTTGAGCTATGTGGCCTTTAGTTTGTTTTGAAGTTTGAAGTTGGGAGGTTGATTTGACACACACAGGACATAATGCGCGTAGAGCTTGAAAGAAATTGGAGCGCCAATGAATCTCTCGAGGGCAAGACCTTCATCACGCACAGGATGTTCAGTCGAGAGCTGACCTTGTGAAGCTGACTTGTTAAGACTTTTATTCTTTTATGGCAATAATTCAAACTTCCCTGCCACACTGCTCACAAGCAAAAAAAAAAAGAAAAGAAAAGAAAACTCAGATGCCTCGCAATTTTGCGTCCCCAACAGTCAAGCACACCTGCTTCACATTGGGTAGCAATCAGACAAAATGAGAGTAATTTGTTTTTGAAGGATGCCTGCGAATGTTCCGCATGATGTCAAAATGGCCAATTCAAACCAAATTGGCATACAGTACTTTCTGCGTGTTTTCAGGCACAGCTTCTTCTTCTTTTATAGATCTACTCATAATAAATATGAAAACCAAATTTCATGTTTTTAACTGAAACTGGCTTCAAATTCAAATTCAGTTGCAATCGGACAAAATCTCTACAAGTAATGTGTTTTTCAACCAACTTAAAATGACCCTAACTTGGTTCAATGTTATTGGCTGCTTGCACAAGTTGAATGAACGACTGACTTCTTTATGTTGTTAATTGCCTGTAATTAACTTTTTCCCCTCCTCGGTGAGGAGAGAGCAGTTATGCAAGGAGAAGGAGGGGGGAGGGAGTGAAACAAAAGAGACACCACATGCATTTTGGGGTACTAGTTAGCCCCATGGGTCTGTTCTAAGAAAAAAATTGCTCACCGGTGATGGGACACTGTGACTTACAAAAAAGAATGCAACAGAATAAAAATGTTAACATGTATTTATTTATTTAAACTAAACGCAGTAAAATAAAATAGATTGTGGGCAACCGGAAAAAAAAAACGTTGTTTTATTCATTCTACCGTTTGAAGCTCATCGAGAGAATGCCAAAAATGTGCAAAAAAAAAGCAATCAAGAGAAAAAGGGTGGCTATTTATTTATGTATTTATTTTATTATTTTCACCTTCTTTATGTGTTAAGTACATAACTCCAAACGTGTTTGATAGTTGTCATAGTTGTCGTCATAGTTTTGATGCCTTCGGTGAGAATCTACAATGTACATAGTCATGAAAATAAAGCGTAGTATTGAATGAGAAGGCCTGTCCAAACTTTTGGCCTATACTGAATATACAGACGCTCCCCAACTTACGAACGAGTTACGTTCCGAGCGATCGTTCGTAAGGTGAATTCGTTCGTAAGTTGCTTCAGTGCTATATTTTGTATTATAATTTATGTTCAAAGCCTATATAAGTATATTGAAGGTTTATATAAGTATGTTTAAGGCTTGTACAAGTAACCTGCATTGGTTTGTACTGAAAAAAACTTTAAAAATGGAAAATAAAAAAAATAAAAATAAAATGGAGAGAATACGTACAGTATTGTATGTTAGAGAGAGAGCGAGAGACACTTAATGGAAGAACACTTAGGAAGAAGTTGAGGGTCGAGGAGAAGAAGATGAGGGTTGATGAGTATCTTCCTTGGAGGATTTACTAGAAACTGGCCGAAAGAAGCGATCCAACGACGATTGCACAGTTTCCTTCTTTTTTTCATCATAAATGATGCGGTAGCACTGTATGGCATCATTCAATTGATTTGCAACCTTTGTGCAACGTTCAATATTTGGGTCTTGCTGCTCGAAGAGTGCGATGGCTTTATCTATGAGCGTAAACACTCGGAAAAAGGCGCGCAATACAAAATCTAACTTACAGCATCTCTTTCCGGACATTTTCCGACACACGCGCAGACATGTTCGTATGTACCGTTGTTCGTAACTCGAATGTTCGTAAGTAGGGGAGCGTCTGTATATACATATATTTTAAATTGTCAATTTAGTGTTGCAATTTTAATACCCGATATTTCAAACCAAAAGTTTCATAACAAAATGGCAGACCTTTTCAGGCATGGCTCTTTAGACTTTAATTGTAGACTAGACATACCTACCAAATTTCATGTCGTGAAGTGAAACTTGAATGAATGTGAATTTCCCCCAAAAAAAATTGTTCACTGAATTATTACTACTTCTGTGTTTTATGGCGAGTCATCCAACATCGCTGCTACGTTAGGGCCAGAAGCAATGACGTCAGCTCAAACTTATGTGCTGTGCTTCAAATTTGGTATCAATCAAACTAAATATCTACAAGCTTGCCTTTGAAGGACCACTTGAAACGACCAAAAGGATGCTAAAATGGCCACTTGGACTCAAAATGGCAGAATTTCCTGTGCATTTACAGTTTTAGCTTCTTGAGACTTTTTTTTTTGTAAGTCTGCTTGCTGAAACTGGCTTTGGGCGCTGAGTTTTCTAATAAAGTAGTAGGTGAGCGTATGATTTATTTGGCCTCAGAACAAGAGTGGCTAAGACATGATGCAATTTCAGATTGGTCGCATGCATTCATTTGTCTGGCTCTGCCGTGTATAGTATCGCATTCTTCTTTCACAGCTTCACGCAGACACCAGCTGCATCTTATCTTCATCAGCTGCTGAGTGAGACGCAATTTCCAATATTTGTCCTAACACGTTGAGGCGTCAGCTCATTCCTGCGCTGTGTTCTCCTGTGCAGTATAGAATCAGTTAAGAGGCGTTTCAATTGCGCGTAAACTAGCTGTCGCTACATATGCTATTTATACTGCTGAGTCATGCTAATATTTGATCTTGACGGGCTGCCACCGCAGGGCCCCCGCGGTTCCCAATTCAATCGCCGCATTGTCTATCGGCGCGAGTCCTTGACAAATTCGCTGCGTTGTTAATCCGAATTTGATGGCATCCATTTGCATAATGAGGCGAATTGACAGACCGTGAAAGGGAATCCGCCGCATGGAAATGATGTTTGCGAGTATGTGTTTGCCGTTGCTAAATAAATGTACAATGCAGTGTAAACATTGTGCTGCGTTACATGCACCGGTTTGAAGCATCCATTTTAAGTCATGTTGACAATTTCCTGGTGTCCTTTAAAAACTAAAGTTAATTTGACTGAGAAACATGAAATTTGAGAGCGCTGCCCATTATCATAAATAAAGCAACAAAAAAGTTTCAAGAATCCATGCCAAAAGCACAAAGCACATTTGACACTTTGCTTCGAAGCGGCCATTTTAGACATCAATTTCCAGGGGCCCTTTACAAAACAATTAAATGCAGCCGCTGGAGCCGGTTTCACTTAACTCATTCACTTGCAGCTATTTTCACTGAAGCAACCCCCTTCGCTCCCAGCTATTTTGCTGGTATTTTGACAGATTTTGCAACGCCTACAGAATATTGTGTTCTATTGCTATAAAAACATGGAACCTACCAAAGGAAAGATTAGTCTCTTCTTTCATCAGGAAAAAAGTATATTTGTATCTGTTTCCGTTTAGCAGCAATTAGCATTAGAATATAGCTAAGTTTCATTATTCACAAATCTGTTGAAAACACTGGGGGAAAGAGCTTGTTGCAACATGGCCCTGGTTGATCTCTTATACTCTGCTGCCACCTGCTGGCCGTTTTTGTAATTACTACCATTTCGTCACCCGATGTCTGCAGCTGCATCAAAGCCTTCTGTATGCGCTAGCATAAAACAAAAACATAAAAAAGGTATAAATACGTCTTTGGGACACTTAAAACATTTAAAATAGAACGAGCAAAGGAGTTAACAACATTGAGTTCGGTAGACATGTCAATTAGAAGTAGACCTACAAAAAAAGACTTAAGAAATTGAAAATAAACATGGAAGTCTGCCATTTTGCTTTGAAGCGTCGTGCTGCCAATTGCCAAGGGTCTTTTAGAACAGATTAAACTCAGCCCCCAAAGCCCATTTCCCTTAGCAACATAAAATGTGGTAGGCATGTCTATCATGAGTAGACCCTCAAAAAAAGTCTCAAAATGCAACGGCCTTTGTTTGAAGCAGCAAGAGTCATGATGTCAGTTTTCAGGCAATTCAGTCAGTTAGCAATATGAAGTTTGGTAGGCATGTCAATCACAAGCAGACCCCCCCCCCCCCCCCCCCCAAAAAAAAAGACTCGAGAAAATACACAGCAATTCAATCATTTCACGCCCAAGTGGACATATTAGAGTCATTTTGGCCATTTCCATGAGTCCTCAAAGACAAAATTGTCCTAGAGATTTTGTCCAATTGCTACCAAATTCAATCCACGTATACTGAACAGATTGACAAGGCTAAATTGCGACGTATTTTAGTATTTGTCATTGCTAATGGCGGGCAACCTTGATGGCTCTCCAAAAAACACGCAAAGCTAATACTAGGTGTCGAGGTCTCACCCTACAAAAGAAGATGGTAAAAAATAGAATATTATTTGGATTCCGTTCTTGCTACACTATTGTTGGGTGCTTTTCATTAAGTTTTCACAAACAATAGAGCCCCTTTTTTCATTATTCCTAAGGATGAGATAGACGGGAGAGTGTTGGTATGAGTGTTTCAGTGTGTGCGTGTCTGCGCGCGCGTGTGTGTGTAGGAGCCACTGGGGGATGTCAGTGTAGATCTGTGGCTGATTAGGTGTTGACACGTGCAGCTTTTGAGTCTTATTGCGATGTCTAATGTAATGTTGTTGCACATAAATGCAAAAATGCCACATTTATTGTGAATAAATACACGTATTATTGCTAAGTTTAGAACTTTTTCTCGAAAATAAGACAATTCTCATTCGATTTTATTGCTTTGAAAAATTACTGAAATACGCTGTTGAATTTTTTTTATAAACGAGACACTTTGTAAGGTTTTAATTCTAATTTTAAAAAATCGTACTTTCGTCTATTTGTGATAAGACTTTATACCTTTTAATTGTTTTAATTAATAGAATAATTATTTGTTAAAAATGACTTTGTAAGATTACGTTTTTTTTGCATACCTGTCACATGATTACCATTTTCTGATCATTTTTTCTTGAAAAATATATTCATGACTTATATAAAATTACAACTTTTTAAAACCTTGATAAATGTAACTTTGTTTTTGTAAGAAAAAAAACAAATAAGACCATCCTAGTACAATTATGACTTTTCACAATCAATTAATAAACGAATAAGAATTACTGATGACATCTGTTTTTTTTTTCTTTTCAAAAATACGCAATTATTGTCACGCGATTATACATTTTGTCTAAAGATAATTTTTTGTCAGTGACTGCATTGTAAGTCCCACCAAAAAAAAAAAAAAATCATAAAAGTTGTGGGGGTTTCTTTGTCCTTTACAAAAAGCCTACTAGAGCACTGAGTAAACATGTAGACCGCCACTCCTTGGTCCTCATTAAAAGAGAATTTAATTGTTTTGAATATATTCATGTTAGAATGTTGAGCATCTGCAAACACTTGTTGGACAGCTTGGAATATTAATATAACTTTAAATTAAGATTTCATGATGCCAATTTTCACTTGAGGAAATGACGCATGAGCGCATTCGTTATCTCGGGAGCACAAAGATTTTCACAGAACGTTGAGCTCAGCTTTGATCAGTTTTGTAGCTGCGGGCTAAATGCATTAAAGTGTCTCGAAACATGAAAAGCATCAGGCCGTTTAAATGTCATCGTTGACAATGCAGCGTCTTTGCCCAGAAAACATATTTCACAATGGAAGGTTTCATTTTTCACAATACAAAAATCCTCTGTGTCTTCGTTCCCGGACATTTAACTCATTCACTGCCATTGACGGCTATAGACGTCAAAAATTGATTTTAACTATTTCTATTAGTTTTACATTTTTTTCACTTTTTTTAGCAAGAGTATGAAAACCTAGAAGAAAATTATTGTACATTTAGAACAGATATAAAATCTGTGATTAATCATGAGTTAACTATTGAAATGATGTGATTAATTACAATTACAAATTTTAATCGCCTGACGCCCCTAATTGTTAATAATTTAATCGCATGACGCCCCTAATTTTCAATAATCTTTTCTTAAAAAAAAAAAAAAATACAAGATTATTTTAAAAAAAAAGTCTACGTTTTCATACTCTTGTTAACAAAAGTGGAAAAAAAAGTTAAATAGAAATAGTTAAAATGATTTTTTTACGTTTATAGCCGTCAATGGCAGTGAATGAGTTCAATTCAGTGTTAAACGATAAATCTTAGCCGTGCTTCATTTGCTACATCATATTTGAATCCAATCTACAAATAAGTAATACTGAAAACAAAATAATTATATAATAGTTATTGTGGTACTGTTATAAGGATAAAGTCAGATTATTTTCATAATAAAGTCAGATTAGTTTCATGATAGAAGGTTGTACTAGTAGGGATGTTTTTTAGTCTTGCAGATTTGAATTACGTTGTTTTTTTTTTAAACAAAAAAGTTGCAGTTATGAGGGAAAAAAATATAAGAAAATGTCCTATTTTTTCAAGGTAAAACAAAAAAAAGATTCACAATCTTGTCAAAAATCAGTCGCGACATGACAAAGTCATATCATAGACACAAGTAAGAATTTGGGGCATAAAAATTAAAAAAATTTCAAGAAAAAGTCATGAGAATAAAGCCTTTTCATTTAGATTAGTGCTTCTCAATTATTTTCTGTAACACTGGGAAGAAAAAAATATTTCACACATCCCAAACTCTTCGCCGCGACTATAAAATTGTAACATTGTATCCTTATTAACATGAAAGGAAACAAAACTGAAATATACATCTGCTGAAAAACTTGATTAACGTTGTTTATAATGTACTCCCTGCACACACTCTGACAATGAGAACACCATTGCCACCTACTGTAGTGGATGTGCAATTACACTTTATTCTAGTGCAGCGGAAATAATATGCATGTTCATCTGGGGTCACGTGCGGGACCTCCTGGCATCGCAACACGTCTGCCTTAGCTGATCACTAATGTGCCAGCATCTTCCCTTAACGGCATCAATTAGCCCCGAGTTGCACTCGAGTCCCACAGGCGGTGTAAATATCCCACGTGGACATCGCGTTGCTTCCAGCTGGCGTGAGCGCCGCTTCATTATTGGCCGAGCAAATCCTCCTTGTCGGCGGTGCGCTGCGCTTAATTACGGTCCGTGCTGCTGATGTTGTTAGCTTTGTTTTTGTTTATTGGCAAAGCCGTCGATAAACGTGCACACTGGGGCCGTTTCTTTTCCTTATTTACTTGCCAAACAAAGTTATAGTCCTAAAATTCTACTTTGAGATTTCTTTGCCTGACGACTTCTTTCTGGTGGAATGGTGCTGTATGACCCATAATTGACGGGATTTGGATCAGGTGGACACCCGGGCCCTGCCCCGTTTTCCCCACCATCTGCACGCCCCTGCTACCTAGCTTGATTGCACATTGCTATGCATTGTTTTTGGGTGTTATTGTTAAATAGATTTTAGCACACACTTCACAAGAAAATGAGCAAAAGACAAAGTGAGAAAATAAGTCAAACACCAACCTCGGGCGTCGAAAAACTCTTCATCGGAGCTGTCAACAGATTCTTGCGCGATATTCTGCAGACACCAGTGGGTGGCGCTGTGCTTGCGTGACGAACCTTTGGGTTCACAAAAACACACACACATTGTTAGTTTGCGCTGAATGTGAGTCTTGTACTGTAATAGATGTCACATGATTTAGGACAGTCACAAAAAGCCAAATAAAAAGTGGGGAGAAAACAGTATGGTTAATATTAATTAATATATCTATATTTAAATGAAAGAAAAGAGACTTAACTAAAATATATAACTTACAAATGTCTGCTAGCTTAATGCTAACGCACAATACAGAACACTATAGATGGGCTAATGAAACTGACATCCATGTTGCAGCAGTCGTAACCCTTTAAAATGGACATTTGAACACAAACTTTTATACATATATTTTAATTATACTGCAGCTTGCAGAGTCAGTTGGAATTACAATTTCAATTATTACACTCCACAATTACAAAATAGCATAATTGTAAACAAAAATAAAAGATTAATAATACTAATTTTGTTTTGTTTATATTTGTATATTTGCACCTTTTTTATTTTAAAATACCGTTTGGGCCAAAAGGAACTTTTATAATTATAGTGTTCCAAAGAAATTAATTTGTGCTGAATCCTTTTTATATGTTTAACCATTTTCTTTCATTTCATTTTTTTTCATTATTGTTCTAATCGTGATTTCAATTATTACCAAATTAATCATGATTAATATTTTCTTCATAATCAAGCATCCCTACTTAGTACAACTCTTCTTCATGTATTATGTATGACAATATTACATTGCCCCCTAGAGGCCAAGGCACGCACACCACAACGGTACAATGTGACTGGGTATTGAAGTTTAGTCAGGAGGCAAAGTATTTAATTCTGAACATTCTATTTATGAATGTAGTTAAAGTACCATACAGTATTATGGAATGCTATTTTTCATGTTATAAAAGTTTGTTTTTGGGGGGCAATGGATCAGATTAATGGCTTTTCCCTTCATTTTAAATAGGGAAGGGTGGTTTGAGCTACAAGTGTTTTGAGATTTTGCATAGTTCTTCTAAGCTACAGTTTATCATCAGAATGTGGTGTCTGAAGAATGTTAACATTCAGTGCGGATTGCAAGTGGGATCAATAAAGAGTGTTTGGGTTGGAAATGGACGAAATCAAATCAATATTCTGCACTAGCACTCATGATGTTTCTTTTTTTTTTTATGACCGTCCGTGTGTATGTGTGTGTTCTCATTGAAAGGAAAAGCTTGAAAGAACAAAATGCTCAACCACACGTGACATCATTTGTTATGATGATGGTCACAATGGCCCAAAAATAACACACAGTGGGTGTTTTCTATTGATTGCCTGCAGCATGTGCGCGCACTGGATACATGAAAACACTTCAATAGACGCCTGGAACTCATTCAGCTTTCAAATGAAAAGAAAGGCACACCGAACATTCAATACTCAGCTTGTTGCAGAATTTTTGGGTCATCTAACACTGTGGGACACGTAACTCAAGTCGGAATTGAATGTTCAAATAGTGAATAATGTGGCAGTGGCTAAAAAGCTTGTTTTTAATCCAGTACAGTACATTTGTTGAGCACAGTTCAGTTGCATTTCACAATCCAAAAATATTCTCTCCAATACGATGTTGCCCCCACTAGTTCTAAACACAATATTTCTAAATGCAATAATTATCATAATAAAAGTGACTTAATTAGCGGTATAAGTAAAATAATTGCTTAACCAATTGTAAAATTACAAATGGAATATTTTCCACATAACAATCCTTTTTCTAGCATTACATTTTACACTAACGGTACACAAACTGTAAAACTATTCATACTTGATTTTTTTTCTTATATTAAGTATATTGCAAACTTCTTTGTAGTATAATTACAACTAGTACTTAGTAAAATCATAAACTACTTCCTTGTAATATTATAAGACCATTCATGAAAAATATCCATAATTTTCTTGTAAAATGTACATTTTATTCTTGTAAAATGAACACTTTTTTCCCCATGACTGTAATATGAGCTTGGAGGAGTTAAACTACAAGAGTTTACAAAGGATTCTGGCTAACACAGAAGCTTTCAACCTTTTCTGATATTAGGCTACAAAAAAACCTTCTAAAATTACACACACACAAAATGCCATACAATTCCAACTTCTCAAAATACTGGAACTTCATTCATTTAAATGTTTTTTTCCTTGTAATAGTACATCTTATTTTTCCTCAATATTCAACCTGTTTTCAAATAAAAGTCAGGTGTGACCTTATTTTAACAGAACTTGTTTTCTTTTAACACAACACATTTCACAATAGCCATGTCTGGGCTTTAGCATGACTCAGCAGGATTCCACATGGGACTGTCCCCATTTTCTTCATTTTCATTTTCTTCTCAACAGGAGCCTTTTAAAGCCGAAAGGAGCCGAGGCCTCCAAACAAAATGCGGGAGAGTTCAAGTCTACGAGATTAAAGTCTACGAGATGATGATGATGATGATGATGATGATGCCCCCACTGGTGAACCGCCAAAAACTTGCTATTAATAGCTTGCCCTCCTATTCAATCAAAACACATCGCTGCACAATCAATTGCTGCAGTCGATGAGAGGCGAACACCGCATTAATCTGCCCTCCAAAAAATATCAAATGAGTTGGCGCACATTAACCACACACTAGATCGCACGCAATTACACCGGACGCCATCCGTCCTCACTACTGCAGCGACGGACATCCTCGCTCTTCGTGTTCATCCACTGAATTCGCCTCACTGCAAACAGCCCACATTTGGCTTGCGTAGGTTGTTTTTGGTTTGTTGTGTCTTTGTCCACTGCGGCTGTCACTTTCATTTACATGTGTGCTCACACACTACAACACTGCGAAGGTCACAGCAGTACTTGTTGATCTCCAACCAGCAACGACACGGGTTCCTCAACCAGATTACGACAAGTGTTTTGTTTGTTGTTGCAGGTGCCGGTTGTATTTTTGCTCTTTCTTGTCTCGTTGTCGATCCAGGTTACATACAGCAGGTGTTAGTTGCTGCTTTTTGTTTTGTTTAGCCGTTTTATTCCCTGCTTTTACAACCATGCTTTATTGATGATACTTTTGCTCTCTCACTTTCGACAACCATGAGGACGTTATACTTAACGAAAACTAATGAAATTACTAAAACTGTAAAAAAAATTTAAAAGTACAAATCTCCATTTTCCATTTTATAAAAATATAATTACAGAAAAAAATCCCCTCCTTTTTGGTTTTACATGAAGTACATATATATTAAGTAAAATACATCAAATAAAATAAATCAACTAAAAACTAACTTAAGTAAAACAAAATAAAAATATATATTTTTTAATGTTATTGTTGATGCTTCTTGCTCCTTCCCTCTCCATTCTTCAGAATCCATTGTTTTCTTTTGCTCTCTTTTCAACCTTGCTTCTGCCATGATTCCCCAACTAGGTTCCTATGCAGGCGTTACTGTTGTTGCTTTTTGCTCTTTTCTTCTTGTTGATATCTAGTTTGCCCAACAGGTGTCTTTTGTTAGTTCTTTTTGCTCCCTTCCTGGTTTATCGGCATGGTCCTCCAGTCTTCTTGCTGTTGTTACATTTTGCTCTCCTTATTGATTCCTAGGTTCCCAGTCAGATGTCTTTTGTAAGTTCTGTTGACTCTTTTTGTCCTTGTTTATCCTCAACTAAGTCCAAACAGGAGTTGCTGTTGCAGGTGCAGTCTGGTCATTTTCATAGTCTCTCTTTCCTCTCTTTTTCTGTCTCCTCTTAGTATGACCATGACTCCCATTAAGGTATAAAGAACACTCATATTACATGACTAAGCTACTGAACAGAATAGGTAAAAACAATAAGAATCTCGCTATTTGAGTTTGTTTATGCACAATCTTCTGAAGCGCAAGGGAAAAAAGAAACGTGGCCACTCTGATCCAATCAATAGGGAATGGAAAACAAAGCAGCCGCTACTTAATTCTCGACATGAGACTCGCAGAGTGGATTTGCATGAGTGAATCCACCAGGTGATGAAAAGCCGCTCAGCACCTTTTCACCCCATCCACCCACCCATTGACCAATTCACCCATCAATCCATGCCACCATAGAACCATCATCCATTTGACCCTTCCCATCATCCATCCTAGCAGCCGTATTCCACCCACACAACAATTTATCGCCCAATAGATCTTTCTATCCACTGTTAGAAGACTATCTTTGTCTTTTGCGTGTTCCTTGTTGTTCGGGTAGAGAGAATGTTGATTTTCTGAATACAGACTGGAGATCGGTGAACAGGTCCTTCGAAGGATTTATTTTACAGAATATTCTGGACACAAGCAAGTTTACAGACAAATGGCTGCAGTTCCTCTCGCTAGTGTGTAGTTACAGTGGACTAACAGCATTCTTATACTATCTTGAAAAGCAGTATTCCAAACCCCCAAGCCCCCAAGGAAACAGCCTTCAATACACATGACGACAGACGGAAGTAGATAAGACTTTTTACACTTTTACAGCATACCATTCAATACACATTGAGTTCAACCCCAGACACTGGCCCATTGATGTGGAAACAGACGAGGCCCCCTCCCCAGACCTCATTCAATACACTCACCAAGCTCTACTGAGGAAATTAAAACAGCTATGACTGAATCTAAACAGTTATAACTAAATCTGGGCAGAAGACTCTCAACACCACCTACCAATCCATCATCAACCCTTCTTTCATCCATCCAACCATCCAACCGACCTACTCATCCATATCTAGCCATCGCCCCACGCACCCATCAACCTACCTTGTCCATCTCCTCACATCCATCCAAAGTACACACCCGCCAATCATCCTATCATCTACCTGCCCAACCAACCATCCATCCAGCCATTCTCACCCAACATCCGATCAATAGATCCAACCATAACCCCCCATCCAACCATGTAGCCACCAACCTGACATCCATCACCAATTTACCCATCCCACAACCATCCATCATCAAAAAAAGCAGGCGCCGCAAGTGTGCCGCTTCCCTGCCGTCGCATTGACCTGAAACATGGGCGAGCAGACAGCGCGGCCTCGCCATGACAAACAACCATTACGTTTCAATTACGGCCATTTTGTGTGCTCAATGTACACAACGTAGCAAAGATCACAGGTGGAATGCGTTAGCTGAACATACCTGTATATACAACTAGATCATAATAAGCAGGGTTTTGTAAAAGTGGCGCGTTACCATTCAGAACACAGACGGCGGTTTATAGGCGCTGCTATTTTTAGCCAGTCGCATAACGGAACAACAAGTCCATGCCCGTTAATTCAATTGGGAGACAAATAAAAAGGGAAACGTCCAGACCGATGGCCTTTCTTTTAATACGAGGAATATAAAATGCTCAAGGGGGCTATAACTCACACTATTAAGTGGAAGTGAGAGGGAGGATGAGATGCATCGATGACAGCAAGCAAATTGGAAAGAAAAAGTAATATGTTTGTTGTTGGCAGACATATCGGCTAAACAGGAAATATGGCCTGAGGAGAAGCTACGAGGTTTTGATCAGTCACTAAAAAAGGGTAAGAATGTATACTTTGTCTTCACATAATGAAATTGTTTTGGAAATCACTGAAGGCTTACCCGTTACACCCGTAACTCTGATTGCTCCGTACATTTTGAAACTTATATAGGTTAAAACGCTCATGCTAATGATGAGCTGATGGCTATTACACACGGCATCTTCATCATCATCTCTTTCCTCATAAATGTGCACTGGCATGATCTAATTATCTTTCAGTGTTTTGCTCATTTAAAGCGGGTCACTTCTGTTTAGGTAGCGAGACAGTTTGGCACATCAGAAAGAGGCAAAGAAGAAGCAAAAAAAAATTATGCTAACATTCATTGCTAACATTAGACAGCCCATGCTAACAGGCCATTTTTGTACTGCAGGCAACTTCAGGTCAAGCTTTTCTTTTTAATCCAAAAACTACACTGATAAACATTCAATATGCAACAAATGGGGGGGAAATGGTGAAAGAAATGCACCCCCAAATACAAAATAAACAAACAAAACAAAAAACTATTTAAATGCAATTATTTTACAATATTGGGGGGGGGGGGATGAATATTCAAAACCACGGGTGCCAAACTGTTTACTGTACCGTCATTAACAAAATGTTAAGCTTACAACCTTGACACCAACATTGTGCTAACATTAGCCAGCCCATGCTAACACTTCCGGGGTTTTTTTCTTATGCAATGTTTTTGTATGACGGCAGAACATGTCTAATTAAACTAAAATGGTCTAAAAATGATTATTTATTGAATACAAATATTATATCTTTGATCATCAATCTATGCTAGCAGCATTAGCAAACAAAAATACACTGATTTATCGGCCAGGCCGATTATCAGCGCTGATATTTGGCATACTGTATTTTGAAGCATATTGGCATCAGCCTTTTTTAACATTCCAATGTCCGATAAGAGATTGATTTTTGGGAAAATTCTATTTACTCAAGAAAACTTTATGAAGCCATTCACAGCATTAGTTGAGGCATTAATTTAAAGACATGCTGCCGAGCCTTAGCCTGGGAGCTCCCTGCTATTTTTGTTTGAATTAAAACAAAAAAAAGAGTGTTTTTGATGAAGTTTTGGGCGGGAGTTAGAAATTTTCAAAATTTTTATGCTAATATTTTCCCTTTAACTGCAAATGAATAGTGGCTCAAAATATCGGTTATCGGCCTCCTTGGCTACTAATAATCGGTACTGATATCGGCCCTGAAAAAAAAAATTGTTCTTTCTCTACTGTGTAAGTGTGTGAGTAAATTGAGATTGAATCAGTATTATTTTAGCGTAGGTATACTTTCGTGACTTTTTTGTTTGGTGGGTTTATGTGAGATTTTTATTATGTAATTTATGGGCCTTGGTCCAATAAAAGGTTGGGAAGCACTGAAGAAAATGTATGTGCGTGCGTGTATGCTAAGGCTGTCCGTCCCAGCAGCAAGTAATAAGGTGGAGGTATTATATGGACCCCCCCGCGGCAGATTCCTTCCTCCGCTCTCGCCTTGTGGAAAAGGTCAGAGCGCAAATGTCACGCGGGGGGAAAAGGAGCATTGAACACGCTGAGAGGATGAGGCCTTGCCCCAGGACACTAAAGCACCAAACAACAATATGTTTGATGCCATGACAACAACAATGAGCATCACTAGAAGAACACCAGAAAGCCAGTGGTTAACCTATATTGCAAAAGGCACATCATTATTATACATGAGAAATCACCAAACAAAAATGTCACAATAAGTACACTGACATAATGGGATTGTCTCAATTTACTCACAAATGTCCTTGGTGTGAAATCTGTGCCTGTTAAATTGAACATAAAGGCTATTATTAAGTTGAATGGCAAATGGTGGATACACAAATTACATGTACCTTCTGCCATCTAGTGGAAGAGGATATAATTGTTGTGTCTGTCACTATACGGCGCTGGCATAAATAAATGCACAAAGATAAAAACAATCAGTTGAAACCCTCATTTGAAACCCTAATCCAGACTTGAAATTGTAATTTCAAACTCTTATATCATTGCCTTGAAATCCTACTTCAAAACCCAATACCAGACTTGAAATTCTAACTTATCCTAGAATCCCACCCCATCTTTAAAAAAAGCACAACTTCAAACCCTAACATGACATTTTAAACCTGTCATGAAACCATAATTTCAGGCAACCTTTGAATTTGAAACTCTAACCTTGGCTTTAAATTCTAACCCTCTCTTGATATCCTAATTGGGAACCTTAACCCAGGCTAAACACCCTTTAAAGAACCCTTTCCTCCTCCAGTTTGAAACCTTTGGAAACTTTGCCTTTAAAGCTTACACTAACTTGAAAGCGCAACCCTTATTTGCAACCCTACTTTGAAAGCCTACCATGTGTCAAAACCATAATTTGAACCCTAAATTGTAATCCAGGCAAGAAATCCTAATTTTTGAAACCAAACCTTGCCTTAAAATCCTAACATGAATTCCAAAGATTGGCTTCAACCCCTAATTGGTATTCATAATCTTGCCTTTAAACCCTAATTTGAAACCTTAACCCTGAAACTCTTAATACTAAGCCTGTCTTGAAGATTGAAGTCCAACCTTGCCATTAAACACTAACTCAGGCTTGTGACCCTAATCATGACTTAAAACCTTGATTTGAAACCAACTTTGCTTTCAAATCCTATACAGTACTTTGAAATCTCAACGCTCTGTTGTAACCATATGGGAACCATAAGCAAGCAGCCTTTAAAGCTTAATTTGAAACCCTAACCTTGCCTTCAAAACACCACCTCGGAACCAAAACACAACCTTACCTTCAAATTTTGATTTCAATATAGAAGCACCTCTGGATGACTGTTACTTGTAAAACTACAATAAATTTCAGTCATATCAGACCAAAAGAAAAAAATGTCTTGGCCACTTCTCCTTTTCTAACCTTAAATCCTCTCACCTTTGAACAGAAGGCAATAGAAGCACACAGCGAGGTGTTCACATTCCAGCAGATTGAGGTACCTGTTAACATCGCACTGGGCGGGCATGCAGATGCTGGCTTACCTCTTCCTCTCGCCTCCTTAGACATGCTGTCCTCCGCAAAGAGAGCTCCTCTTCCTCACTCGACTAGTCGATCAGTAAAATACTCAAGTGGGGAATGAGCAGTGCTTCCGGGAGCACACCGCCCGCCGCAGCCGCCTGGTGCACCTCCTCTCGCGGCGATGAGCTGCCACGCTCCTCGCTATAACCATACAATCCACCTGTGTCAAGCGGACGTACACCCGCCCCCGCCCGCACCCGCTACACCGCAGCCGCCGCGCATACTTTAGGGAGGGTTTGTTGTCTCTGTGCAGACTTGGCTCACACTGCCACCCAGCAGCTCTTCTTCCTCCCTTCCTCTTCTCCTCCTCCTCCTCCTCTTCCCCCCTCAGATGGTTAATCCAGAAAAAGAGTATCCAGCCGAGTACCGGTCTGCAGCGCCACTGCACTCCAGCGGTGCGCAGGTCCGAGGTGGCTGAAGGGCGTCCGTCCTCTCCGCGGTCGCCACCAACACCGCCGCAAAGAAACAAACAAAAACACAAATGGCGGTTTGACTTCACAAGTCCCTGAATGCAGCAAGCTCGTTTCTAATTAACGTCAATCGTGCAGTTTATGGCGTGCGTTCATCAAGCTCAAAAAACATTGGGAGCGTGTCAGTCACTACATTGGCCAGATATTCAAACGCTTTTTAACTCTATATTCTTGAGACTTCATGACAAAAGTTGCGCATCATTCACCACAGCGAATAGCAATTCAAAGAGGAGTTTTCTACAACTGCTATATTCACCTGTCACTACACTCTTGTTGCTTACATTGCACATCAGTCACGACATGTTAACAGCTTTTCAAAATTATGTTTTCCTCAATAAGCACATGTCTTGATAGCAACATATTGGTCACTACTGTAAAGAAGTCATTCAAATGCTTTTGTCTTTTACATCAGTGGTTCACAACCCAAAAAAAACAACAACATAAAAATAAATAATAAACGTGCCTGTTATATGTAAGTCATAACATTTATGGGCTTACAAAATGACTTGAGAGTATTTCCTTATGTTTCCTTATGTTACCACTTACCCGTTACCCTGATCAAAGTTGTTAACCAGTAACTGTCCACTGTAGGGCAGTTACTCAAAAAGCTGTTTTCTTCTATCATGAGTCTTGACGGCGACACGATATGTCTGTCACTACAGTGAACAACATTTCAAAGAATAATTTACTTCTGCACAAATCTTGATGTCAAAGTTTTACTCCCTCAAGGCAGTGGACGCTAGATGTATTGTCCCATAACTAACACCTGCTGGTGTGCAGCCATTGTAAGTGTAAAAAAAAAAAAAATAATTGGAAGGTTTTTTTGCTGTAGAGTGCTGATGCACAATTGTGGGATCAAAATCACTGCATTTCAGAACATAACAGATTCAAATAGCTGTCCACTGTTCTGACTGATGTGGAAATTTCATGGCTCATAGCTGTCTACTGTATGGATTGATGTATATAGATGAAAACAGTTTTTTTTAAGCTCTTTTCTGGAGTGCTTGTTACATATACAATAGAAGAAAAGAGCTTTTAACTATCTGCTCACTAAAGTGACTAATGCAAAACAGATTTTGGCTATCAGTCCACTGTTTTGATCACAAAGTATGAAAGGCTTAAAATAACACGAGCATGAAGTCTACTGTTTGTCTTTGACGCTTTCTAGGGATGAAAGAGTAATGAAGCGTATGACTGGCCTGAAATCCAGCAGCAACCTGCACTAATCTGACACGACGCTTAATGGCTGCTGCCACGTTTGACCCACATGTGCTGTGAAATAAAAGAGTCCAGCCCTTCAATACCACCAGACAGCATATCTCAAAGTGGGCTTATTTTACCTCTTTTATGACCTGGCTGGCCTCACCAGCACACCAGGATGGAGAAGCCATGGCATGAAAGAAAATGTGTGAAAAAAGAATTACAACCAACCATATTTACAACCTAGAGCCGGGGGAGGGGGGGGGGGGGTACCATTCTCAGGTCATTTTGGACTGGTCGCCTTCAAAAACCAGCTCTTCTTAGATGATTTGTCCAAATTTGACCAACATACAGTATATTAGAAAATGATGACGCTAAATTGAAAATAATTATTTTTTTCGTCATTGCATGTGGGCGGAGCATGGCGGCAAAATTTACTTACGTTAAAAAGTCTCAAGAAGCTGTGCCTGAAAAGCTCCAGGAAGTCTGCCATTTTGGTTTCAAGTATGCCTTTAATTGTAAATTTTGGCATCTCCAGGCGTCCTAAAAAAATGAATTCAGCGCCCATTTTGTCATGAGAGGACTCATAAAAAGTCTCAAGATGCCATGCCTGAAAAGACACAGGAAGACTTCCATTTTGGTTTGAAGCGGCCATTTTGTGGGGTACGTCAAAGTTGGCCACCTCCTAGACAATGAGTACGATTGACACCACATATACTAGACAGATGGACAACACTACATTGCCAAGAATTTTTGTTTTTCATCAGTGTGTGTGGTTCAGTCGATTATAATTTCACCAAACAACTTGTTCATGGAGCCCAGCAGAAGAAGGCTAATTGAATTAAATCTCTCTAAGATGTATTGTCTCCGCACACTTGCCATTCTAATAGCCTACCGCCGCTTTCCTTCCATGTGGAGAGACACATGAAGTATTTATTAACAAATAATTTATTCAAACATTAAAAGCATACAAAGAACTTTTTTAAAAGGGTTTGAAGACCGCTATGCTTGACTCACACTTCATCATGTTTAAGGCGTTATCTTTTTTTCTTTTTAAAGGAAATGCAGTGTATTGAACCTGTTCAGTCTATGGGGAAAACAATTATACTTGGTACTTTAATGGACTCTGCAGAGACCATTTTCTTCCAATTGCTTGCTAATTTGAACCACCCATCAAGACAGACAGATGATGTGAAAATGAAAAGCATTATAGAATTTCTTAAGAGTCCTGGAAGATGGCTGCTTCAAACCAAAACGTCCACACAATTCAGTTCCATTAATTAAACTGGTATTAGGTTTCCACACAAAAAGCGAGTTTTGAGGCTTGACACTTCAAAAATAACTGGTGAGTTTTCAAGCATGACGATGTCCCAAAAAAGGGAACGGCAGACTAATAATAAACAGCCAATTCCAAAAGGGCTCCTCCGTGTGTGTGTGTGTGTGTAGGTGGCTTAATTATTAAAGTCGAGTAGGTGGACTTTTTGCTCATTAACTCACTAGATTGTCCACTGGAATGACTGTAGAGGAAGCACTCCCTGTGAAAAGATTCTTCGATTTACCATCTGATCCGCATTTAAATGCACTGACAAACCTGTAACGACACTCACACAGACACTTAGAGGACATTCAGCTAAAATAAATGAAGAATGAAATGAAGATTTGCTGAAGTTGATCTCACCTCTCAAACCAGTCAATTGTTCCATGAAGGGCAATGGGGCACTGCCCCACCAGAAGGCTAATGGGTCCAAAAAAAAAAGCTTGACAATGTAGCAATTCGCTTGTCACTTTATTGTCTAGAAGACCATTCTTGTGCCAGTTTTCTTGTCGTTTCTTGTAGTCCATGGTTGTTGGCTTCTCATAAAACGCAAAACTAATAACTCATGAAAGCTCATGAATTTTTGAAAATTCAGCCCCGAAAGCTAGTTTCACTTGGCAAAGTGAAACTTGCTAAGCGAGAAGCCGTACAAAAAGATCTCATGTCGCCATGCCCGAAAAGACACAAGAAATCGCTCCTTTTGGTTGAATGACATTTTTAGAGTTCCTTCAAAAACAAGCTAGAGTGAAAACCCCTACATAATTTGTCAATTCACATATTGCCGGATTTATTTTTGGAACGTACCGAAAAACTCGGGGGGTGAAGCTAAAACAGGGAATTGGCATTTTTGTGTGCATGTGGGCAGAGCATGGTGACAAAAATCTATCTAATTTGTTTGATTCAATACCTGAAGATGTTCATGCAAGACAGTTTTTCTGTCCATCCAACATGACTCAATCAGGGTATGTGAGATGTTATGAAAGAAATCTTTTGAATTTCAAGCCCTTTTTACAACATTGGAGCATCTTTTGAAAGTGGCTACAATTCAAGTACTCAGTAGGAATCAATCGTAAAAACTTTTTTTTTTTCATTCTGTAATGCCTGCATGTGTAAAATGTTTCAGTTCCACTTAAAGGTGTCCATTTTCTTGGCCCATGGAAATTGTAAAAATGACTTCACGAGTACGTATGTGATGGTAAACGGTACTTCATTTACATATGCATGCATTTAGTCAATATTTAAAATGTAATTTTTGTCATACACCCGATAAGGCACTTCGGGTCCTATGTGGCCCCCGCAAAAGCGCTGATGAAAAATTGTGGGCCCATCCATCATTAAGTTGCACATCCCTAACATAGGTGGACAAAGAGACAAAAGTAATTTAACATGCGATGACGCAATCACACACTCCCGTTATTCCTGGCCGGATATAGAAAGTGTGAGTAATCCGCGCAAGAGATCCAGTAATCTTATAATCCCTCCGCCATAATGTAGTAATGGTCTCTCCAAGCTTATCTAAACTAATTTTCCCGGTGGAATACAATCTCACATAACCGATGGTGCAGGAAGAGAAACAGCCCTCAGTGCAGCAATCTTCCCTGTTGGAGCTTTGTTTTATTTAAAAAAAAAAAAAAACGCATACACATACACACTGCCAATTAATTTCATTCCCTCTGTACAAAATAAATTAAAAAGACAAATCGCATGAGTTGCGAGCACCTATTGGTTGAGCGAGGAGGAAGAAGAGGAGGCGACGCGAGGCGAGTGGATCAGTTGTAGGAACTCGGCGGTGAAGACGGCCTCGGCGCACTCCTCCATCACATCCTGGAACTCGGCCGCCACGTCGCCCGCCGCGTCCCACAGCAGTTCGTCTGCCAGGCTGCAGCGTGACAAAAGAGACCACACACACACACACACACACACACACACACACACACACACACAGTTTAAACGTTAGTTGTGATAAATGATGAGATGCAGAGAAGTGTGCTTGTGTGTATTTTACTTACATATACGCTTACATATAGACAATTGACAATATACAATATTGCTGACTATTCATGACTATTCGCATCAGTCTATATGACTTATTCATTCTGCTGATAGGAATATTTTTGAGATTTTTATTCGCAACTGTTTACATACCGTGATATCAAAAGTCTGCACACCCCTGTATAGCGTTTTGTGATATGAAAAAACATTAATGTGACCTGTACAACTTTAATTAAGAAAAAAAAGAAAGGAAAAAAAGAGAGAAGAAATCAAAATAAATGGCGATGATGTTGTTGCACAAGTGTGCACACCCTCTTATAATTGCGTTAGGAATTGACCGATGACATTAAAACTCATGATAGCACAAACCTGTCACTATTAAAAGTGCCTTTGATTAACCCCTTATATTTTGTTGTTGTTTTAGTAGGCTTTTTCTGAGGCCTGAAGGTTTTGTGTTACCACTGACTGACATTTGGAACTGTTTAGAATTCCTACCACTACTTCCAGCTGAAGAAAAACAGCCCCAAGGCATTGTGCTTCCACGACCATGCTTCACTGTAGGTATGGTGTTCTTTTGGTGATGAGGGACATCCAATTCTTGGTAATGTAACTGTTGTTATATGGTATAATTAATGCCTTGGAAATTATCTTGTCCCTTTCTCTTGACTGATACCTTTGAGCAATGAAATCCCTCCGATGCTATGGAATCACTCTGCAAGACCATTGTGGTCTTGTGCTGTAAAATGTGACTTAAAAACGTCAGGAGATGTCTCCTGCCACAGCTGAACTTTATTTGGGGTTAATCACATGCACTTTAAATGTTGACAGGTGTGCGTGCTGACTCCCATTTAACATGAATTTGAATGTGACTGATTAATTCTGAACATATCCCCACTTATAAGAGGATGTGCACACTTGGGCAGTCCCATTTTCCCTCTAAATGATTTCATACCCTTTCCAGTTGAGTTTTGCCGCTTTTAGGTAACATTAATGGTGGAAGAGTTTTACCATTATATTTTTGTATTTTAGTTTCATAACATATGTAATATAGGATGAATTGACAATGTATATGCCTGCAAGCCTAAAACGAGCTTCCAGTGTGTTTCTGCAACAGTTTTGTTTGCCTCAGATGCGCATCTATTATATTATTTATATATTATTATTATTTCTGAATATTCATCCAGTCGAAGAAATAAGCAAGTAAACGAGTGTTTTGTGTATAAGAGCAGCGGGCAGATGTGACATGCTGGCATTGTTGAAGTGCTTCTGCACATTAAAACGTGACACACGGCGCAGATGTGTCTCTCCAAACGTTAGCGAGTACTCGTAATAAGGACTCATTAGTTTGTTTGTGCTCCAACGCGAACATGCTTTAAAACAGATGAAGAATCTCTGAGGACATTTGAATCTCAGAAAAGATAAGAGCAGGAGTGGGAGTCGTCTTCTGCACTGCAGCAACTTAACAATTCTGTTGAGTATGTAAATTGGAGAGAGAGAGAGAGCAATAGAGTGGATCATAAAAATCTACTTCATCCTCTCTGGGAATGAGAATGCCATGTCATCAACAAACACACCCGGCAGTGCAGTTTAGTACATGTCTAATTAGAACAACCACACACAGGGTTTTCACCAAGTGCACAGAGAGAAGGTCTGAGAGAAAATATGCAAATATGTGTCACAGGTTGGATTTATACTGCAGGGCAAGTGACCCATTCTGATTGTATGCCCATTAACTAGTAACTCCATAAGCATTAAACACTGAGCCGCGACAGCACAAGAAGTAAACAATACATACACCAGACAATTATTTAAACATTCCATACTGTAAGGTTTCATTGGCTGACTTCGTTATTTAATTTAATTTAATTTTAATTATAATTATTTTAATTATTTGATTGATTAAAAAATCAAAACAACACAGAAAGTCGGGTCAAATTGACCCATAAATGGATCGGTCCATTTTTTATCCATAATGGGGTTACTTTTGACCCAACTGTTGTTAGAGTGTGTGTTTGATTAAATTCACGCTTAAGTGAGTGGTAAGAATACAACTGTATATATATGTGTATATATATATATATATATTTTTTTTTTAAAGGTTCGCCTGCAGCACAGTTTCACAACATATCTCGGGGGTTTACTTCTGTTCATAAAAAAATCTTGTTACATCCATAACATTTGGGAGCCTTGTTACCTGTCTGCGATGGACCAGAAGTTGACGTCTCCGCTGGCGCCCTCGTGAGCCGCGTGGAGTAGGTATGAATCGTAGTCTTCCCGGTAGTGTCGAATGTTTCTCAGCATGCCGCCTGGCACGCTGATGACCGTCTTCACCGCGCCATCCTCCTTGGGACCGGGGAATATCGGAAGGCCGTTTTCCCGAGATGCCTCCTCCATCAGGCTGCTCTCAGAGAGGACTCTTTAGTGAGAGGAAACAAGAAGATGCTCGTGCGTCATGATGGCTTTTCTTCGCCTTGGCTCAAGGGGCCATGTTTGATTTCGAAATAGACAGATGGACCAGGACATTTGTGACGGAGGTAATAAATCAGTTTATGCAACAAGGCTTGGTTAGGACTGCACCAGCCTAAGTTGCAGTGGCAAACTCAACTATTTATGCTCCAAGTGGGTGGAACGCCCCACACATAAATGGTATTATTCTTTTGGAATGTAAAACAACACTTTAAGGTTGGGGTGTGCCTCAAACATAGAGTAAACATGGAGCATGCCAGACCAACTAAAAGGCAGGTGCAGTCCTAATTAAGCTTTGTTGCATGAACTGATTAATTTAATTAAAAAATTATGTAATACATTAAAGCCTTATGAATGTGTATTTGCAAAATTAATTTACTCATGTATTTTATTAGTTATAATCACTCAGTTGAAAATAATGAGATAAATTAATTTTAAAAAATTATATGTTTTAATCAACATGGGGGTGGGGGGTAAAGTGCAACAAATATTCAAAGACCCATGATGAAATTTTAAATTAAAGAACGGAACGGAGCGGGCCATACTTTAACCACCGCCCCTCCCACCTCCAGATTAAGACAGAACGAGTTGGATCTGACACATCAATTTACTTAAGGGTGGTGTTGTTGTCTGAGGTCACGATGATGAATTTGGAAAGCGACGGTTTGCAGAGGGCTCAGCTGGGCACAGCTGAGCGCTTTCTAATCCTCCCTACTTGGACGGATCGGCCTGCTTCTTGTGCTCTCTGAGCTATATTTAGTGTTGCGGCAGTTCCCACACACACGCCTTTCTCAAGATCCACTTGTGCTCCTAAAAAAAAAAAAAAAAAAAGACTTGTGGCCCAAAACATACTAGAGCTCTTGCTTCATCACATCAATTCTCCGCCCCCCAAATTTGCGTAGAATACAGTACGTAAGGTAACTTCTCCAAGAGATGTGTTTTTAGTTAATTCCCTGAAAGAAAAATTAGAAGTTGTACAGCATAGATCCATAGAATGCAGTATAGCAACTCTTCCAAAGGACGTGGCTGCTGCTGTCACACACTAAACATCGAGTTGCCTTGTGATTAAACAAAAAATTGGTTAGATGGAACCGGCAAACTTCTTCCTAGTTTATTCTTTACAAGAAAGGGAAGAAGATGTCTGGAGCAAAAGCACGGCACGCAGTCAACCATGTCCGACTAACAGATCTTTGGTGCCATGTGTTTCAAGATTATTTTAGTAAATAATTGTGCTATGATTGTGAACAGGTGACCGCTCAGTGTTTAGTGACAGTATATTGTAAGTCAGAAAACATTGTGTGCTGAATTTGTTATGCTCTCCTATAGGGGTGTGAATTTCCTAGTACCTGGCGATTCGATCCGTATCACGATTCATAGGTCACGTTTTGATTCAATACCGATCAATCCCAATATGAATCTATAAATTGATTATTGCGATTTGTTTTGTTTTTACTCAAATTTAGAAAACACTAATCAGTAAACTTGTACATGTACACTGTAAGATGTGTATGAAAATGTATTTATTTATCTAAAACTTCAGGCTTATAACTGTGAGCCACAGTATTTAACAAACAATGTGTTGCAATCTGTTTTTTATGTTTGAACAGCATTGAAATAAAATGTTAAGGCTTAATGTTCCATTAATATAACAACATTCTTTCATGCTTAACGTGTGAACCCTAACCCCAAGTATGACGTTTTGTTGAATATTTCTATTTGTAAAAATTATGTTTAAACATCGATTCGGCCGCATATCAAATCGATTCGAGAATTGCGCCCTGTAATATCGCAATATATTGCTGAATCGGGTTTTTTAACACCCCTACTCTCGTATTTTTTCCTCTTTCTTGCAAGGTATGTATAAGACCATTTTGAATATATTGCCGCTCCCCAGTAAACATTTGTGATGACGAGATGGTTCCATGTTTGATATAAATGTGCTAACAGTTGCCATGTTAATCAGAAGACCTTGAGTACTGCATTCTGTGCGTCTTCTCTATTTTCTTGTGTTCTTTGCAAGGAATACGCTCGAACGACAACTCTTATTGTTTCCCAGTGAACGTTGCATGTTTGTAATCAAGAGCAGCTTCATGATAAGTTGAAGTGACTGCTGCTGCAATGATTCGACACGAGGTCAGCGTAAATTCATTCTTAATGCAATTTCTTTCTTTCCTTTCTGGGAAAGACAAATACATCTTTTGGCGCGTTACAGGAATATAAAAATCATTTCCACGAGTTTTGAATCATATTTTCCATGACAGGCATTCATTATATAGAGGGCATATTTCCACCAGAGGAGTCTCAAAGTTGACTCAAGGATATGCCAAGAAAAAAAAAAAAAAAAAAAAGAGTCAGCCAGCATGAAGACAAAGATAGTTTGGGGATAGGATAGCTCATTGAAGGCCTGCTGAGCTTTGAAGAGTGGGAAAAATCAATGTGGAGGTTAAAATCTAAAGTGTGATTGTTTCAGCTTGCCACTAGCCCACAATCTTTGACACTGACAAACACTTTAATGCATGGCGATCAATGATGTCCTAAAGTGATTGTTCGGAAGTAGAGAGCACATTGTCTGGAACTGCAGCCCCTCAAGCAAGAGAGGTGAGGAGATTAAAATAAAAGAAAGAAAGAATACTTGAAAGGTTTGGAATATTACTGAGTGAGTCCTTCATCTTTCTATCGATTTTGATGGAAGACACCAAAGGTCAGCCAGGGTGGCGGCCTGACCAGCGTCTGTGTCTGGACTCTTCACCGTGGATACATAAATCTTATCTTGCACCATGAAATCTCTCACTATTGTATCAGCGCCCGTGTGGAGTCATCATTCTAGTTTACTAGGCTTGCGAGAAAGAGGACCGACTGTACAGACCAGACACACGGCAGGTGCTGTCACACTAAATAAGGAGGTGCCTCATTGGTTCAAACATCGGCTGGTTTAAAATGTTGATTGGTTGGTACGAACGTTGGTTAGTTGTTTTTTTATTTGGTTGGGCGACTGTACAGTTGGTTTGAATGTTTTGTTGGTTATATATTCAAACTTGGTTGGGTGTTTGCTTGTTTGGTGCAAACGATCAGAAGTGGGCACTTCCGGCAATCGTCAAATCCCATCATCAATTACGATGCCCACCATTCGTCGAGTGTACAATGATGTCAGTCCTCGAAAAAATACACAGGCTGATCACCGACTGAAGCAGGTTTTTGTCGGTCGACCGCGGTGAGTAAAGACGGCCCTTCTCATTCCGTATATTTTTGCGAGGCTTTGCATCATTAATGCAGAAGCACTCGGTGAAAGGTGGGAATCATCATTGACAGGAATTGACGATTGATGGAAGTGCCCATCTCTGCAAACAAACAATATTTCATTGTTCTGGTTGGTTGGTACGAATGTTGGTCGGGGAAAACATTGATTGGTTCGTTGGTACACAAACATCGGTTGGCTGATACCAGTGTTGGTTGGTATGAATGTTATGCCCCGTTTAGAAAAAAACAAAAATGGTAAATCCTTCTTTGGTTAGACAAAATCATAAAACCGATTTGTCAAAAACGAGGGATATCTTGTGAATTTGACGATTGTTATATTTTTGTTATTGCTGCTATAACATTGTTCTCAACTGCCTACAACAAAAGCATACTGTAGCTGTATGCTGTTGTTAGCGCTTCAAAGTGTTATTTTAGCATGGATGTTAGCCGCACACGCTAGGGCAGCTCGTTTCCTCAAATTCGATTACTTCCTATTTAGGAGTAGGACCGGCACACACTGACATATCCTGAAGGATAGATACATGTTGACAAACCTCTAATACGGGTAATATTTGAAACTGCAGTACATATGCTAATCTTAAAAAGCAACTTGCAGCCTCTAAAAGTCAACAACTGAACACTTTTTCCATCCATCTCACCCCTAACGACTCCCCGTGTTAAATTTATTTGCCTTCGAGGGGGCCTGGCACGGCAGGCACACACTTCACTCGGTAAGAACCAAGTTGCTTCATGCACATTGCATGACTTGAGAGCACCTCTGCTCCTGTTCTCCAGTCAAAACAAGTACCATCTATTTCAATCAGTCCTTCTGGTAAGACATCTGAATGGGTTGGTGTTAATGATGATGATAACGTAGTAGCATTTAAGAGTGCTTTAGAGTGATGGTACATTAAAAAAAATTAACATTAAATGTCATAAATACTATGCAGATGTGTCTAGAAATTATTTTATGTTTTTTTTATAATCTATCTAATTTATTTATTTAATTTATCTATAAAAATAAAAAAAATAAAAATAAAAATAAAAGAAATTATTTTATGTTGTGAATACAAGAATTCTATTCATTTGAAGGACCTTTTACCCAGTAAGAATAATCAGAATTTAAATGTGTATGTTTTTGTCATCAGAAACAGTCTGCATTTGTTAACTTCTTCCTTTTCTACTGGCTTGTCGCAAATTCCTCGCCCATCTCTCTCTCACAGGTTCTTCATTAATTCCAGCAGTTGGGCAGCTGCAGGCAAAGCCCAAGGCAGTTATGCTTTTTTTCTTTGCGGAGACAGGAAAGGTAGCCAAAAAGCAACATTTTTATCCTCTAAAGAAAGAAGCGAGGCCTCCTCATGGGAAAGAACTTACAGTGACACTTCACCAGGAACAAAAAAGAGTGTTGAAGAAAAAAAAACATTTCATCCAGTCTAGAGGCCTAATTATGGAAAACAGCCAGTGGCCTCCTGTGTTCATTTGCACAGTCAGAGCCCACATCTTTCCCTCAAGGTACACTCTAACCCAGAGTAATGTACCCTCGAGAGCTTATTTTTGTACTCAAATGCAACCGTTTGTACCTTCTATACTCAGCAAGCATAAATCTTCTTGCTTTCTAAAACGGCTGTACAGTTGAAACGAATGAGAAGAGACAAAATGATAGCAGAACACAGAAAAAGACAAGACAAACCCACCCTGTCTCCACGGGTTCTTCCACAACAATATCAGCGACCGGAGGCTGCCTCAGCACTGGCTTAGTCAGTCTAATGGGCTGTGGAGAGCTTGGCCCCGAGCTTGGAACCTGGACCTGAGAGCCTGGGAAGCGCAGAGAGAGGGCAGAGGTGGTGATGGGGGAGGTGAGTGTGAGGAAATAATTGGATTGGGTTACCACCGTAACACGTTCTCCAACTAGAGGAGACGTAAGGAAAACCAAGGTCGTATTCACACTAGGCCATACTCCATGAATGATTTCCAAACGGTTCTATTTCTATTGGGTAAGGTCAATCCTCAATAATTGGTGAGAGTAGTGATCGCATGTGGCCGATCTTGCGATGGACTTCTTAAACTGTGCTTTATTTTAAGTGGTTAGGTTTATTTCTAATGTGCAAGCTGGTGTTTATGAGTAACTGACAGGAGGACCAATCACATTAATCATATGACAGGTAAATTGCACGGTTGATTGGTGGCTGTAAATGAGCCTGATTGAATGATTCCTAGTCATTCTGTTTCTTTTGTGCAAGGTGGTCAGTATCATGAGTAAATGTGTTACTGTCTGTGCCTTGGGCTTTTTATTTTTTTACTGTGTGGATGATTTGGAGCCATTCTGTTGTTTGTTATTGTGCAAACGGTGGCTATCAATAACTGGTGAGAAGAGCAACCGCATTAATCACATGACACGTATGTTGCACGTGTGTGTGACTGATGTGGACTTTCATTGCCGTGGATTATTTCTGGCCCACCTTTTCCAAGCATGCCAGAGGAGGAGAAGTGTATCGATGTTGAGCACGCATCCGAGCACTCCAACTAGCCAAGCTGAAATTAAGCGTCAAGTAGGCCCAAGCATGGCCCAGATGGCCCAAGTTGAGCTCACCCTAATCTTAATGGAGCGTTTAGAATGCGTGTGGCGGGACGAAGAGTACCTGCTGGCTGCTTCCACTGAAGAGCATCAGAGTAGGCGATTGAGGCGACTCGTCTCCTCACTTGCTCCTGGTCCCTCTGCTCGGAAACACATTCGGTAAACACGCTGAGCCTCCCCTGCCACAAGCGGCAGGGCGTTTCCACTCTGACTTTTACCTGAATCTCCTCCATGCGTTGCAGCATTCCTTCCAGGGTGGGGGCTTGCAGAACCCGCACTGCTGCCTCCTCCAAGAGCTCTTCCGGGAGCGCCTCGCCTGCCTCTTTGGCACTCTCGGCCACCTGAGGAACAAGAACCATTAAGGCACATTAAGGGAATCGAATTCAAGTGCATCTGAGGCTTGTTTAATTGCTGAGCTAAGAATAGTCTTTGTGGTTCACCCTCGTTGCAGCCTGCTCTGACAGCTTATTCCTCAGCGACAAGCTGCTCCTGCTCCAGGACTCTCCGAGATGCTGAGGTAAACACACAAATGAAGATAAACGGCACTTGAAACGCAGTTACAAAAGCCCAAAACAGCTACTGAGAGACATTATACTGCTGAATAATGCATCACAACACAGAAACTACCAAAATATGCCCCCTGAGGAGCTGTGAAATGGTCAATGACATCAGACCAGCCTACCAGGAGACTTTAATTCTCTTGAACATCCTCCAGCCGTGCCGTGACATCATTGTCGCATCACTCTTATTTATCAACATGATCTTGCCTTTCATGTTCAAGTGGGAAAAGCCAATATTCTAGCATTGTTTTCGCCAAGCAGTACAGCTTGGTTCAGTCATGTACGTAACGTAAGCATGCTTTTGTGTCACATGTATTCTATTGACTGTAATGTTAATGTATTTGGAGAAAAACAAATAGCACATCTGCTGTGAACCTGATACACATTTTGTCTTTTGATTGCATTTGAATCAGGAGAGAAATGGAGACGCACTTAGCCACCATTCAAATATCTTTTTGCAGGAGAACATTAGGGAGACTCACTCAGCAATCACTCAACTAATTTATTCATGCATTAACGTCAACAAAGGCAGCTGGGCAAATCAAGATTGATGTCGATGCCAAGTCCTTGAATGTAGATATGCACAATTTGAGTTTTATACAAGTAAAAAGGGGACATATTATGGAAATTGTACTTTTTAATGGCTTGCAGTATGTAACAGCGGGGCTAATTTACATAACCACACACAGTGTTTCAATTTCGATGACATGACCTCGACAGGAACAATTCAGCCCATTGGTTTTCAACCAAATGAATGCTGGTCTTGCCATTGGCCGAACCGTTGGTGGGGTGGGACGAGGGCTGGCTTACTGCATGAGACAAATCTGCCCCTAAAATGAGCCAAATTCACCAGGGCAAGTAAAAATGTCTATAATTCATAATCCTTAGGACATTGTGATGAACAAAAGCCCCAAACGCGTGATTAATACACCTTGGAACTAGGAATGTAATGATGTGCAAAAATCACGATAGGATAAATATCACATTATGAACCTTACAATACCATAATTATCAGGATATTGTGGGGAGGTTGGTGAAAAAAAAAGAGCTTTCAATACTGTATAAAAACGATATTGCGATATTGTAAAAAAAAAACTCACATTGGGGGTGTGGGGGGGAGCACAACATTGTGTTTTTGCACGTAATAACAGCAGTGACAAAGAACTAGGCTTGGCCATTTCATGTCATGTCATGCCATAACACATCATTGCCATGTGCTTATATTGGCTAAGCTGTGCAAAGAATCATGGTCTACAATGTTATGTTCTGCTTGAATATGCATTAAAGTAATGTTTTTAGATGGAGATGTTGAAAAATATTTGTTTGTATGACTGACTTGTGGGAGTGATAATACAACGGCCAAAACATTCCTAAATAAAAGGAAACTGCAGTAATAACTAACCAGAACTGCACAAATGGAATACAACCTGTGTTGTTGCGTTTAATATCGTGACATGACAACGACGATATCGTGGCAATTTTTATATTGCCATTCTCGTTACATCCCTAATGGGTATCGTGTGAAATTGTGAAAAGGATGCATAATAATTTCTACTTAAGATACACAGTGAGACATCGCCCAACCTTGGCCTCATCCAGAAGCGGCCTGATTCTCTCTTGCACCTGCTGCTCAGCCCTCTCGGCCCACTGAGTCGGCGAGGCAACCTCGGCCCTGTACATCAAAACACTTCATTAGTGTCATTCATATCCAGTTGTGAACATTGGCCACTCCATCTGCATACATCTGCCCGCTGACTTTAACCATACCTCAGTCGTTGAATGCGTTCTGCCTCCTCTTGTGTCAGCTGGTTAAGGTCCTTTAGTCGCTGCGTGGTGATCTTGTCCAACCAGGCGCCTCTACGGTGAACAAAATGTTGTGTCTTATCAGTATTTTACAGTAATAATACTGACAAATCCCATTCTGAAGGAACCAGTGAAGGCATAACCATAACCAGATAACAAATGGAACTTACTCTAATATAGCAAAGTGTCTGTAAACATAAGCAATGCAATTAATCCATCCATCCATTTACAATATGGCTTATTATGTTCAGGGTCTTGGGTGCGGGAGTCTATACCAACTGGCTTTGGACAAAAGACAAACTACATGTTGACATGCTGGACTGGTCGCCAGCCAGCCGCAAGGGCACATATAGAGACGGAGAACCAGTCACACTCAGTTTTGCTTTATTTTAGTTGTATTTATTACTTTCTCTTTTACAACTTTTTTTGTGATGACACCACAGAAAGTGTCACGATAAGAATAGAAAATGGTACTTAGTGTGACACAGGAAAGCCCCTAGCAGCTCAGAACAACACGAGCTATAAAGTTAGTTAAATAATAACTATGTACATTCATTTGACCAGGCGTTTAATTAGCATCTAGCACAACCAGAGACAAAGCCAATAAATTGCACATTTTTACTATGCTGAAATCATGTTATTTTTACATACATTGGTTAACTGCTTTTTATAAATTACTGTTGAAATGTATTTTAAAATACTCCACAGATAGTGAAGATTTTCACATGTTCCTGATTCTTTGGGAGGCCCAATTGTGGTAATGATGTTTTGATTAAATAAACATATGAGGAGCAGAAAACCAGGCCACGAATTAATCCCCCACAAAGACAAATGACCTCGATTTAGAATTGAGTGAGCGGTTTGATTAATTTATTGCGGAGAGTAGAAAAATAACTTTGAATAGTGAGTGAAGCCTGCGGCTGCGGGTAAATGGCACTAGAGTTGGAAATAACCCTGTGAATACAAACGAGGGACTTGTTAAACTGACGTTTTTTCTGGATTTGTTCTCTTTTGTTTCGACTACTGCTGTAAAAACCCAACTCAAGCCTGCATAAACATTTAATACAAACATACTGTTTCTGTTAAGCAAGAAAGAAGAAAAAATATTGGATGCCACCTTAGTGCTTCATTCTGAGCTTGTTGCTTCTTTTCCGAGATCGGGTGGGCCTCTCCACTAAATCCGACGGATGTTTTCTGGGGGCTCGATGGGGATGACAGCTTAGCGGGAGACGATAGGCATCTTGGCTCAAATGTCGCCTTGTGACGAGAGCTGTGAAGGCGACAGACATTTTGAAACAACAGAAGTAAAATGGCACGCTGTCAAAAGAAGGCCAAGGCATCAGCTCATGTGGGAATGGCCAAAATGACCTTAAAATGGTCACTACAAACTTCCTGTGTCTTTTCAAGTATATATTGTTGATACTTTTTTGAAGGACTACTTCATGATAGACGTCCCTACCAGATTTCATGTTTCTCTGTGAAACTAGCTTCAGGGCTGAATAAAAATAATAAGCTTAGTTAATACTAACTTCATGTTTTTAGCCAAATTGTCGAAATTTGCTGCTATGCAAAGTCAAAATCATGATCAAAATTTTGTATATTCTTGTCCATCCGTCTCGTAAATGTGGTTCAAATTTGGTAGCCATAAGAAAAATTTTCTAGTCGGATTTCATTTCTAATGGACCCTTGAAAATGGCCAACATGTCCATAAAATGTCCACTTCAATCTAAAATAGCAGATTTTCTTTATGTTTTCAGTCATGGCTTCTTGAGACTTTTTATACTTTCATACTCGGGGACAAATTAAGTAAAGTGTTAAAAATACAGCTTTAAAAATTTTAATCCATCAAATAAATTTAAGCGAAAATCCATTACAGTGTTTCATTATGATCATTTTTGTTCTATACTTGGTGTGAAAAATGCCACTATTTTTCTAATATAGTTTTCTACATAGGTACATAAAAATACAATATTTAAAATAATTGTTGTTAATACAGCTCCTCTTTGCAACCATTCATTATGTCTAGATTTGCCTAATGAAGTGCCCAGTGAATATAGACCAAAATGACACAAAATGCCTTTTAGAGCAGTTCATGAACCCACTGAGAGTTGCAAGTATAACTTTGACACTACGCAAACTCCATAATCAACACATAAGAAAAAAATAGGCAGCAAGAGGCTCACAGTGGCGGTGAGAGAGTGTGCGATGACGCCGGTATCCACGGCACTAACGGCTGCCTGTGAGGAAGCTGATTGACTCGGAGGCGAGAAGACACTGTGGGATCCTTGAAATGTGCCTCCTCCTTCCCAAGGTCGCCCTAACAGGAAAAAAATCATAAAATTATACGCTGTGTGCCAGCATGGGATAATTGTGGCATTTACAATATCAATGAATACCTTCACTTTTGAAGCATGGTGCTTTTTTTTGCCTGGGGAGTTTCTCTTGAGCTGCTGCGGCGCCCTCTGTAGGCCGACTGGCCTACCTGGTCCATGCTGCTTCTGCACTAACATTCTCCGAGCTGCCAACATAACAAATGGTTGACAATCAGCGAGGTGCCTACATTAATTTAGGAGAATGCCAAGAATGTGCAAAAAAGTAACCAGAGAAAATGGTGGCTGTTTATTTATACAAATATTTTTTATCATTTTCACTTATTTGTGTTAAGTGCATAACCCCAAATGTGTCAGTTAGTTGTCGTCATAGTTTTGATGCCTTCGGTGAGAATCTACAAAGTACATAGTAATGAAAATAAAGCAAATGTATTGAATGAGAAGGTGTGTTTAAACTTTGTATACAATTTACCGCCTGGTAAATTTAAAGAAAATACTGCTAAATACTGCAAATGTCTGTAAATAAATATACTTTTAACCATTAAGTTATTAAATTTTAAACTAAATAATTAAACATTCTATTAGATAAATAAAAATGCCATAAACTCATTAAAATGCTCTATAACACTATTGAATACATAAAATACAATTAAATGAAAACATATTCTATTACTGAATTTAAAAATCTATTAAATGAGCAAAAAGTCATTAAATAGTTAAAAACTTGCTCATGAAATAATTGTTACAAAATATATAACACAATTAATTATAATTAATAGTTAATAAAGCCATTGCTTATAATACATTTTAATAATTATTTCTTATTTTATTCTGTGTAATTGCCTTTATATTTTTCAAGTTTGGCACACAGCTGCATGTGCATATGTTCAGTGAGTTCTCGCCATGGCTACTTCTCTGTATATTGGTGGCTATAGGGAGTCCGCGAGCCGCACCGCTTCCTTTCGGTGCTCTGGTGGCAGGCAACATGCTGGGATAAGTGGACGGCTTCCTTTGTGAAGGACAAGCTCGGTCTTGCATGGCTTGCTGTGTCTCATGTTTACTGATGGCGTAGTCCAAAATCTAATGGGAAACATAATCATCAGGTACACCTGCCTGTGATGTGGCACCGTCATTTCTACGTTCATATTTCCTTCACCTCTAGCTTGCGCAGAATTTCGACGGCCATCTCCGGCATGGGCAAGCCTGGCTCTACTTGTATCTTGGCTGTGCAAAGAGAGAGCTGGCAAATCAGCCGGCTCAGTTCTCCACAATGAGACGGGAGTTTGTTGTGACGCTTATCGGCGAGTTGGCGCGTGACCACCTGCAAGGCTTTCAGGGTGCCGCGATGGGCGCCTGCAAGACGTTGGATGGCTGTGGACTGTGGAATTCAAAACAGAAAGTCTTGGTAAATCAGTAACTCTTGGGGAAATTATACAGGCAATAAGAGGACTTTACACCACCACCATTAAACCTAAAAACAGCAACAAACACACTGTGGCACTGTAATTATATTAATTTTTTTGTTTGGTGTTTTTGTACCGCCTGATTGAAATTGAAAAAACGTTGAACTAAAAAATATTTCATGCTTGATGCTTATAGTTGTATTTATATTACCGGTACTCTTAAAACATACCCTTTTCTGATCCCACATGCCCTGGTTGTGCAGCTTCTCTATGTACTGTTGTATCATTTTAATCTAAAGGAAAAAAACAAATACAAATGTTATACTAGGGGCAGAAAATTTGCTTTTTCAATTCAGAAATAGCCAAACTTAAGTACCTGCTGGCGGAGGGAGTAGATAATCCGTGCCGAGCGCTCAGATTGCTTCTGCCAGCGCAACTCCATCTTTTTCTGCTCGCCGGGTTCGAGCTCTTTTACCTCATTGTGATCATTTTTAACACGTAACGCGTCTCCATCAGACAGTTTCTCTATTTCACGGATGTAGTTTTCCAGCTCGGCGTCAAGCTTGTGCATCTCCTGGGCTAAGACATCCTGCTGGCCCCTGGCTCCTGGTGTCTTCGAAGCAGGAGCTTGTGTCCATGATAACTTGGAAGCAACTGGAGTTTTTTTGTAAGGGTGATCGGCGCTTTTCTTGGGAGAGGAAGCCCCACTCCAATTGGTTATTCCATCCTGTGAGCAAAGTAATCACTCAATGAAACTGTATTTGGTCTAATAAAAATAAGTGGTATTGGTGCATCTCGACCATTAACTCATTCACTCCCAACCATATTCACTGAAGCAACCCCCTTAGCTCCCAACTGTTTTACTGGATTTTGACTGATTTTGCAAGGCCCACAGAATATTGTGTTCTATTGCTATAAAAACATGGAACCTAACAAAAGAAAGATTAGAGTCACTTTTCTATCTGTTTCTGTTTTGCAGCAATTAGCATTAGAATATAGCTTAATTTCATCATTATTTAAAAATCTGTTTAAAACAGTGGGGAAAAGAGCATTTTTGCAACATGGCCCTGGTTGATCTCTGATACTCTGCTGCCACTTGCTGGCCATTTTTTGTAATAACTAACACTGCTTCAAGCATTCTCTTCAGTTTAGAGCAGAGGTGGGCATCGAGGGCCGGAGACCTGCAGGTTTTGCATGTTGCCCCTCTCCAACACAGCTGATATATAATCAGCTCATCAGCAAGCTCTGCATAAGCCTGATAACGATCCTGTTGATTGGAATCAGCTTGTGTTGGAAGTGAGAAACCTCCAAAACCTGCAGGACTCCGGCCCTCGAGGACCGAGATTGCCCACCTCTGGTTTAGAGGCTGCATCAAAGCCTTCTGTATGCTCTAGCATAAAAAACTTTAAAAAACATAAATACGTCTTTGGGAGCATGATAATATTTAAAATAGAACATATTTATACGTTTTTGGCAGCAAATTAATTAATAGTTGCTGAAGGAGTGATTGCATTAATTAAGTACATTACTTTGCACAAGAATGTGCCCGTGTTTCTTTTCTTTACTATAAGAATTTAATAAAATAACAATATAGTAAGTACCTGCACAAATGCACTATCGGAGTCATTTCGCAGCTTGAACATATCTTTTCTCTGGAGATCCTGCTGGTCTGGGAAATCCGTCAAGGGGGGCCGTTGAATGTGCAGCCTGGCTGCTGTGGGGGGCTTTTTGGCCATGTTTTTTGGTTGTCTGGCTCCAAGTGGGTTTAACTCTGAATTGAGGCCCTGCAAAGAAAGAAGACAGATGGAACCTATGGCCAGATGGAATGGATAAACCATAATAAATGCTGGTACCAACTACCAACTACCTTTTTCAGACTTTCAAATTCATTCTGAAGCTTGCGGACCTCCTGCCTTAAGAGGTTGTGTTGGTCCGCACCTGCCACCGGCCTCGATGAGGTGGGCGGACGGCCTTTTTGGTTGGAAATCACAGGGCGCCTCTTGGAAGTTGGCTGTTTGGATCCAGGTCTAGTCAGTCTCTCCTTCAGACTCAGTTTGGTTGTCATCTTTGATGGGAAAGAAGAAATAAAACAAGGCAAGTCTTGCTACCCTTTTTTTTCTCCCTACATCACTCAATGCCGGCGTATCCGAGGTTCACTAGTGAGTAAAAATTTTGCTTACAGCACAAAACGAAATAAATAAAAATGAAATTGACCAAGTGATGGTTAAGAACTTGAAAAACTCATAATGTCTACGAATAAGCCAGGCTAAACACAGAGACTTCAATGTACTTCCTTGACATACCAACCAGGGGCACGTGGGGATTCACTGTATTCTGTTTATCCACATTGATTACCTGAGGCAGCGTACTATTGCAAATGTCCAATACGGAAGCATCTCCTGTGGGGTTCGTGGACGACCTGCACATGGCCTGGAAACGGCTCCGCCTCAGATCCCTCTTGGCTAGGTCAACCGCAGCTTGCAGCTTCTCCTCGGAAAGACTGCTGAAGCTGAGACAGCTTTTCACGCTGCCGTCCGCCTCCTTCTGCCGCTCGGCCAGTGGCAGGGGGAGCAGCTTCTCGATGACGATGGCGGCAGGAGGACCCACAGCAGTGGCACGGTTCCTGAAGCTAGTGGGCATGGCTTCATTGAACAACAGCTGTTTTAGAGGGGACATAGTATGAAAAATGTACTTAATGTTTGTAAACTAATAATGTGAAAGCAATAATTCTTCTGAAGCATCGTAAAGAGCAGACCACTTATTGTAAAACAAAGACAATTTTGACACATGCTGGGGAACATGTTACAGCCCCAGACAGTAATCCAATTACTGTACAGATAGTGTTATTTGAGTTCAACGTGTAGTATTGTATACTAATTCGATTTGTAGGATATCCCTCTCTTGAGATTAAAAAACATGAACGTCAACGTACTAGTTTGTGATTCATAATATGACATTTTGGAAGTGTACACCACTAATGTGTAATCAGATGGTGCATACAAAGTAAGCACATTAACAAATTATTGTGAGAGTAACTTTTGTGTTTAATTAGCCATTCAAGTAAACATCTGTGAAAGCTTATCAGATATGCTGCTAGAAATTGTGTGGAATTGCCTTGGCTCAAAAAAAAATGGGAAACACTGAACTACAAGTAGACAAGACAGGACGGGATATGAAGTCATCTTTTACCTTGGTTTTGGACGTCCCTGTGGTTAAATAGCCACCTTTGTGGGTATTTCGGTTTGAAGCCAAGACAACCCATTCGCTACCATTAGTTTGTTGTCCAATGGAAATCATCAGGACGCTTATATCTTAAATTAGTCACTCATAACAGCGAAAAGGACTGCCATGTTTTGTACATCGCATTTGCGTGCTAGTTTCCGTCCAAACAATTCATCCAAACCGGATACATAAGTACTTACGAAAACTGGACAATTATAAATTGTCTCATTAAGTAACGATATACAGTATTCAAAAGTCAATATGTATTTAAAGTTGTCAAAACAACTCGGTGAATTTAAACTGTCGCCGCCATGACAAAAAAACCGCCGCTGACAGGAAGTGCGAAGTACGGAAAGTGAAAGATGTCTAAAAGTAAGAGAAACACTTTTCTGCAATTATGAATACCACATTATATAATAGTATAGTTAGCTACAAGACACTATATTTGTACATTAAAATGAAGTTTTTCCACAGTAGTAGCTTTAAGTAAAAGCTCTTCTTCCAGCTTGCAGTAGTCGTACGGCAAGGCAATGAGCTCAAATAGTTACGAGAATCGCCTTTACAAACTTTGTCTAAACCCTTTTATCTAGCCAATAAACGGATTGAGTACCTTCGTAGTTTCATTTGAAACTTATAAATTATTTTTTGACAACTATAATTACAGTATAGCTGGCAAAAAAAACAAACGATAATGCACACATCTCTATCCCGGAAGTGCTGCTGTCACGTTTTTTCTACCTCGCCAAACGCGACATCAGCTGACAACACAAGGCAGCCACGGCCACTTCAGCTTTCATCTTCACTTTTGTGACTCATCTACACGCTACTATCTTCGTCGAACCACGCCGAACGGAACCATGGCACAGTACGAACAAGTGAACGTCCGCGGCTATAGCGAATTTTGCAAGGCTGTTGCAGAAAGACCAGGCAAAGATGTGTTTGCTTACTTCTCCGGTGACAAAGACGAGCAGGGCAAGAGTTGGTGTCCAGACTGTGTCAGAGGTAACTTTTCATTGTATCGCAACCTGCAAAAAGTATTTTACTATTATATTGGTGCAAAGGTTAGCCACTATTTAAATGCACTATGTTTTCCATTTTCATAACAGTTCTCTCCCTTTTTTTTGTTTTTTGCCTGCAGCTGAGCCAATTGTAAAGGGAGCAATGAGTGCCCTCCCCCAGGGCTCAGTCTTCATCTACTGTCAAGTTGGTGAAAGGAACTAGTCAGTGTATATATATATATATATATATATATATATGTATATTATTATTTATTTTTTTCAATGCATTTTTTCCGAAAACATATTAAAATATAAATGTGTGCAACTAGTGCTGTTTTGATATTTACCAAAAGTCAAAGGTTCCGCTTCAAATGATGTGGTGTTTGTGTGTGTGTGTGTGTATGTGAATGTGTATATATATATATGTATATGTATATGTATGTGTATATGTATATGTATGTATATATGTATATATGTATATGTATGTATATATATGTATATGTATATGTATATGTATGTATGTATATATGTATATATATGTATATGTATGTATATGTATATACATGTGTATATATATATATGTATATATATATACGTGTATATATATGTATATATATATGTATATATACACATATACATATGTGTATATATATGTGTATATATATATATATGTGTATATATATATATGTGAATATATATATATGTATGTATATATATATGTATGTATATATATATATGTATGTATATATATATGTTTATGTATAAAATATGTGCGTATTTAAAATTTACACATAATTTTTTTTATGTGTTCGTTCCACTCTTGTAGACCATTATTTTCTTCACATAGTATGTTCGTCTTTTTTTCCTTAATTGCGGGCTTTGGAAGCTAAATTTAGGTTTGTAATAATGAAGATGATTGTTTGCAGACGGGATTATGAAATCGTCACATCTTGTTTTATTTTTTACATCATTAAACACATGCTTCTGAGCAAGTAGAAAGAAAATAACCTTGCTGACAGTTTGTTGTGGACAATAAATAATCATAAAATGATTAGAATAAAAAAGATGCATGTTTTTCTCTCTACACTCAGCAAGTGAGGGTTAGGGTAGCAAAAACCAGGTTAGGGTTCCAATTAGGGAATCAAGTTTGGGTTATTGATTCAAAGAAGTGTTTCAAAAGCAGCCAAGGAGGTATAAATCAATGTTTTAAACCAGGTTTACGATTCCAAAGTAGTGCTTCAAGACTAGGTTAGGATTTGAAAATAGTTTCCAATCTGAGTTAACGTTTCATGTTTAGATTAGTTCTTCAAATTAGGACTTCAAGACCACCTAATGGTTTCAAATTCAAATAGGATTCCAAACAAGGGTTACTTCTTCAAATCTGTTGTCTTGCCACGGACATTCATAAGAGTTCCAAGCCTCGGTTAGGGTTTGAAGATAAGGTTATGGTTTCAAATTATGGCTTGGTTTTTGATTCTGGGTTGGGATTCAAAGTAAGGTTTCAAGATTGGGATGATATTTCAATCCGGGGTTGTGTACAGTATATGCTGTGTAAATATGATGGTGCTTGTTTTCTATGCAGTTGGAAGGACGCAAGCAACGAGTTCAAGACGACGCTGAAGCTGACGGGGGTGCCCACCCTGCTGAGATACGGCACCGTAAGAAACACAAACGCGCGCAACACACGCACACACGTACTGTTGTCACATCGTTTGTGTGTGTGTGACGTTTCAGCATGAGAAGCTGGTGGAGGATGAATGCTTAAAAGAGGATCTGGTGAGAATGTTGTTCACTGAAGACTGAGAGAGACAACATGCCTTCAGCCACTCTCAAATGAATCAAGAACCACAATGAAAATGATCAAATTAAATGATGAAAATAAAGCACTTAATTAGGCTCAGTCTTGGTACGATGTAACTTTTTTGTAATTATCTGTGTTCATGTCTTGTAGCATTTAATAAAGTCATGCCCGATGCAGTGATTTGTTATTTTCTTAAAATTAAAATCACAATTTAAGAACATATGAATTGACATCAATCTGTCTTTGCACGCGGTAATAATGATGATGATAAAAATAAAGCGCTACAGTGGCACACTTTTTGTGTGTGTGTATTTTTCACTCACACAAAGGCGCACCGCACACACACAAACATGGTCTCCCGGGTGGGGAAGCGAAACCACGCTGCCTGCACCGAAGGCAAGTAACGGTACTAAAGTGCTAAACCACAACATATTGATATAGAAATAAATATGTAGTGTACAACTATTCATGTTTAGGTAATATTACAATTCCTGCATGTATATTGTTTAGAAGTAAAATTACATAACATAACTAAAAGGACCAATGCATTTCTTTATCATCTGTCAGTTTCGCTAATGAACACCAGATGGGGATAGTGTACATCATCGTGGAAGAGCCTAATGATTTTTGTTCATTTTGTTTTACTTTTAAGTTATTTCATTTAAAATAGTATTTTAAAAACATATTTACTGTAGCTCATACTGAAAAAACATTTTAAGCATTAAAGAAGTAAACTTTAATATAGGGACGCTTAAATTAACGAAATTGCATTTTAGAAATATATATTTCTATACAGAATTTTAAAAAGTAGAACTAGATGTAGTGAATTTATGTATTCATTTTAAATATCCTAGTAGTTGTAGTTTTCTGCTGTGAACGCTAGATGGCAAGCTATCGTTGTGGTTTATGAGTAAATTCACGTGTTGAAGAATAAAAACTTTTATGTCAATATATATATTTTCATGGTTGTTTGCGGCTATAAAAAGACGAAATAGATGGCACTATAAGCTGTATGCTATTGAAGCCTTTAATCTAAATATTCATGACGTGCATTACGTGTGAGGCGCTTTTATTATGGCGCGTCACGTGACAGGAAGTCCTTGAGTGTGTAGAACCGTGCAGGCGCAGCTGTATAGTAGTGTGTGATACTGCTTAGTCTCGTCGATACTGATCCTCATACCATCAGTATCTAACTGCTAATTTAAAATGAACATGTATGCATGCAATTAATTACATAATTCAAGTTTTAAGTAAATTAATAACATCTTTACCAGATAAAAATGCGCGAAGCGCCTCTCGCTGTTCAACATTCAACAAGGAAACGCTGAGTAATTCTGCGAGAAAAAAATTAATTGCAGCGTCCATGTTAGGTTTGTTTGTTTCCCACAGCATCTGTGCTTCTTGGTCTCGTCACAGGCGCATATCACGCCCCAAACACAATGTCGCTCTATGGTTGGTCGAAAATCAACGGTCTTGGTACAAGATGTATTCTCCGTAGTTTGTGAACTCACAAATGCCAAAGTTACTGAAATTGACCACTCAAGTTCACAAAATGTATAAATAAATCACTAATCGATAAAATGTCGCTATTTTTACCACAGTTTTGACGGATTTACATATGAATGCTTATTAATAATAATAATAATAAATCAAATAAAAGTTTGTGGCATATCATCATTTCTGTATGGTATTGAGGTATCGTCATCACAGTATCAATCTGCCCAGCAACCCTGAACAGCACAGATTCCTGTTTGAGGGGGGGGGGGAGTCAAATATGTTGACATATTTTATTTTACAATAAGAAAATTCTCGACCTTAGTATGGTGTAGGGATATAATGATTTATAAAGATTTCTACATCTACCAAATTTTGTAAAAAATAAATAAGTCATGAGTTTTGTTTAGAAAATCAGTAGTGACATTTTTGTAAGGAGTCACATTCCTTTGATTGAATTAAAAAAAAAATCAAGTTAAATACTGTAATTGTAATCTTCTTTTCGGTATTGATTTGTCCAAGTGTGTCGGGATATCGACACCCAAGTATCGATCCTCGCTACACTACAAGCGAGAGGCATTTAAGTGCGGCGCATTCCTGTGCACGGAGCCCGCGGAAGAAGACTTACAGGCGGGGGAGACACACCGCGACGCCTCGCTCGTAGGGGGGCCCGGAGGAGCTCACCCCAAAACCAAAACGCACATCGGACCGCGGAGCTAGGCGGGTGGGGGAATCGTCGGCGACTTGTTCGCGGTTTGGGGGCCTCGGGAGCGGAGATGTCGGAGCTTCTGCTGAGCGTGTTCGGGGAGCGGCTCGTCAACCGCGAGAAAGCCGAGGTGGACGTACAGGCGCTTGGCGAGCGGGTGTCGCTGCTCGGCCTGTTTTTCGGCAGCGGTCTGAACGCGCCGTGCCGGCAGTTCAACGGTAGCCTGTGCGACTTCTACGGTCGCTTCAAGAAGACTTCGGAGCACCGAGACCAGCTGGAGGTGGTGTTCGTCTCCTCGGACCAGGAGCAGAAGCAGTGGCAGGACTTCCTGCAGGAGATGCCCTGGCCCGCCTTGCCCTTCAAAGACAGACACAAAAAGGTAAGAAGTGGACGATGTGCATGTTGTGTGTTTAAATTTGGATGCCCCATTTGCAGAAAATGTATTTTCACTCCATCTAATTGAATCGAAAACTTGTACAATTCAATTCGAAACACTTGAGATTTATTTGACGACTAACAATGCATTTTTAAAATTGTGTACACATTACTTCAACAATACATTTAATCCAGAGTTATGAACACGTTGAGATTGATTATGATGATTCCTTCACTTCTGCATTACTTAGCTAGTTCACGTACCAAATTCATACAGCTATATCATCATGTAAAACGTCAAAAGGTAAAATGTGATTTTAAACAAAATATTTATTGTGTTTTACAGGCTTGAATTGGCTATTACTTGTGTAATGTTTCCTCTTTATATATTGATATATAATATCAATTATTTATCGGTATAGGCTGCCCTACATGCACATGTCAGCTAGTACTTTTTTGACCAACATATATATATCTATATATTTAGAAAATTATAATTGTTAAAAGGATGGTTACTCATTTGACCACTTACGAGAAACGCAATACAATTGAAATGTTTTTTTCTATTTAAAATAGATACAGTATATGACAAATTAAACTGCCATAGCAACAAGGGGACAAAAAGCAGGCCATCACGCTCAAAAGCAATGAGGCCCATACAAAAAAAAACACGTTATTTACCTTTTAAGCAATTTCTAATTGAGTAAAGATAATTCAGTAAGTCATGTAATGCTTTATTATACATAAATGCTAGTATAGCTAAGACACATTTATATCAAATAAATACTTCCAATGTCCTTTTTTATGTCCGGTAGAAATAGGAACTGTGTGTATTTTTGATATGATCTTAATATGTTTATACATTTCAATGATATATATGCTATGATGGGTTTTTAACGAAGTCCCGCATCAAGGGTGTGACACTGCAAAGCTGTTAAGTCATTGTTGTGTTGTTGTTTGGCTTGGAAGCAGCAGCACCTCCACCACCATTGTGCTGGCTTGTTATTGAATTTGTGGAAAATATCTGTGTTATCGACAGAGGAGCCATTGTGGAAGGATGTTGTCCATTTCCTTCTGGACTCCAGCAATGTCCGCTTCTTACACAGGCCTACATTGCTGTTTTTTTTCCCGTTTTTATTTAAATTTGCCTTTTGTTGTATTCAAATGCAGAGGTCAGCAATATTTCAAACATGTGACATGTCCACAGCATGTGGTGCATCCATTTCTATCCTCTCATCAGCATACAACATGCACAGCAACATTTAGAATGCATTTTATTGTAATGCACTGCACTTTGGCTTCATGTGTGCGATTTTTAGTTCTCGCTGCAGCATTCCAGCCCTGCATTAAGGCCACAGCCGCCACACCTTTTGATATATAAAAAAAATATATTTGTAGTTTTTAATCATCCCTACTTGACTGTTATATGGAGATTAAAAAAAATATGTGAAAATTTCAATACTGTTTTTACATATTTTGTATTAAAATGTGATTAGTAATTTTTGTGTTAGATAATGAAATTTAATTGTCATTAAACTGACAAGGATTGTATATTTTAGTTTTTTTTTTTATATATACTTTATTTATTAATAATAGATTCATTCAAGTTGTGTCATAATTGATTCTTGTTTTAATAACTTGTATTCATGATTTTAAGAAAAAATATATGATAAAATTTGCAATATTTAAAATGTGAAATTTTTGACAGATTTTATATGTATTTTTCCCTTCACCACATCTGGTCATTTAATGTTATGTTCAAGATCGAAATCTCTATTTCAGCGACCTTCTCTCTTGCGAGTTAGTGTAATAAAGTGTGTGCTATTAACAGAACCAGTTGGTGGTTGCTGTTGTTGACCTAATGGTCATGTGACTACCTCAGGCCTCCGGCCAGACTCTCCATTTTCTTCAGCCTAGCTCCAGCGCAGCAATTTATCTTCTATTGTTTACACCACCGCCAAGCAACCCCCACTTCGCCCGTTTGGAATCTCACACTGTACCTCCTCTTCCTGCTCTGGGGCCCTGCCCTCACTATCTCCCCCCACCCTGGAAGGTTATCTGGGGTTATCCATCTAAGCCTTCCCACTGCAGGAAACAGTCATATCATTCAGTGGGTTTATAAAACATACAAATTTATTAAATCAATTGAAACCAGGTTTTAAAATGCATTTGATTTGGCAACATTAAATTTGATATAGCATGTCTGTCATGGGTAGGTCCACACACAAAAAAAAAGTCTAAAGAGGCCATGTGCACAGGAAGCCTGTCATTTTTGCCAAGTTGCCAAATTAGCATCATTTTTGGGACATATGTGAGTCCTTCACAGATTCACCCGCATAAGATTAAATATTTTGTCCATTTGCTATCAAATGTGAAGCATGCATAGTATACTAGGAAGATAGGTGAAACTAAATTATGAGAGATTTTTGTCGTATGTGGGTGGAGTTTGACGACTCAGATGCCGTGAAACTAGCTCATGAGTTGAAAAAAAATAATCACATGAATCCAGTTTTACTAAACAACAATAACTTTGATAGACAGATCTCTCATGAGTAGATCCACAAAAAGTCTTAAGAAACTATGCCCGAAAACTCAGGAAGTCCGCCATTTTGTTTTTTGAGTGGCCATTTTCTGTGTTTTTTCAAAATTTTCCGAGAGGTTGATTTGCTACCAAATCTGACCCACGTATGCTAGACAGATGGGTGACAAAATTGCAAAGATTTTCAATTCTTGTCATTGGACATAGCGGAAAAGTTTGGCGAAACTCTAAACTCTGGCGTCATTGATTCCCAGCTGTCTGTATGCTGGCACTTTCTTGACATGATTGCTTCATTCTACTGACTATCACGCGTGAATCAATTAGAAGCTACGGCCAATGGAGCGGCTGTTGCAGTTGGCGTTTCATCCGAGCATTCGGCAAAAGAAAGGAGCTCTTGTCTGAGTCCGGCCCGCCGGACGTCCATTGTGGAGGCGCAAGCACATGCCCGCATGGTACCCTCATGATGCTGCCATGAGGGCTCAAGGAGGGCCAAGTGCACTGCAGCCAACATGCCCAAGTAAAAGCAGCTGTAGTTTGCTTGTTATCAAAAAGCAGCAAATAATTCAGACCAAGATAATCTCATCATGGCCTTTAGCGCGTTTTTTTTATTTTTTTTATTAAAAACACATTCTCTCTCTCTCAGGAGATTTTAAGCACATTTGAATACGCATCATTGAATGTGTTTCTATTATTAGGAGTAGTTGTCAAAATAAAGCAGCTGCATCAGCTGATAAACTGACACATTTGCAGTGACAAAATGGATTCTTGTATATTTTCCACAGTTGGCATCTTTCACATAACGTGTGTTTGTGTGCCTGGATTACTCCATTCTCTGAATTGTCCGTGCGCAAGCTAATGCAGTAAACACAGCGCTAACAAGAAGTCCAGTTTATCTTTCAGATTGTTGGCTAATGTGCCATTCAATGGATGGTTCTTCTCACCAGTTTTTCGAGATCGCTGTCACTGCGCATAATAGAAATCAACAGATACGGATAAAATCCACTGAGAAAAAAGAAGTCCATGCCACGCCGGAGTGCAATGTACTGTATGGTTCATTCATGTCATAATTAATGTGATTGCTCCTCTAGCTAGTCATCAATTATAACCGCCACCTTTCACAGTTGAAATAAACAGAATGACTGGAAATAATCCGCTGAGTAAAAAAAATAAAAATAGACACGCTTGGGCATATGGGTGAGTGCCATGTATGTGTTATTAAAACGATGTCATAGCTTTTCTTGCCAGTTATTCACGATAACCGCCACTCTGCATTGTAGAAAATAAACAAAGTGCAAAAAACGATGTTAAGTTCACTCACAGCACATGCATATTGGAAATCATGCCGCAATTAAACATTTTAAAGTGGAGTAAATGGCTGGCATGTCCCGGGAGCGGACCCCCTGCTGAGGCTACTCCGCCGCCTCGTCGGGGGGCTAATCGCCGCTTCGATTGGTCTTTTCTCGCCCAATCTGTTCACACGCTGTGGTGATGGGGCGGCCATGTTGCATGAAAGGCTTTCATCAGCTTAAGCTTGTTGTAAGGAGCACCCAGAGGTCTCATCCTCTGACTCACACACACACACACACACACGCACGACCGTCCAGCCAATTAGAAACAACAGCTCCAACAAAGAGATTACTACTACCATGCGCACATACACAGTTTAATACTCTGCTGACTTCCATGATGTAGAATTCAGTATGATCAATGGATGAATGAACTTTTGATCATCGCACTTATTCATTTCATTATATTCGACACCTTGCTCAATAGAAATGAACACAACAAAAGGCATAGTCCATGGGATACTTTTTTTTTAGCTTAGTTGCACACCTGGATGTCACTCGCCACCTGCTCATGTTGATAGCTTAGCCGCGTTGGTCGCAGCAGGTGTGCTTTTCTGCTCTGATGATAACGATAACTTCTGTGGCGGCCGCAGTGCGACGGTCATCCAGCGTGCTTGTGTTTAAACACAGCCAAACGCTTTAGTGCACATGACCTCCTGCAGGAATAAAGAGGATTAACAGGGAAAAAGCATGCAAATGTTTCATGTGAGGAATGTTGGCCTTCTTCCCTATTCCATCTGTTTTGTGAAGTCAGGCAAATGATGGCTTTTATAGGCAGTAACTAACCCCTTGCACACTGGCCATCATTCTGAGCCACCTTTTTCCTGCCATTAGTTGACATCTGTGCATGACTGGTACTACACTATTTTCACTGTTTGCCCCACTTGTAACCTGTAGAATGGATATACAAAGTCTACACACCCCCTGGTGAAATAAAATATATATTTTTTGTGATTAAAAAAAAAAGATCAACATTAATAATTTTTGAACTATTTTCATTGTTAATGTGACTTATAACCAGCACAACGCAAATGGAAAAATATATATTTTTAGATGGGAGATAAAATTTGACATGTTGCACAAGTGTACACACCCTCTCATAACTGTATGGGTAGCTGTGTTAACCAATTACATTGAAACTCATGTTAAATGGCAGCTAGCACACACCCGCCACTATTTTAAAGTGCTTTTGATAAGCCCCAAATAAAGTTCAGATGTTCTAGATTGATCTTGGTCTCAATTTTTTTTTATATTACAGCGACACGATGGCTACGTGACTGTCGGGCCACTCAAAGTTCACTGATGCTGCCCGACTGGGCCAATGCACATTTCTTACATAAATACGATGAACTCAACCTGTTCTTGCTTTTTTATTTTTATTCGTCAATATTTTGTGTTTTATCTACTTACATTGAGCAATCGTCAATGATGTTTTTACTCTGCTGCAAACATGGGTCCTTCTATGAACAAGATATAAAGCCCCAAAAATGTAAAATTATAAATATTCAGTTAGATTTTATTCTGGAAAAAAACAAAACAAAAATACGTCATGCAAAAAAGTAACTAAGAGAAGTAATATTTTCTTAAAGACTTAATTGATACAGTGCAAAGATGCAGAAGATAAAATAATCATTGAATCTTATATAATTATATAATGAATATACAGGGCCAGTGTCGGTTCTGGCAAGGCCACCCTGTCGGGCCACTACCCGAAAAGGCTTAATGTGAGCACCCTGAGGGGTGTGTTGACTTTTTATATACAGTAGTTGTTTTGCTTGTGCACCCTAGTTATTCCACTTGCGTGCGGAATTGTCTTACTAGTGAGGACAAAGACGTAGGCCTTATGTTGATATTGATTAAAACTGATTGACTGCCAGCCCAGTTAAAGTGGATCTTCTTGGACTTCTTTAGCCATCAATGGCAGCGAATACGTTTAAATGCTGCTAGGACAAAATAGGAATTTTGCGGACAGGCGATGCAACAGGGGTTTTTCGGTTGTAGCTCAAGTCCCTGCATGTGGGATCGTTTTCATCAAAAGTGTTTTCATCGCTTCCGTTGTTGTTTCAGGTGTGCGGTAGAGGAAAGGCGTCATGATTATCATCCTAAGGATGTTCTTCCTGTGGTGCAAAGCGATGGTGTATGTTTATGAAGTTATACTGTCATTTCCCTTTGCTAAGAGACTGGACCAGGTTGCGCATTTTGTGTTTTTCAACAAAAGCGCTACACGTTAGCCGTTCTTTTCGAGCCAAGCTAAACACCGCAGTTCGGCGGGGGCCTTTTAAAGCTCAGGATGTTATTCCAGCAAAAACAGAGTTGGCTTTCACTAAATGTGTGTGTCCAGATAGGAGATTAGACGGCGTCGGACCGTGTGCTTTCTTAGAATATTAGCCTGTGTTAACTCTTTGGCTTGAACACAAAAGTCTGCGAAACACATTCAGTCAGTTGATCTTCAAGGTCCGCCGTTCCATAATTTTTTTTCCCATTGTGGGACTTTTGAGTTCCTTTTGACTTTGAAAACCAAGTATAATGTTTTTAATCAGGCGGAACTGAAAGCATGGTTTACGCGTTAACCTTTTTGCCGTTGTTTTCTGAAGCGCACAGATGAATAATATGAAAGTGTCTTTTATCCTTGATTGTTTGATGTTCAGGATGTTTGAACACCATGTAAATATGTATGTGACTATTTACATTTGTATGTTTGTTTATTTGTTTGGGGCCAGCATCAGGCAAAAAGTTAACAAATAGGTTTGGATAAGATTTGGTTTGAACAAAGTACGAGTTGATTAACTTTTGATTTGTGAATGGATTAACATGGATTAAGACAAATATTTGTTAAGTATTTGTATCCCTAATCTGCATTCTTTTAATCGTTTTGGACAAAACTCAAAGGTCATATAAGGATTTGAATTAAATTTGTTCAACAGTACAGATTTTGAGCCAAAATTTGCCCTGTATGTATGAGGACAAATGAAAAAACTTTTAGGAATCAAAATCTATCAATCAAAAAAAAAAGTATATATATAGCCATAACTCAGTTATATTCATAGTCATACAGATTTGAATCCATAATATGCAACCTGATTTTAAAAAAATATATTTATTCAATTATTTATTTATTTATTGCACCTATCTCAAATGTTGTGGAAGTTACAGCATGATTTGGATTAAATTTGGTCTGATGTAATGACAGCTTTGGGCCAGAATTGGTCCATAGGTTTAGTATGATCAAAAAATAAATAGATTCATTTTTAATCTATATCCACATTATTACATTTGAGATGGAATTATGTGAACAGATTTAGCCTGCAGCTTCAGTATAATGAAAGGACACATCTGGATACACGTCATTTTTATACCACGACCGTAACTCAAAAGTTAAAATCCTACAGATTTGGTTGGTATTTTGTTTGTAGCTTCAGTATGAACAAAATCCTTTTTTTTTTTTTTATCTCGGCATGTAGTGACAGACTACTGATTTTAAAACTACTCAATTCCCCTCACAAAATTAATCAAGTACCGGTATGTTATTTCTATCTACCTATGTACAATTTGGGCTGTACTCGATAGAAGGAGAAGTGGACTTTCACCCCAGAAATGTTTTGCCAGATTTGAATGAAATTTGGGCCACTTCAGTTTATTATAGTCCAAATCATTTTTGTAACCTTAAACCTCTTAAATTCGGTTCATAGCGTCAGTGTGAACAAATCACCAATTGATTCACATTTAATCTGGATTTGGATCCTTTTATAAATTCAATCAATCAAGTTTTTGTTTCTTTCTTTTTTTAATAGTCGTCGGGTAACTGCGCTGCAGGATTCAGAATCGGAAGCCATATCTATTTTGTAGCACTAACATAACAAAAGTTTAATCCAATCAGGTTGCTTGGTGGATTCCGTATGACTGAGATGTTTAAACGCTTGTCAGATCATTACCGGCAAGGGAATTTGATTAAATACTGAAACCCTCAGATCTTTTATACCACCATAAGCACAAAGACAGGAACCAATGAACATTTGATATCTAAGATGGCATCTTCACACATCCTTGCCGTTGGTGGAGTATTTCGAATGATAGTCTGCACAGTTTAACGCCGTTGGCACGCAGTCGCTTTGAAAACTGAGAGACTGAGCATCCTGGCCTTTTGTGCGTGGCGAGCAGCTGTAAGCGGACGCTGGATATAATTGCTGCCGCATGCCCGTTTAGTCGATGGCGTTGGGCTGCAGCTGTCCCTTTTTGTCTGTGCAAAGAATTTCAAAGTGTTGACTTGAAGATTTTTTTTTTTTTTAATCAAAGGCTTTGTATAAGGGGTGGGAGCAAGAAAGTACATATAAGAAGTAGGTCCTGAGTTGAGAGAACTTTCAAATGACAGACATAAAAAATTACAAAGTGGAGTTAGCCTGCTCTAGTTCCAATTGGCTGAATTGTGTCTTTGGTTCACCCAAGCACTACAAAGCCTATACCTTCGATGCAAGTACACACTCGCTAACATTGCTGTCTGTTCTCGTACAAGCAAGGCAAGTTTTGTCTCAGTAACTGGCTAAAATAGGAGAGGAAATCTACTCTTAGAGAAGCACATTGCTGTGTTGTTGGCAGTTGTTTTTAGTGTTCCTAAGAAAATGGATGGATGGTCCACTGACGGCAGAAAATGTTTCAATTTGACTATCTGCAACAGTTTGAAAGTGTGCGTCCGTTGCCGTAAGATTGTACAAGTCTTACAGTCTTTCACAGAGTTTTGTTTGGTGTGCACGTTTCTATTTCGAGTGAGTAGCACTCCTGAACTCTTTCTCAGGGTTCGACAAAAGCCGCCTCACAATTACCGGACCCTCATAATCCTCTTTATGCCACTCTTTTACTTCCAGCTCTTTACCCCCGTTGCTTCACTATGTTGTCGTCATTGACCCGTGAGAACTGGAGCAAATTCATTCAATGGCCTTAACATTCGGCCGAGCTTTGACCTTGTAGAGCTGACTTGTTAGAATTTTGTATTTTAACGTTGAGTCGTCACACTTGCACAATAACGAAATGTCAAGATACTTTCAATTTAGCACCGTCTATCGGTCTACAATGCAAATGTTTGTAGCAAACAAACAAAATAGATAGGATAGCAGAAAATGGCCAAACACAGGTGGTTGACTGTGTCTTTTGAAATGGCTTCTTGATGATAGATATGCCTACCAACCTACCTTCATGTAGATAAGTGAAACAGGCCTCTTTGGGCTGAATTTTCAAAAAAATAACAATCCAGGTGCTGCCAAGAGTATTTATATTTTGCCGCCAAGCTCCGCCCCAATGCAATGACAATTTTTTTTTTTAATGTATTTGGCAGTTTAGTTTAGTTCCGTCCACTACTATGTGAGGTTGAAATTTTGTTTCAATCAGACATATTCCCGAAGATGACTTGGTCCTTGAAGAACTCCCGGAAATTGCCTGATTTGAGTTTTTTTTTTTGGTCTACTCATTGTGGACATGACTGCCAATGCAATGAAAACTCTAAATTCCTTGCCATTTTAGCATCCGCCATTTATGTAGTAATTATGGTTCAAATTTGTTTTTAACAGACACCTGGAAATTGCCAAAATAAGCCAATACTTATCTCTTTGAAACAAAATGGAGGACATTTGATCATATATGATTTCCAGCACACCCTCGTCAGTCTTTTTTTTTTTTTTTGTGGGTGTACTCATGATAGACATGCTTAACAAACTTCATGCAGATATTTCAAACTGGCTTTGGGGGCAAAATTTTCAACAAATTCAAGGATGCGCATTTCATTGCCGTACATCATGTAAGGGAACCTGAATGGTAATTGTAGATCATGTGATGAGGGGGCTCCCCCAAACTCAAAATGGTTGACTGTGGCGACCCTCCTTCTTGTTCTGCTCTCAGTACATTTCTGCCCTGTTTCATCTTGAGCAGAGCATGGTGTAGAGATCTACTTGAAAGTCATTAGTGCTTAAGGTGTTTAATCATTAGCCTGGAGGAGGAACTGGCGGCAAGATGAGCTTTTGTGCTTTTTCCAGGTGAGGACTGGCAGGAAGTGTGTATGCGCATGTGTGTGTGTGTGTGTGACTGTGAGCGCATTGTTGCGGAATGCTGCTCTCCCGGAGCGCCTCATCAAGATCCCACCATGTTGAAAGAAAGACCCCCAGGGGAGAGGTGGGGGGCTCTTTATTGAGCATCAATGCAGAGATTGACTTCAGCACGGAAATTTACCAGAGCAGGATGCTACGTAGGATCGTATCATAAAGTCTGGCTGACACAGCTCAAGGCTCATTACCTCAAGTTATTTCTGTCGGCCCTGTTCCACGTTAAACAATTTTCAGTTTTTTATCATGAGACGGCTTAACGTTTAGTAGAAGTGTGACAGCAGCTGTCGTGTTATTCAGAAGACTGCTCTGTATAAACTCTCTCTTAATAGCAATAGTAATAATACTACTTTGTAGAATGACAATTCTTGGTGGTTCCTAGAGAACGGTTGTATGTTTGTGATCACAAGGCACTTTTAAGTTTAACAGCAGCTGCCTGAAAAGCTTCGTACAAGCTCTCATCTTTCTTGCAAGGATGAGCTAGAAAGAATATCGTGGCGTTCCCCTTACAATTGTATGATCGTCTTTACGTGCATGTACTTGCCGATTTCTTGCCAGGAATAAATTAGACCTCCAGCTTTTGGTGTTTCACAGTAAGATGCGGTTTGATGTTTGGTAACAAGTGTGACCGCAGCTGTCATGTTGTGTATGTACACTCAATGCAAATTGTAAGAATGGTATTGCCAGTTTAATCACAGACTCTGACGCTGTGGACACATTTGTGGAGTTCATAAGGACACATTGTGCCACTATGACAACATCACAAAACATTGACGTAGTGTGAAAGATATTGAGTCCTAAAGTTGTCTTTGCAATTATTAGCATTCTTAGAGTTTTGTGGAACAAACCATGGAGAAAAGGCAATTATTATTAGAAGAGTCTGTTTTGTCATGATGTCATGATAATCTCATTCCCTATGGGAAGCGATTGTAAAATCCCAACAAATCGACGGATTGTGTTGCAAATTTCATGTCCCTTCTGATGGTGATGCAATTGTTAAAGTTAGGTATCATATTTTAGATGTCAAGCCTAGCAACTAGACTTTTGTTGGGTTTAGACTTAGTATACTGTATATACAGCACTAGGGGGCCTCAACTCTGGTCTTTTCAGGTAGCTTTTATGGCGGGCTCCTTCTGGAGAACGAGGATAATTTCCTTGACGTATGGCCTAGCTGTGGCGGAAATCCAAATTCCACCGGTACTAGTAGTTATGTCAGATATTCTAAATATTATTTTAGCAAACTTGTTTTTGCGTCTTGTGAAGACTGGTGGATAACTTGGGATTGAGTGTATTGAGTGCAGAGGCATGCTCGGGCTGCGCTTGTGTCAACACTCACTAATCTGTCATTTTTCTAACCTCCACAGAGGAGGTTATTATTGTTTGTGTTGAATGTAACTTCATGTCTGTTTTTATGTTTTGTTTTATTTTTTTAAACGTTGGCAAAAATAAATAACATGAGTTAACACGGATTAATCATGTGCAACTGAAAATAAAATACTTTTTTCAGTGTAGCGTTTTTAAAATGGTTTTACTACGTTTAAATGTGTGGGGGGGTTCACTGTTCAGAACAACCTCAAATGTCAAATGGCCACGAATTTGAAAATTAAGCAACATTTCTTATAAAAGCGTGACTCTGAAGTGAAGTGATGTTTATGTTCCGACCGGGTTTCTTTGGCTCTGCTAGCTAACATTATAAAGTTTACAGTACTTGCTAGTTACCAGAAACCAATACGGAAACGTTGCATCCAACAACACAGAAGCTTTGCTTAGCTCCTTTCTGACATACTAAGGTCGAGACGTAATCATACTTCCTTGACACCGATTCCCTCTTAATTGCGTAGTTTCCTATTAGCCAGGGCTTTGGTGGCATTGCCATTTAGCTTGTTTTAGAAAGGGTACAAAAAACACATGCCGCTTAGTTTTTCAGCAAATAACTGAGGATCTGAGGAATAGATGCATTTGTGACTAGGGAATAAGTGGTTCACTGTATATTCCTTTCATGCCATTTCTGATGGTTTGTTGAGAGCCTTTAAGTCAATAAAGGTTAGGAAATGCTGCATTAAACTATGTGTGAACATAGCTTAAGTAAAGTGTTGAAACCACGGGACCAACATTTACACAGCAGTGCTACTGTGTGTTGGACACGCCACAGCTTCCTGCTTGCGGGGCAAAACACCCCAACTGCATTGAACCCAAAAGTTACATGGAATGCCAAAGAGCAATTAAAGTATGCTAGGAGTATCCAAACTACAACCCAGGGGTCATCTGTGGCCCACTGTCTGTTTTTTCGTGACCTGCGACATATACTAAAAATAGCAATTGACATGGCCTGTGTGGTTTGACTACACTGAGTGGCAAAGGAGGGAGAGAAGAAACTGTTTTCTATGGAGGACCAAAACTGCCCAAATTAAAAATAAATAAATGACTAAAAGTGAAAATAAAAACGGATATAAAAAAATATATAATTTGAAAATGAAATCCCACAAAAAAAATATAAATGGAAATAAAGTCATTTATTTATTTATTTTTAATTTGGGCATTTTTGGTCAATACTGCCAGAACGAAATGTTATTCAAATGAGGGGGCGGCCCTAAGCGTGTCTTGGGTTGGACTCCGCCGTTGCAAAATGCCAGCAATATACATTTGTATAACAGAGTAATGTAAATGGAAAAAATATGTAAATCTGTAATAAATAAATATATGGATTGTAGTGAAGAATGTTATAAAGTGGCCCTTGCAACGTTTGAAAACCCATGGATAAAGGAGTGAAGCTAATACTGTACATACAATTGGTACTAGCCTAGTGGCCTCTCTTCGTGGTATTGATGTCCGACCAACCCCAACACAGGGTTGTCTTGTTTGGGTCTTTTCTACCCAGCAGGACACGTGTATTCTGGAAAAAAGACCTTGTTCCTGCTCGTACACATTACACCGAGTGCCACTCAGCAGCCTGCCAGCAGCGTTCAATCCTGTTAGTGTGGAACATCAACCAATTAGATCCGCTCCGCATCCGGCTGCTACATCTGTATTACGTCACTGGAACGCCATGACTGCGAGTGGGCAACAGCGAGAGGACAATAGACGTCCCGAGTGTAAAAGAACCACTTTGTTGATGGTGTCATGTCGCCATGGCAACGGAATGTCTCATTGGAGAAGTCGGTTCAAGTTTTTCATGCTAGCACGGATGTTCGGTATTGGAATCATTAGACAAAAGCTTATATTTATTACTACAGCAAGAGGTTTCTATCTATTTTATTTTTCGGAAGAAAATAAAAATATGGAATGCGGTACACAAGGTTGTCCGGCTAACACTTTACACAGCCAGCTCATGTTTACAAACATGAAATCGTTTACACTTAATTAGAAAAGGGAGTAGAAAAAAATAACATGCTGTTTGAGGAGAAATTGCATAGAGCTCACATGGAATGCAGTATACAAGCTCTTCTTACACTGACATCATACAGTATAATAAACATCAACCACCTTGTCGTGATCACAATAACCCAGTTGTTTACTGAACACTAAGAGTTGTCATTCTAGTTTAGTCCTCAAGAAAGGGAAACAATTGCACAGAGCAGATGCATGGAATGCAGAACACAGTCCTCTGATAGCATTGCAGCTGCTGCCATACTTAGACCAAACCTGGAACCGCTTCAGGGTCGCAAATATACAATTGTTTACTGTTATTACGAACAACGGGAAGTACGAAAAAAATAACCTGGACTAATGTCCCATATGCTGCTTGAGGAGAGTTTACATAGAGCAGAAACATGGAGTACAGTACACAATGTCTCTTCTCACCAACACTGAGGATGCTGCCACACTTTTACTAAACATAAAGTCACATGCCAAACCCAAACATACAATTGTTTACTGGGGAAACACCCACAGTTGTTCATTCATTCACGTGTTTGTATACGCGGTAATTATTATATGATTTCACTACTACGTTGCTGTATGTTAGTTAGTGTTCTTATTAGTGATAGACTTCACTACTTTTTTTATGGGGTGCAAGAACACCCTTTTTGGGTGTACGGTACATAGAAATGGTTAGAAATAATAATGGAAAAGAAAAAAATAAAGAAAAATAATGATAAACACTTAATTAAAACTAGTCCAATTGACGAATGTGTAGTATGTTTTTCCAGCCTCCTTTAGGTCATGCCTTAGTAAAATGAGCCTATCTTAGGGTGGTACATCCTTCTTTTTGTGGCGCGAAAAAAAGTGGGTCACATTTTGCAAGCGAAATCCAATTTTCCACATCGGGACAACCAGGACTTTACGCCACTTGCCTTCGCTTTCCATTTGTACGTCGGGAATTATTCAGAGGCGGTGTGAGTGTGACTGGCTATTGTTCAGCACCACACATTCCTCGCTGTTTGGGCCTGATGGATAAAAAGCAGGCTGATGTCTATCTCGGCCTTGAGGGATGAAGGCTTGCAATGTGGCAGATTGATTACCCTCACAATGTCCTCCGGGCCAGCACCGCATCCCCGCCGCAGTGTTGTGTCACTATTTCCAAAAAACCCAATCCCTCTGCATTTTGAATTGACATGGAAATATGGAGCAGCGCCATTAATGTGTCCATAAAGCAGATATATGAATGTTATGAACGCAATAAAACACATGCAGAGTTGCCGTTCACTTGTTTGTTTTTTTAGCAGCCTGCTTTTAGCGATGACTAATGGACAAAAGTCGAAAATCATGTTTAAAAAAACAGCTAGCATTGAATGACTTATAATACATACAGTGACCTAAAAGCTAAATGTGGCTCATGTGCTTAAATTGGTGATAGAAGTACTTAAGACTTTTTTTAATGGATTTGAAAGCTTCAAATCACTATTACACATATTCATAGCTATATGTACATTGGGGGGGAATTAGGTTAAAATGATGATAATGATAATGATAATACTATGTGGGGCTAACGACAAGCTCAATGGCACAAGAGAGTAAGTCCTTAGAAAGCTCAAAACTTACTAACGGGATTTCTCATGTAGTATAATTGTCTTAAACACCCAAACAAATTGAGGGGAGAGTTACACTGTGCGGGTAGTTTCCATGTTGTTGCCTTTCTGAGTTGATTTCCTATTGTCAAGCTAAATGCTAACATTAGCTAATTTGTTAAAATGGGAAGGCTTACCAAGTATGTTAAAAAAAAAAGAAAAAAAGGAATCGCAGCGCTTGAAACTATTCATCGTTATATACAAATACAAAAAAAGCTAGTTATCAGTACACAATGCTAATTGAGCACCAACTGCTATGACACTGTAGTGTGAAATTCCTTTGCTATATTTTCAGAAAGTTCCCATTTGCTAACTAACTGTTAACCTTTTCTCTTATAATGATGGTAAATGCCCAAAAAATAGAGGGTACCTTGGGCGTTGTAAGATGACAATAATTTAGGGCAAACAACTAGCCCAATGGTAAATAGCATAAAAGACAAACACATTCAACTCCCTGGTTTTATGTTGTTGTGTAATTGTGTTAAACACACAAAGAGTGTAGTTTCAATTTTGTTTTCAATTCCTAAAGTTTAATTTGCGGCCTTCTCTGTTTCTTCTGCTCGCTGGTAATTATGCATTGTGACTTCCAGTAGACCTCAGTGTTGCCTGACATGTTACTGCACATTGAAGTTGTGCGACTCAAAATTTGGTCTTGCTTGTATACTGTAAACATCCACAAAAAACAATTGCTTAAAAATCCATTTATAGTGGACATTCAGTGTAATTCCTATTTTGTTTTTTTCTGTGCTGGTTTCCTGTTATTGTGCTAAATGATAACTGTGGCTAATGTACAAATGTTGCTTACGATGTTAAAAAGACATAACTGTGAAGCTGTTCAAACAACGAAACATAGCTAGTAAAGTATGGAAAATTCTTGTAATTGGCATAAATGATGCTAATTAGCGGTTAAAGGTCTCGCTATTAGGCTAATGGCTAGCTCGGTGGCACAAGTCCTTTGTGAACCGATGCGAGTCCAAGGCTTTCTTTTGTGTGCGTGTCCGCCTTGTGCCCAGTTATTTATAAAGTGAGTAAAGCCTCAGAACATTCCAGGCAGGCGTAGACCTCTCCGCCATGCACGTTCTCTTTGCGGACATGCTCAGAAAAGACAAAAAGAGAAAAATACTGCAGATTGTCGTTGTTTATTATTTCTTACCAATGCCTTTCACTTAATTTGCCGACTCATTTGTGGTCTTCCATAATGAGTCATGTTGGGTCAGTCTTAACTTCCTTTTAAGCGGAGCATTCCTCACTTTAATGCAATTGCCTACTTTGGAAAGACTTTGAGTGCTCCCTCTTTTTTTACTGATCTCCTGGAAAATATGAATCATTTTTCAAAGTAACAGGAGGTACAGTTGCACCGGTTACACTCAAGGGTCATTAAGTTTTTGTTCCATTTAATTTTGACTAAATGCTAAGAAGGTAGCATTCTTAGCTTGTTAAAAGTACATAATCATGTAATATATATTTGCTAGCGTCGGCCGGAATCTTTGCATCTCCAAAAGCAATATTGTATCGTCAAAGACAGCAAGCTATTTTTAATGCTTTAAATTGATCAGTCTTTTGCAAAAATAACACACATGGGACTGACCAATAATACTGATTTGTCAAAAATAAGGCCGCAACTAATGATTTTAATTATTGATTAATCTGTTTATTATTTTGGCAATTAATCGATAAATAGAATTTTTAAAAACATGTTTTAATTGACATCCCTTTTATCAAAAACGGGATATCAGAGGCTGAAATTTCAAAGATTTGGACCATTTTAAATTCAACAAGGTTTTGAAGCGGTTAATCGATTCTCAAAGTAATGAATGTGATAACAATCAGGGGTGTCCAAATCCGGTCCTCGGGGGCTACTATCCTGCATGTGTTAGCTGTTTCCCTCCTCCAACACACCTAATTCAAATAATCAGGCTTCTGGAGAGCTTATTGAGGAGCTGTTGATTTGAATCAGGTGTGTTGGAGGAGAGAAACATCTAAAACACGCAGCATGGTGGCCCTCAAGGAATGTATTTGGACACCACTGGATTAGTTGTTGATTATTCGGTTATCAAAATAGTTAAATTGCTCATTTATTCGTAGTCAATTAATCAATTAGTCGCTGCATCACAAATATTAAATTAGGGCTATCACTATCAATTATTCTGGAGTCTGTAGAAGGCGATACTTGAGGTGGGCTGAACCTGGACCGACATGCAGGAGGCAAACAGATGTGAGGGTTTAACGAGGGGAGGAAAGGGCTTAACAAGCGGGTATAATGTGTCACTTGATGCCATAATGTCACTCGGCTCGGGTAATGCACACACGGCCGACATCCTGGCCCTCAGGAAAGGGAAAGCCCGCTTGTATTATGCATGGAAAAGCAAAGAGCTGTGACATGTAGGGACATGACTATAAATAAAGAAGGTTTGAATAAACCTTGACATACTAGGCCTTGGAGCTCTCTGTGTGCTCTTATTTTATGACATGCAGAAAACTGTGTCACCATGATTTACGAGGCGACCAGTCCACTATGGGAAGACAACAAAAGTGGGTCACGAACATCCATCCTACAATGTGATGGCTGCTTGTGGAAAATGTGCTTTGTTTATTGCTTAGTTTGAAATCCTGATTTGCTTGCTTGGATTCTTAATCCTTGTTTGAAACCCTAATTTGTAGGGTGTGCCAAAAAATTGATTCTCATAAGAATCACGATTCTCATTTAGCATGATTCAGAATCGATTTTAAATGTCCCAAAATCTATTTTATTTAAATTATTTTATACTGTCGTGCCTTTGTTTGTGTGTGCCTTTACTGGGAGCGCTGTTCATGTTGTACTCGATTTGGCCACTTGGCAGTGTGGTTCTACGCGGTCTGATACACTGTTAAGTTGTAGCCTCATAAGAGGAAAGAAGGAAAAAAGTCGCAATCAAGTTATTCCAATAAAAGTTGTTTTTTTGCAGCGTGGAGCTATTCTTTTGAGTGATAAAAGTGTCACGAGTAGCTCGCTAATTAGCATTAGCGAGTCAGACTGGAGTAGATCATTACGATTCCTTGCACATCTATAAATTGAAGCAAAAATCATTGTCAATCAAATCATTTTGAATCAAAAATCGGTCATATTTCGAAAATCGATTCTGAATCGAATCGCAGACCCAAAAATCGGAATCGAATTGTGAGACATTCAAAGATTCCCCCCCCTACTAATTTGAAACCCTAACACATCTTAAAATCAAAATTTGAACGCTAATCCTGTTTTGAAACCCTAATTTTTGTTTGAACCCCTAACTTGAACCCTTATTTGAACCTAACTGGAACCCTTAAATTTAAATTCTTATAGCCCTGTATCGAAACCATATTTTTAAACCCCCAATTTTGTCTTGAAGTCCCAACACTTGACACTCTAAACGTGACTTGTAACCCTAACTTAAACCCTGTATCCTTGTTTGATACCCTACTGTTTTATAATCCTAATTTAAAACCCTAACACAACATGAACCCATGGGGAAATCAATACAAAAATGGTCTTGGCAATAATATGTTGTATGTGCCCTGACTAGTCTAAACACACACATTCTGATTAATATTGTGTTTGTGGAATGTGAATTAAGTAGCAAAATCTACCCGTTTTGATCCACATCAGAGGGCGGATCAAGCGGCCATTTTGCCACTTGCTGTCAACTAAAAATGACATCACACTTGCTCAGGTAACGAACTCACGGCTCACCTGTTTTCTGAAGCTAAGCCGATAAATGAAAGTTGTTTTTTTTTAACCATTGCCGATACCCACTTTTGACCCCTAGGGCCTAAATTAATTAACTTTACTGAATACCCTAACCTGAATTTGAAACCCTCACCTTGGTTCAAATCCCAATTTGAAAGTCCAATTTCAAAGCCAAAGCCTTGAAAACCTGACTGTGAAACCCTAATCCAACATATTTAAATGTTCCTACATTTGAAGCCCAACACTTGGTGTAAAACATGCACAAGAATAATTTTTCAGATGACTCTTCGCTGTCGCAAAGAGGCACAAAAGACTGCTAATGCGTGTGAAATGTTCCCCTTTTAAAGTAGCATCAATATTCATGTGTTGTGATGTGAGGAGGAGCTGTGGGACTTTAGATTCGGGGTCAAACGGAGGTCACAGCAGGGAAGCTTTCCAACCCACCCCCAACCTCCTCTTCTTGTAGCAGAAAGTGGGGTACCACTTACTGCAGCCCTGTGGAGTCTCCCGTGTGTGTGCGTGTGCATGTGTGTGTGTGGACTGAATGCTGACTGCGGCTAATTGAGCGGCAAAGCATGCAGACGAAGCTCATTAATGTTTTTTGCAATTATTAATATGTCATGAAGGCATAAATGAGGCCACATTAGGCTTTTACACCAACTGCTTTATTTTTTTTTTTCCAGTCGTTAGCCTCTTATCTGCTCGTGTTACTGTTGGCAGACACAAAGAATGCACCTGGCTTTCCAAGCCACGGGTCGGCCCACCAGACTCGGGTCTGAGGTAAGACATGGAGCCAGTCCAGCTGGTCCAGACAAAAGTCAAACCCTGGGCCGGTTCCAGCTGGTCCAAACTAGAGCCAGGTTCACTTCTCTCCAGCTGGCAGAACAAACTGTATTTTGATGTAATCAATCAAATGCAGCTTTTGATTTTTGATTTTTTTTTAAATGAGAGAATTGTATCTTATTTTTTACAATTTGGCCCGCACCCCCAAAAAAGGGCGAGGGGGAGGGGAATAGGTGGAAAAATGCAAAATGCTGCTCGCTGCTAAACAGATAAAAATGTTTCAAAAAAATAAATAACTGTACTACCTTAACCCGATTTACAATTGAGCAGTAAATGGATGGGTTGATATTGTACTTGTAATTTTTTATTTTATTTTATTTGAAACATGCATGTAGCCTACTGAAATGTATACTAATTTGACATTTTAACATGAAACCCTAACCCTTATTTGAAAACCAAAACTTGACTTGAAACCATAATCTGTTCTTGAGCCCCTAATTTGCAGGCTGTTAGCGTTAGCGCATTGCAAGTTAAATAAATGTGCACAACTTTAACTACTGTGTGGTGGATCCCTCCTCATTTAAGAATTCTCTTTTTCCTGACACCACAATTCGATTCCCTGCCTTGCAGCCCCAAGCCGCCAAGATTGAACTTTGAAACTCCAACCCTGTCCGTTTGAAGTATGGGTGTCCTGATACAACTTTATCACTTCCGATACAGTACCGATATTGCAGCCAAGAGTACTTTTCGATACTGATATTGATCCGGTGCGATATCAGCAGGAATGACGCATGCTTTAATTTATTTTTTAGTATGAAATGTTAGCGATTTGGTCAAGTGATACTATTCAAAAAACAATAGTCAGCAGCAGTAGGTATGAGAAAATATGATCCATTTATTCCAAACGTTTGGGTCACATAGGACTGCTTGTATATGAGTGCTAATATCAGAGATTTCTGATGTAGACCGATACTGTATTTTTAGCTGATATCGGACCTATAACCGATATCAACATCGGATCGGGACACTCCTAATTTGATTCGAAATGATGCGAGCAGAGCCTTTGATTCTCCGTGCAACACGAAACCCGGTAACTCCAAAGGGGTCCGATCGTACTCCTCACATAGAATCCTCGGTCCAGCGCACCTCCACCCTCCCGAGCATGCCCAATGCTCTGTTTCAAATAGTTTCCACATTGCTGTGCATGTAACCCTTTTCATGCGCTTTGTGATCAAACTGAGGAAGAAAGAGCAGATAAGAGAGTGAAGAATGCACCCGTTGCCTGTAGAGTCACAATGCCGCACATAGCTAGAGCTTTTGTACTCTTTTATGCCTCCCTCCCCCCACCCTCGCTCTTTTTTTTTTCAACTCCATTAAAAGTGGTCACTATACAGAGGCAAAGTTTAGGGCCTCTATTCAAGCAGGTCGCTTTTGTGCCTGCACATGGAGGTGGTGTGGGAGGTGGGGGCCGCCCACCTCCATTCCCTCCCCAAGCACTCTGACATTCTAGCACCTGTTTCCCGTCACAAAACCATTAATTTATCACTGAATTATTAAGCGAGGGAAGCGCACACAATACGTCTGGCGCTCTTTTGGCACTGAGGGGTGGAGGGGGTTGCCGTGGCAACAGGAGCAATGGTAAAGGTGGCGAAACAGGGGTGGGGGGGTATCATCATCATCATCACCGAATTTATCCCACCACTCTCCCGGCGAGTAAAATGACGGGATTAATAAAAGACACGGAGATTGCAAGGAGGCCCCCTGCGTGATAGCGCTTAGATCGGCGGTGCGCTTCAAGAACATGACGACAGGTGAAGAACGTGACAATGTGGAGTTATTAAGAGAGGTTAGGATCTTCGACATTGCAGCTGTCTCTGGGGAGGCCAGCGGGAGAGATCTGAAGTGGTAGCACAAGCTAGCAAGCCTCCCTTTTGTAGCAATGATGAGCCATTTTGTCGGGCCCTTTCAAGGGGTGAGGAAGAGTGTCAATTAATTTTCGTAAAAACAGACTAATAGTTATTTTTGCATTAATAAACACAATAATGAGCTTGTGAGGTGCCAACATCCAAGGCACTGTAGTATTCGTAACTTTCACTGTGACTAACTTTAGAAGGTGGGGCTTGGCCGCATGTTAACTAGCTAACACGTTAGCCGGTCTACGTGTTGAGTGACTCGCGTTAGTTGTGACCATCTGCAACTCATGTACAGTATGAATGTGTTTGTTTTCCTACTATTTGTTCAGTAAGTGATTGAAAGTGCTCCGGCAGCTGTGTGTCTATCCTTACAATACATCCTTACGATTAGCGATGGAAGGCTACAGTGTATTAAATTAGCTATAAAATTTATACGTAACCTTGTGTTGGCGTGTTTGTGTTGTTTTCATTTCATTTATACAGCGCTTTTCCAGATGCATATTGGAATTTATCATAAGTGTAAAATGATCACAAACTTTGTACATTCAATCTTTTTTACATACACTTTATTTTTTGTAGTAACAGATTTTACATTCGCACACTCTTGTCACCCTAGGCTGCCTATTATCAACTTGCTGTGTTAGTGTGTAAAGTACTGATGCAGGTAGGACTCTAAAATTTGTTGGCTTTTGAGTTCAACCTGGCCCATTTTGTATTAAAAGCAATTTTTATCACAACGGAATCTAATTACCTCATGGAGCCACATCAGCTGTTTAAACGTAAACACACATTTCAATGAAGTCTCTCTGAAAGGCGAACAAATCTGACGTCCACGTATCCTTGAATTCTGCCCTGAACCCCCCCCTGCGCTCACGTCTACAACCTTGAGCTACCTTCATGAAAACATGTCGTCGCAACACCGGCATTAACGTTCTAGCATTCTAGTACGAGCAAGGCTATTTTTTTTTTCTCAGCAGCTGACTAAAGAGTAGAAATACTTACTGTCAGTTATGCTAAACACTCGAATGTTCATCACATTTTTATGGCCTTTACTGCAGCAGACATTTTTACTAGTGAAGTGACATTTTGTAGACGATAAAAGTATATTTCATTCTGTTTTCCTTAGGATTTATGTGTTGTTTTATTTGGAGATGTGATGCTGTATTTATTGCTTTGGCTGTAATAGCATCCAATGAAATGATGCTTGGTGGGGTAGAACTGGAGTGGATCAATACGTCATGTGATTGTTGCCGCTTATTATCTCCTCCAGGGACTCTCACTGTGAGAGCTATTGTCTGCGCTCTCTGCCTCGTGTCCGAGTGGTTTGAGGCCGGCGCGGAAAAAAAGCGCTGATCTGTGTGTTTTAAAAATGGAAGACTAAATCATTTGCTTTTTCGCTCTGGTGTGTTTGCAGATGAAGCTGTGGAACAAGTACAAGGTGACCAGCATCCCGTCGCTCGTGTTCGTGGACGCCGTCACGGGGAAGGTAGTGTGTCGGAACGGTCTGCTGGTGGTCAGGGACGATCCCAAAGGTGAGCCTGCGTGGTGGCGTACACACACTGTACTTATTGATACAAGGTGTGACAATGAAGAAACGAGACTTGAAGCCAATTAGCTAACCTGGTGTGACCAGATTTTCCAAAATAAAAACCGGGCAGGACACTACAATTTCGCAGAAAATCAAATACAATATATATACTGCAATACATTCTCACCAAGAACTATTTATCCATCCATCCATCCATCATCTACCGCTTATCCGGGGTCGGGTCGCGGGGGGCAGCAGCTTTAGCAGGGAAACCCAGACTTCCTTCTCCCCAGCCACTTCAACCAGCTCCTCCCAAGGCGTTCCCAGGCCAGCCGAGAGACATAATCTCTCCAGCGTGTCCTGGGTCGTCCGATGGGACATGCCCGGAACACCTCTCCAGGGAGGAGTCCAGAAGGCATCCGAACCAGATACCCGAGCCACCTCAACTGGTTTCTCTCAACGCGGAGGAGTAGCGACTGGACACCGAGTCCCTCCCGGATGACCGAGCTTCTCACCATATCTCTAAGGAAGAGCCTGGATACCCTGCGGAGGAAAGTCATTTCGGCCGCTTGTATCCAGGATCTTGTTTTTTCGGTCACGACCCACAGCTCGTGACCTTAGGTAAGGGTAGGAACGTAGTTCGACCGGTAAATCGAGAGCTTTGCCTTTCGGCTCAGCTCCTTCTTTACCACAACGGACCAATACAGAGTCCGCATCACTGCAGACGGCGCACCAATCCGCTTGTCTATCTCCCATTAAGAACTGTTTACACCAAATTTAATGCCAGTCAATCTGATGACCAGTGGTTGTGTAATTGCTGTAGCTAATGCTACATGCTCTCTTGGTTGACAGTTCAGCAGCGCTAAACAAAGCAATGCACTCACCATTATCCAACCTTTTTTGCTCAGTCCTGCCAGCTATTGGAAGCTGGCTGGGCCGTTTACCTTGCACCAGTTTCCCACATTGTAATATTCTAAATATACCGCCAGAAAAGCTCAGCTTGCGTTGGGTCTGACGCAGCATTAGGCTAGTAGGACTACATTACCTGTGATTCGGAAGCAGGAAGTAGTTCTAGTTCCCATATGATGGAAACAGTAGTTCTAGTTCCCATATGATGAAAACATGCCAGTTAGAAGAAGAAAAACATTAGTTAAAAAACAATGTAATATTCTAAATATACCGCCAGAAAAGCTCAGCTTGCGTTGGGTCTGACGCAGCATTAGGCTTGTAGGACTACATTTCCTGTGATTTGGAAGCAGGAAGTAGTTCTAGTTCCCTCCCGTATGATGGAAACAGTAGTTCTAGTTCCCGTATGATGAAAACATGGCAGTTAGAAGAAGAAAAACATTAGTTAAAAAACAACATAATATTCTAAATATACCGCCAGAAAAGCTCAGCTTGCGTTGGGTCTGACGCAGCATTAGGCTTGTAGGACTACATTTCCTGTGATTTGGAAGCAGGAAGTAGTTCTAGTTCCCTCCCGTATGATGGAAACAGTAGTTCTAGTTCCCGTATGATGAAAACATGGCAGTTAGAAGAAGAAAAACATTAGTTAAAAAACAACATAATATTCTAAATCTACCGCCAGAAAAGCTCAGCTTGCGTTGGGTCTGACGTAGCATTAGGCTTGTAGGACTACATTTCCTGTGATTTGGAAGCGGGAAGTAGTTCTAGTTCCCGTATGATGGTAACAGTAGTTGTAGTTCCCGTATGATGAAAACATGCCAGTTAGAAGAAGAAAAACATTAGTTAAAAAACAATGTAATATTCTAAATATACCGCCAGAAAAGCTCAGCTTGCGTTGGGTCTGACGTAGCATTAGGCTTGTAGGACTACATTTCCTGTGATTTGGAAGCGGGAAGTAGTTCTAGTTCCCGTATGATGGTAACAGTAGTTCTAGTTCCCGTATGATGAAAACATGCCAGTTAGAAGAAGAAAAATATTAGTTAAAAAACAATGTAATATTCTAAATATACCGCCAGAAAAGCTCAGCTTGCGTTGGGTCTGACGCAGCATTAGGCTTGTAGGACTACATTTCCTGTGATTTGGAAGCAGGAAGTAGTTCTAGTTCCCGTATGATGAAAACATGCCAGTTAGAAGAAGAAAAAAAAAGAAAAACATTAGTTAAAAAACAACGGGACGATGGGACGAGTATAAAAGCAGGACAAAACAATGGGGTTGGCAAAAACCCTCGGGACGCAAGGCTCAAAACCCGGGACTGTCGCAGTTAATCCAGGACGTCTGGTCACCAAGCCTAGCTGCCTATCTGCTCACAATTCTGGTGTGATATTGTTCACTTCGCTTACTCTATGCTTCATTTTCAGATTTTATGTACTGCAATTACAGTTGCTCTGCTCGCTCTGCTTTTGTGTAGCATCTACTCCTGTTTTTTGGGAGGTATTTTGTGTAACACAGCTATTTTGTCACTTTCCTCACCATGTGGCTCTTTTTCAGTCTTCTGTGTAGCACACTGCCGTCACACTCGTAGAGTATTAAGATTAACATAACATTTACATTCCTTTCCATGCCTTTGCAGCTCTAGTGGTGTACTAAAAAGCGATTAGTCATGTGAGAGAATTGCATGCTAAAGGCAACACAAGCGGAGCACCAGAGTGGATTCCTTTTCTTTTTGACAGCTTTTACTGTCGAGCTAATGAAAGCCAGAACAAGCCTGCGGTGCTATTTGCATGATTCATTAAGTGCGCTTGCAAACGAGCTGGCTGTGGAGAGGACATAAATCTCTATCTGCAGTACCGGCACATACAATTAATTAGCATATTGCGTACTATTATGTATGTTTTTATTTTATTTTATTAGGATTATTTTCCTTATTGTTTTGTTTTTATTTGCTGAACAGGATTTTTTTTTCACATTTATTTCAAATTAAGTTTTCTTAATTCATAACAGATTAAAGCAAAAAGAAGATACAAAATGTACATGATTCCCAAATATTGAAAAATAAAATAAAGAAATGTATAGCAATAAATAAAGAAAAACGTTTAGTAAAATAAACGCAAAGTAAACAAGTAAATATGAAGTAATAATAAAAATGCAAAATAAACAATGAAATGTTGCATGTTGTTGTAATAAATAAATAAATAAAAGTGTGTTTGTACCAATGATGGCAAGTGGGAAATATGTAAATGTGCATGAAAATTGAAACAACCATGCATGATATGATAATATTGCCTCTGTGAAGCAGCATGGCTCATTTTTACATTATCTGCTTTCTATTTGTCATGTTTGGTGTAAAAGCAGCTGGTGAGTTCGTTGGACGCCCTTGTCATGCATTCCATCCCTTTTCTCTATACGGTCTCTTCTCTTTCTGGAAAGGCGTCAAATATCAATCAAATTGGTATTTCCCAGTAAATAATTATGTTTGTCACCAAGGCAGCTAAACGTATAGTAAAAGTGTGACAGTAGCTTGCGTGTTAATCAGAAGCCCTTGTACTGTATATGTTGTTCCTGTACGTCTGCTCTGTACTATTTCTCCTCTTCAGCGAAAACTCGAAAGACAACTCTTGGTGTTTCCCCCGAACACATACATTTGTCATCATGTGGTGGCTTGATGTTTATTATAAGTGGACAGCAGCTGCCATATTAGCCAACGTGGGTGTAGGAATGATCCTGGTGAGGATGAAAAGGCTGACTGGAGTGCCTGCAGCCAGTGTGAAAGATGGCGAGTGTGCGAATGGCCTTTTTAGCCTCAGGACCACAATGAGGGGCTGTTGCGCTGCAGACGTGTCATTCCTGCCTAATGAAGCCCCTGTGCATAAAGGCGCCATTATGGAGCGGCCATACAGGCTTTTATTTAGGATTACCTCCACTGCCCGCCCTCCCTGTATAACTCCACTTTCTGGTGCCCGCGGGGCTAACAATGAAGACACCATGAAAAGGAAGTGAAGGCGTCAACCAGAGCTGGAAGGAAGGAGAAGCTTCACATCTCTTTTTGCATGTAGTATACAGCAGTCTGCAGGACAGTTTGAATTTGATAGTCACATTAGATTTGGTGGTCTTGTGTGTCATCAATAGAGCCCCAAAAAGGTCTTTAGAAACCTTACGTGAAAAGACACTGGCAAACAGCCATTTTGACTCAAAGTGGCCATTTTAGGCTCAATTTAGCTGCTTCTAAACACACTTTGGAGACTAATTTTTGCTTGTTTTTTTTGTTTTGTTTTTAATTATTGCTACCATTTGAAGCACGTATGCTAGAAAGAAAGACGTGTAGATTTAGTTTTCATCATTGTTACAGCAGGTCAAACCTTTAAACAAAGTAGTAATGCTGCTCATTAATATTATTTTTATATTCAGCTCCCAAAGCAAAGCAACATGAAATTTGATAGCCGTGTTTGTCATGAGTAGACCCACAAAAAAGCCTCAAGGAGTCATGTCAGAAAAGTCCATTTTGGTTTGATGCGGCCAATTTTGCCAGGGGTCCTTCAAAGACAAATTCCTTGTGGATATTTCGTTTAAAAAAAAAAAACTGCCCAATACAGATGGCAAATCACTGGTTCTCGTTCAAAGTGGATTTTAGGCTCAATTTGTGTTGGTTTGAAGCAGCCATGTTGGCCTTTTTTTTTTTCCAGTGCGCCTTTTTAAGATTAACTCCTACTACAGATTTTATTTGATGGCTACCGCATTTAAGCACCATTCACAAGTTAGATGGATGTTGTGAGAATTTTTTGTTTTTGTCATTGTGTCACGTGGGTGGCAATGTTTTAGTTTTAGTAATTTATAGACTATAAACCACTACTTTTTTCACTTGCATTTGACCCTGCGGCTAATACAAAGGTGCGGCTTATCCGTCAGATCACAAGGGGGTGGACTATAAATGAAGCGCAAGAGCGTCAGGCACAGCAAAACAAACCAAGTGAGCCCAAATACAGTAGGGGAGAGAGAGCGAGACAATTTGTGCCCTCATTATGGAAAAGAAAGTAGCGGGAACCCGGTGTGGTAACATTAAAACACCTGCGGCTTACAGTCGGGTGCAGCTTATATGTGTAACAAACTCCAGTATTCCCCAAATTTAGCTAGCGCGGCTTATAGTCAGGTGCGCCTTATAGTCCAGAAATTACTGTAATCAAAAAAAAGCCCATCTACTAATAACTACTCGGGATTCAGGAAGTCTGCCATTTTTGGTGTGAAATGCATTTTAGGGTTATTTTGGTCATTCTTCAAGCTATCCTTCAAAAACAGACTGGGAGAAATGTCTAGATGCAATAAATCTCTCCAGATCTTCAGAGTTCCTTGGACTTTTCCCCATTGTTATGATTTTTGTTCAATTTTATAAGTGCTGTCAAGCAAATCTGTTGAAGATGCTCTTTGAAGAAATTATATTGATCAAAAACTGAAAATGATCCTTGAGAGATAGAAAAAGCCTCAACATTTAGAAAGACAACGCCCATTGACAACGTTAATCAAAAACGGATTTTAACAATGTGTGGTAGCTTCAAAGACTGAAATTTGTTTTTTGTGGTTATGGAAACATACAAGTTAAATTAATCATCAAAGACTCTCAATAGTCTTTGATGTTAAGGCATTTTTTAAGGAAATAGTTTCACATGTTTAGTCTTCTTCCAGACCTTGGTGAAGTGCTGACACATCCAAATAACTTGAATGGCTCCAAAAGACTTTCCCTCTGTGTGGAAATGTACAATTCTCTCTAGATTCCTTGGACTTCCCTCATTGTCTGAGTATTGGTCAAATCCACTGATGTACTTAGAATCTGCACTTTGAAATGTCTTACAAAGACTTTTCCAAATGTGTGTAATGTAGTTCCTTGGACTTTACCATACTTCTGAGTATTGGTCGATCTACGGTGTATACACAGTTATTTTCATTGATGCTCTTGACTTGCACTTTTTTAGAAAAGGCTCCAAAAGCCGTTTCCACAACTTGGCATGTAAATACGCAATTGTCCTTAAAAAGGTAGGGGACTTGCTGTACTGTGCTGAGGGGAAAAAAATACCAATGACATCATCAATTAATCAACTTTCTTCACATTATAGTTGACTACAAAAAGTCTTCAGTTGCTTCAAACTCTAGCACCGGGCTGCAAAAGGCTCCTTTAGGTCGGACTTTGGACAACCCTTACCTTATATTGTCCCCACTCTCGTCACAGGCCTTGAGTTCCCCTGGGGGCCCAAGCCGTTTGCAGAGGTGGTGGCCGGGCCCCTGCTGAGGAGCAACAGGCAGTCGACCGACAGTGCTTCCCTGGAGGGGCACTACGTGGGGGTCTATTTCTCGGCGCACTGGGTGAGCATCTTTTATGACGTCACGTTATTGTCTCTTGAGGCGGAGTGTGCTGGTTGTGGGAGGCAAACGGGAGGCTATGAGAAGATATTCCTACATAGTACAAACTCCCACTCCGTACTTAAGTAGAATTGAAAATACTTGCGTAAAAAAGATTATGGTAAAAATAGAGGAAACACATTTTTCCTTCTTTTATTGTATATCGACAAAGAAAATTGATAAGGAAAGGTGTAGAAAGTACAGATATTCATGTTCAAATGTTGGGATTAAAACTAAAAAGTCATCAGAAAAATAAATAGTCAAGTACAGATACCTGAAAAAGCTACTCAAGTACAGTAATGAAGTATTTTTTGTACTTGCATCCCAGCACTGGCATATATGTTGGGCCTAGTTGGTTCTGAAGCTGCCAGAACCACAAACCCACTATTGAGGGGTTGGCTCGACCAAACCACAACCACAATCACACATCACACATGACTCTGACATGGGCCAGAAAGAAGATTGTTTTTGCACCACAATACCACCAAACACTCAAGTCATAAGTGCAAAGGCAGACAAAAGGTCTGTCATAAACTGTAAAACGCCTCCAAGTGGTGAAAAATGTCATTGCAAATGAAGTGTTACAAAGAGAAAAGTGTCATTTTCTTGAAAAGTATTAAAATAAATATTGAGATATTTTCAACTTTTAACACAGCGAATTTATATCAACAACAAAAATTATCATGAGTTGACTTATTACCAGGGGAAAAAATGCTACATCTTCATTGTATAATGTTTTTTTTTTTCCTTAGGAAGAACATTGATTATTCTCGTTAAAATGATGTTGTCACAAGGATAATTATCTATTATCTGTTTGATATCTTTTAGTGTCCACCGTGCCGCAGTTTGACACGAGTGCTGGTGGAGTCTTATCGTACCGTCAAAGAGTCAGGTCAAAAGTTTGAGATCGTGTTCGTCAGTGCTGACAGGTAAGACACAGCATGCTGTATATTTATTGAGATGCACATACACACACATATATAATTTGTCCTTTCCGTAGGTCTGAGGAATCTTTCCAGCAGTACTTCAGCGAGATGCCGTGGTTGGCGGTGCCATATTCAGACGAGGCTCGACGCTCGCGACTCAACAGGCTGTATGGGATTCAAGGTAATGATGTGCGCCTCTGACAGAGCGTACAGAAGCACTGTGTGGAAACACACTGGAACCTTGGCTTACTCGGGCCCCACCCTACAAGTTTCTTGAGTAATGATCGTCACCCGGTATTCTTTTTCTTTTCTTTTTTTTTTTTTGCATACGCAAATTCGACCTATGAATTGGCCACGATGTCTCTTCTGCCCTCCCGGAGCAAACAGTTCTTGAAAAAAGAGGCCAAGTGTTTGCCTGAAGCTGTTTATTGCTATTCCCAGTTCAAGTTTACTGTTAAGCTAAACATAAACCAAAGGATTACACGTGTATATAACCAAACCACATAAATATGTCTTGCAAAAGTCTCTTAGCTTAATGCTAACACTGAATGTGAAATAACATTGACTAGCTAGGAAAACTAGTATAAAAAAAAAAATATATATATATATATTTTTTAAATTACCAATATTACTGCAGTTTCGTTTCAGTTATTAATTATAACAAGCCATTTTGGACAATGATAGTACAACTGAAAATAATCCACAGTCAATAAAAGTCCACGGTGTGTACTGTTAAGCAAGGACATGGGTCGTGTCGTGTAATTACTGTAATGTAGTGGCACCTTGCACAATAGAAATAAACAGAATGGCTAGGAACAAACCAGTCACTTCTTTACTGGGTTGTGATGATTTTTTTTATTATGAAAAGCGTATCTACTGTAGCATCCACTCATATTTTCAGGGTTGACATCCACAGCTGTCAGAATTGTATCTCTTATTGCAGCTCGGAATTTTTATGAGTTCTTGGATTTGATCTGCCACCGTGTTTGCGCTTCTACACTCCTCACTCGTCCTCTGAAATAAGTGAGGGGAGGGGCGGGTTGCGAGGTTTTCCTGCAAAGCATGTGAGGAATGCACAGAGATGTCAACACTGCACCCCCCACCCGCTCTACCCACCCTGGCCTGCCTTGAGTCCACATGAGCAGACAAGATGAACAGTGACGCTCGCTCCGGCTGCGCTCCTGCATCATCCTCACGGCTGTTTCTGATAAGGCTGACAGATTGTGATCACAGGGATCGCAAGCAGCCCCACGGGGAACAATGTGCACACGGAGTTGACTTTCTTTAACTCTGTGGCTTATTTGTTGATTTCTGTTGCGCAAAAGTTGGAGCTTACCATGACTAATCGGCAAGGAGCGATTGCATTACAGCTGTTGTAGGAAACGTCTGTTGCACACATGACTGAGTGTGACATGGACTTTTGAGAATGACAAAATGGAAGGATCCAAAATACACTTAAACTTTGAGAGAAAGCACCTGTATAAAGAAGTCAAAATGGGGGAAAAAGTACGGCATCAAGGAAATGAGCCATTTCCTGTCCAGTTATCTTTTACCCCCACTTTATCGCTCCCCAGGTATCCCCACCCTGATCCTGTTGGACACCGAGGGTCACGTGATCACGCGACAGGGCCGCGTGGAGGTGCTGAACGACCCCGAGTGCCGGCTGTTCCCGTGGCACCCTCGCCCCGTGCTGGAGCTCAGCGAGGCCAACGCCGCGCAGCTCCACGAGGGACCCTGCCTCGTCCTCTTTGTGGGTGAGTCGGCCGCCACTGTCGATGAAATCTCTGGGCGGTATAGTGCCGCTTATGCTTATTTCCAATTTGGTAGAGCAATTAACCCTTTGATGGGCCCCCGAAAATGCCTAAAATGGCAGATTATCTGTGTTTTTTCAGGCTTGGCTTTTTGAGACTTTTTGAGTCTACTCATGATAGATCAACCAAATTTCATGTTTCTTAATCAGACTGGTTTGGGGAGCTGAAATTCAAATGAAGAGTCGGAGTTATTGTTAGTTTCATTATTTTATTTTTTTAGTAACGATACTCCGCTTTAATTCAACTTGCGACTTCTTGTGGCCGTTTTATGATCAGGAACAAGAAATTAGAAGAATTGAAAATTGCCATCAATTTCATGCAATTTTAACTCTTTGACTGCCAGACGTTTTCAGAAACGGGATGTCGCCAGTGCCAGCCGATTTAAGCATTTTGACTGCTCTTTCAAGGTCCACAGAAAATGTTGTGTTTGGACTATGGAAACACACATACTACCAAATGAAAGATTGGACTCTCATCTTTCATCGATGATGATCATCGTCGTCATCAATGTGCTCTTTAGCGTTGGTCGATGCCTTTCGTCTTTGACAAAAATTCCCAAGTGTGAGCTGCTTGCAACCGGTCGCCATTGTTCGCTTCCTCAGCCATCCAGCTCCGCCTCACGTCTTCTACTGCCGCGTCAACGCTTCCAACCTCGGAGTCACCATCATCATCATCGATGATGATCATCGTCGGCATCAATGTGCTCTTTAGCGTTGGTCGATGCTTTTCGTCTTTGAAAAAAACTGCTTGAGCGTGAGCCGCTTGCAACCGGTCGCCATGTTCTCTTCCCTTCCCCAGCCATTGTCCCCTCTAGCTCCGCCTCACGTCTTCTACTGACGCCTACACAATCTTGTCAAAAGAGAGTCATTGCTGCCATCTAGGAGCCAAAAATAGTCATTAGGCTAACTAGATCTGCTTGAAACTTTCACCAGAGCTGGCCAAGGCTTCCCTCCACGCGTTTAAAAAAAATAAATAAATAAAAAATTGGGATGACGTCTTTTAACGTCATTGGCGGCCTTCCGTAGGTTTTTACTTGACGTCTTTTAACGTCCATGGCAGTCAAAGAGTTAATGAAAAATGCTATATCAAAATATTTGATCTTTGTTTAAAATGTTCTATCATTGTTTTTTGGAGATTTTTTTTCTGTATCCAAGGTACTAGTGGTTCCAAGGAGTTCTCTAAGTCGATGCATCAAAATTACCGTGACGTTTCAAATGGCGTCACTTGCCCTAAATGGCACGATATTTTTGAGAAGAGCAGTAGAATACAAAATAAAATTGTCATTTATTTTCTGAATCTCGCTGTAGAGTATTTTAGAAGCTTTTTGAAGTTCTCATTCCATATTTTTCCACGTTGTATATTTTGAGCGACAAAAGTCAAATGCAAATGTTTCATTTTAATGTTACAAGAGAACCATAATCTTCACATTTATAATGACATTTGAAAAACAAAATAAGTAGTTGAAAATGTCAATAAAATACTCATTATTTATTCCCAAAGTCACAGAGAGACACTTCAGAAGTATGAAAGTGGCACATGGGGCACAGGAGCCACGGATTGCAGACCCGCTGGTCTAGTGTAAGTGGTTCAAATTTGGTAGCAACCAGACTAGGTCAAGTTCTTCATTGAAGGCCTCTTGGAAAAATACGAAACGAGCCTAAAATGGCCACTTCAAGCCAAAATGGCTGACTTCCTAAGTCTATTCAGACATGGCTTCTTTCTTTTTTTTAATTTCTTTCTATCTCTTGTGTTTATTTCAGGAAACATATCGCAATTGACATCAGTAACAAAGACGTAAAGAAAAGTACATGTTAAATGTAGAAACAAGATGCCTGAAAGGGAGTTGGATGAACAAAATGTATTTAATCCCACCCCTTTTTACACATTCAATGTAAAACATAAAAGCATTCACCACTTCCGTCAAAAAATAACTTGCAACTTTTTGTTTGAGAACTAATTATGGGACTGCTGAAAGAAGCACATATTACTCTCCACCCTAGAAAATCCCGAGATTTTTCCGCAAAAATGCGGCCTGTACCGTAGATCGCACTGGGACAAATGAGGTATCAAACGATGCGGCTCGATCTGACTCGGTGCGGCATTACTTTTATAGGAATTCCGAGTTACCATGGCGACGCAATTCCCCAAAAACTCCCATAGGAAATGAATGGAGAAAGGTGGAACAAATTACAGATCAAGCACCTTTTTCCAAGACACGCTGCGCACGCATACGTTATCCGACCGATACGAATTTTAGCTCATTTTGTAGGAATTTTTCCCATCTTTAGCTCAGTGTCTAAATCTTTTTTAAGGAATGAAAGCTCTCCCCCCTGTGCGGGTTCAAAGACAGTGAGTGAATTAGGCTTCTACCGCACTCTGTTGACCAATTAACTTTAGAGTGGCGGGAAAAAAGAAAAGTCTTCTTCTATTTGCAAAAGTTTCACTTCAACTCGTCACCATGGCCACAATCTTTGCTCACTAGACATCAAATTCTCACATTTTGTAGTCATGAGTGTCTTCTTTCAGACAAACTAACTTTTATTTGGCTAAGGTGTCATTTAGTACCTTTATTTTCACTTTAAGCTCGGACAAGTCGGACCAACTCGCCTATCTCTTCCATGTTAAATTCAGGCGCCTTTCGCTCTTCATTTCTGATAAATCATAAGTTTTCAACCTGCTCTCATTTGGTCATTTTTCATCCGATTAATTAAAAAATGAGAACATGCTCGTGTTCCCCAAACCCTTGCCGTTCTAACGAGCCATTTCTTGAATCTGTATCTTGAACCGTTAAGTCGTGAGAGGCTTTTGTTCAAGGGGTGCGTCTCTCATACAATCTCAATGGAATGTGGGGCGTGTGACGGCTCCAAGTCAAAAATGGATGTGCGTTCTTAAAGTGACAGTGACATATTTTTAGATTATGGTTAACTTCCACATTTCTTGACCGATTCCAGTCATTTAAATTTTAAACTGTTCAGCTCGTTTACATTTTTTTAAATACATTTTCAGGGACAGTGAGATACTTTTAGTTGATGTTGATTATGGTTAACTTCCACATTTCTTGAGCGATTCCAGTCGTTTAAATTTTAAACTGTTCAGCTCATTAACAAGAGTCAGCAGTCCCATTCAAAATTTCCGCGGGAATTTTTCTAGTTAAGCAATTATCGTTGACACAATATAACATTCACACGTTGCGTATTGCCACAGGCAAAGAATTGTTAATTGCATGACATCATTAAATGTTCTACCAACATTGGAAACAAAGGAAACAGTAAATGTATTGGTTAGGATGGCGCGTAACAACAATGATAAGAATATGACAAACAAAAGTTGACACCAGGAAAACAGACTAAATCTGATGTTGTAAAGGTATGAATCTGAAAAGTATATAGGCAATTCTTGAAACCTTTTTGCCCTCGCGATCCACATGTCTACTAAGTTTATGAAGAGTGCAGAGTATTTTGCAAGGGTCGACTAAATTCAACACCCCCCTGATGTGTGTCGAGGTCAAGCCGTATAGCAAAACAAGACGTGGACCATCTGTTGTTCTCTTCAGACGCCGAGGAGGAAGGCGAGCTGGAGCCGGCCAAGGAGCTGATCCGGCCCATCGCAGAGAAGCTGATGACTAAGTACAAAGACAAGGAGGAGGAGACGCCGCTGCTCTTCTTTGTGGCCGGGGAGGTGAGGAAACTAAAAGGTCACTTCCATAATGGGGGCGAATGGCATTTGCCGCACATGTGCTAAGATCAAGATGGGCTGAAGTAAATAATGGTGGTTGTATTTCACTGTATAAACTGAAAGGGGGGCGAAAAGTTAGGCAAAATTTCCTGTAAATTTCGAAAAAACCTTCTGCAGTTTGTTTCAACCATACTCTCCCGCCTCCAGCTTCAGGTTTCAGACTTAGGACTCAAAAACGGATCCCTGATTAAAATAATCATAAGACAAATCAGATATTTTACATCCACAAAACCTTCCATTTAATTTCCTGTCTTTACCTCGTCCGACTGTGAAATCAGTGGGCTTCGTTTTCACATCTTGATCACGCTCATATCTCACTTCCTGTCTCGGTACGTTCAGAATACACGTGGCTCACACACACACAACATACACACTTAAATCAGTGCCAATGCGCCATGTGAAATGACAGTATGACACCCTGCTCATAAAATGACGTGCTCCAATTAGTTGTAATGTAATGTAAAATATTATAGGCTTCCAATTATGTACAATAATGACAATTAAATAGAATGTAAATAAATGAAACAGTTTTTGCTTCAATTCAATGGACATTGTGCTGGGTGCACATTGGCCACCTAGAGGAAGTTTAATACAGACATATTTTAATACACAGCTCCTCGTTAGACCCAGTAACTGCAGAGGATAAATAATATATGCCTGTTTCTTATAGTTGTATTATCTGGCTACTTGTAGCTCAACCAACACAGTGACACTGTATTTCTCTTAGTGCTGCCACCTACAGGACATCACAGGTCCTAACGTCTTAATTATCTTTCTAGGACGACATGAGCGACTCGCTGCGTGATTACACCAATCTTCCAGAGGCAGCGCCTCTGCTCACCATCCTGGACATGTCGGCAAGGGCCAAGTACGTGCGCGACGTGGAGGAGATCACGCCGGACGTGGTGGAGCAGTTCGTGGGCGACTTCCTGGCAGACAAGCTCAAACCCGAGCCCATCTGAGACAGGGACGACCATATATGGACAAGAACGGGACTCTTCACTATCATCAATGCACTCCTTCAACGTCATCCTTCACTTTTTACTATTTTACCTTTTTTTTTTTTTTAACTCTCTCCATCTCCTGTGGTGCCTTGCATTGACTCTATAGCCCCTACAGTTAATATATACAAAGATTCCTTTGTTTTTCCACATTATGGCATTATTACATAGCATTTCTGGATTCTAGCGAAGCCCAGTGGACCTACTTGTCACTCACATTTTTACATTTTTTTTCACACCTGGACCATGGAACTTTGGGGGGAAAAGCAAAACAAAAACAAAAAAAGAATAAAGTGATTGCAGAATTTTGTTTGGTTCTTTTGTGCAAGGTGATTATTGCTACATTGTGTATGTGACTCCACCGTGATTTTTGTTTTTACACTAGGTTATATTTTGTCATAGGTATAATGAAAAACATGAGAGATCAAAAATAATGAGTTGCTGTGGACTTTTTTTTTTTTTTTTACTTTACAGTAATTATATGGCACATTGACAGATCCCACAGGGAAATTGTCCACCTCTTCCCAGCATCTAAGTGAACTGATCTTGAGTACACATCGGACCATAGGAGACATTTAATTTTGAAGTGCTTTACAGAGGCCAATGTCCAACATTATGAAACGTGGCGTCCGGCGTTGGTATTCGACTTCCTTCCAGAGTTTTGCATAGCTGTCAACAGTTGCTTCCTGCCCTCAAACAACAGGATGCTGGCAGCCATGGCCGAGTTCAAGCTGTCCACGTGTGGAACCATGGGAACAAACAGCCTGCGTCCCGCTGTCTTTTCTGACAGTTGAAGCGCCTCTACGCTCAGCCCATGCGTCTCTCCGCCGACCACTAAAGCGACTGGACCACGCGCCCAGTCATCGTGGTACGCCGCGGCTTCCACTCGGGGCAGGGACAACTCGTCATCAGAGTCAGAGTCATCGGAGTCAGAGTCATCGGAGTCAGAGTCATCGGAGTCAGAGTCATCGGAGTCTTCGATACGGGCGTTGCGGTGTGCGCGTGTCGTGCTGATCCAGCCCAAATCACTGGGTTTGTAGGAGGAGTTAACTTCCTGGTTTTGATGGCTGTCGGCCACATGGACGCCAACGTGCTCCGGGAGGTGATCCTTTACCTCCTCCCACCGCAGACTAGGATGAATGGGAAGGTAGAAGTGGGCGCCCATTGCTGCTCGTAGAACTTTGGGCTCCCAGATGTCGACACAGCCTGGAGATGACAGGAAACATTTATTATTTCAGCGAACTATCCAAATTTGAATACCTATCAAATCACCTTTAGTGAGCAGCACTTGGTGGCAGCCAGCAGCGGCGGCGCATCTCAGCATGGTGCCTAAGTTGCCAGGGTCTCTGATGTTGTCACATATAAGTGACAGAGGCACAGAGTGTTTGCTGGCAGCAAAGCTCAGTCGTGACACGTCCGGACGAGAAAATATACCTGCATACACAAACAATACTAAATCAAAAACATTGCAGAGATGCAAAGTAGCAGTAAGGCCACACTGGGGGGGAAAAAAGAAAAGATTAATGGTAAAAATAAATTCTCATCAGACGACTTTTATGAAAGTTGCATCTTCTTTTTTAACATTTACCACAAAAGCCACTCTCACCTATAACCCCTTGCGGGGCCACCAGGTCGGACCACAGCTTTATGTCTCCAAACTTGACTTTGACCAACGTGGCCCTTCTCAGCTTCTCCAAAGGAAGCTCCCGTAAGCGCTCCGGGGTGCTGAAGAAGATGGTCTGCGGGACGGCTCCCGCGTTCAAAGCGTCACAGATCAGACGACGACCCTCCAGCAGGATCTTGCCTTGCTGCTCCCGGAATGTTCTGGAACTGGCCACGCTCACCAGCCTCCTGCAAGGCAAACGACACCCCACAGCAGTCTTAATACTGTAGTTCTGTAAGAAATTAATTATTTATTTTAAATTCACGTGGTCTCAATTACTGATTTTACAAACTGGTCATTCATTTTAGATATGGTTTGATGTTGATTTTTTATTTTTTTTTTACTAGATCTTTGTGGTTGTTTCATACATAGACTTTTAAAATATACTCCCAAAAAATTTATCAATTGTTCATTAGATTTGTTTTTTTAATATTACAATTTCCTTTCCTTAAAACAAAATAAAATAGAAACTAAAGTTACATGAATTGAACTCTTCTGACATCATATTAAATGAATGCGAAACTATTTTGTAAGCTATTAATATTTCTTGTCAGAAAAATGACAAGCAAGCGAGTGTGGTTGTGCGAATAACACTCACGCCAGTCTCTTATCCCCAGATGAGGCCCTCTCGAAACGGACTCCATCAATTTGATCATTTTTAACATCCACATAAGTCCTTTTTGTCGGCATCTCGCCCTTCTTGGTCTCCGAATCACTTTTTTCTCCAGGGTGGTGCTCTGTTCTCAATGGCACTTTTACCTCCTTCTTTTTGCCCGAAATTGGCAGCTTTACGTCTTCTTTTTTTATCTCATTTTCGGGAAATGTCACCCTGACTGGCCTCCTTCTCAGTCCGCGCACGTATCGTTTCGTTTCCACGCTGAAGACGTTCCCCCGTGTCAAGAAAACAGCTCGTTCCAATGAGAAGAAGGAACTCATACTCCTCATGTAGGTCGCCATGTTGCCTCCTTGACGCGTCTTCTTTTCTTATCCAAATATTATCGCATTGACCTACAGCGCCACCAGAGGTCTAGGGAGAGTTTTGTGTACAGTACTACTGTACTCGAAACGACTGTGAGTATGATTCAATATAATCATCTCCAAATTATATTTTTAAAGAAAAATCTCAAAGTTATGTAGTATAAAAATGTAATTACTCCTCTACTTTACAGCGACTGCTACCCGTTTTCGCGTGGACAAATTAAGACAAGTTTTCCGGACGAACGCCACCTAGTGGAGTCTCGCGACATCTTTGTTATACCATCCGATACGATCAACTATAATGTATTTAATTAATCATATTTTTTAATTAGGTAAGTAAAAGTATAACCAATAGCATTTATTTGTATTACATAAGTATCACAATTTTAAAGTACATTTCGCCGTCGTGTTGCTTGCAGCTAATCGAGAGCAGATAAATCGATCAACGCGGAAGCTCAGTATTGTCACGTGACCTAGATAATCATAATAGAGCCGAAAACGGCAATATCTTTCTAGTACGAACATGAGACGAGCACTACATTTTGTTTTCAAAGTTGGCGACCGAGCCAAAACGGCCACATTTTACCGAGATGTTTTGGGCATGAAAGTGGGTTATCTCTTTTTACATCTTGCACAATCTTGTCACATGTGGACAATGGACGTTTCATAACTAAGTAGTTTCCTCACAAATGTTCTCTCTGACATGTGAATTGCAGGTTTTGCGTCATGAGGAGTTTGTCGAAGGCTGCAAAGCAACATGCAATGGGTGAGTTTCACCCTTAACTTTGTGCACACTATAAAGTTTTTAATTCTACTCTACACGCAGTCCCTATGATGGCAAATGGAGCAAGACTATGGTTGGTTTTGGGCCAGAGGACGACCATTTTGTTGCTGAGCTGACCTATAATTATGGAGTAGCTGAGTATCAACTTGGAAATGATTTTTTGGTAGGTTTGATGACGTGTGTGGGGCATTTGCTAAAGTGACTACAGAGTCGTGATTTGTTATTATCATGATTGTGTAATTTTTTTGCAGGGGCTCACTCTTCAGTCAAGCCAGGCCGTCAGCAATGCCAAACGTTTGGGCTGGCCCCTCACTCAGGTGGGGGACAGCCTGTACCTGACCCGGGCTCCGGGAGGGTATTGCTTCTACCTGGTGGACAAAGAAAAGCCCTCCACAGGTGAGTGTTATGCGCTTCTTTCGTTTAAGGGAGTCTTTTATCACATTGCTGCTATAATGATTTCTTCACCCTAGATCCCGTGCAGAAAGTTTGCCTCGGAGTATCGGACCTCACGAAGTCCACTCATTACTGGTCAAAACTGTTGGGAATGACATTGATGGAAAAGAACGAGGAGAAGAAAACAGTGCTGCTGGGATTCGGAGACACACAGGTAACTCACAGGTATTTGATTAGATCATGGGTTAACTTGTATTTCTTATCAAGAATAAAGTCATATTCCTTCTTCAGGGGAATTTTTTTTGTAATATTAAGGGAATAAAGTCGAGGAAAATAAACTTATTTTAGAGAGGAAAATGGCATATTAAAATAAAGTCAGTATTTTTCCAGAATATTGAGAAAAGAACCATACTGTAGTGAAAACACTTTTGAATTTATTAATACAACTAAAATAAAAACTTACTATTACAAGGTAAAGGGAAGCAAATTCGTTTGCAAGACACTTTTGTCATTAAATTTGGACTTTAATCTCAAAAGACACAGAGTTTAATTTTCATACATATATGTTGTGTTTGCAGTGTAAACTGGAGCTTCACGACATCAATGGAAATGTAAACCATGGAACAGCATTTGGGAGGATTGCCTTTTCATGCCCTCGGGATCAAGTAAAAATAATAATAATTTTAGAACTGTTCACTGTTGCTGTTCAACATTTATAATAATGTAGCTAATAATAATATTGTTCAATATTAATTTGTTGTCAATCTCTACAGCTTCCAGACCTGGAGGCCTTGATGAAAAAGGAGAATCAGAACATTCTCACGCCGTTAGTGAGCTTAGACACCCCAGGAAAAGCCACCGTGGAGGTGGTGATTCTGGCCGACCCGGTAAGTATCGTACATTAGAGAATACACATCGTTACTGAGGTCAGGCACACCTGGATTATTCAGTTCGTCCAATCATGAAAGACAGGAAATGAAGGAGTGGTATTGAGTTCAGGAAGTAGTGTATTTGTGCAAAGAGCCCATTGTGATTGGTTAGTTAAGTTCCTATCATGAACCAGAAGTGTTGACTAGTGTTGTTCCGATACCGATACTGGCATCGGCAGAAGCCCCGATACTGCATTAAAACAGTGGTATCGGTGAGTACTAACAAGTAACATGCCGATACCATTAATTCTGACGCTAATATAGGACTTAGGTTGCAGCATCTTGTGTCATGTTCACTGCATGCTGAGCTAAGATATTATATTGGCCCTTGAATGCTCTGAACGAATGGCAGGACGGACAGCTTTTCATGTTGAGGAAAAAAAACCGAAGGTATTGGTATGGTGTCAGCATCGGCCGATACTGCAAAGCTGGGTATCGGAATCGGTATCGGGGGCCAAAAAACGGTATCGGAACAACACTCGTGTTGACATCATCCAAAGTATGTGTTTTAGACACGTGAATATGTCATGTTGACTGCAACCATCTATGGGGTCTGAAGGGGTTAAATATTTTTTAAACTGCGTACCATTTTGTCAGTGATTTCAGTTATGAGTATGTCACATAGGTAAGTGAAAGTATTACTGTATTTCATTTATTGTTCTGTTTTTCTTTTAGGATGGTCATGAAATCTGCTTTGTGGGCGATGAAGCGTTTCGACAGCTTTCCATGGTTGATCCCAAAGGAAATGAACTACTTGATAAGGTCAGCGGTTCAGCTGTGTGTTATTAGTAAGCGTAAGACAAACGGTATTGCAGTGATGTGAAACATATTGCAGGGAGCACAGACATCCGAACTAATGCCTCTAACCATTCTAGCACAAGGCAAATTTGCCTCAGTAAACTGCTGAAAGAGAAGAAAAAGACTAGTGAAACTAAAAAATGTTTATCACTGTGTTGGCCTCTATTGCAATAGCCTTTTTTTGCTCAGAATTAAGTGCCCTAAGGAAAATACACTTAATGCTTTGCTTACATTCTTATTTTACTTATTTTTCAGGGAATGGCTGATGACAAAAGCAACGAGTGGTTTGCCAAGCATAACAGACAGAAAGCTGCAGCGTGAAGTGAACGACGCAGTCTGGAAAAACTCAACTTACTCTACGCTTTATTACAAAGGCTGCACATGAGGCTCCTTCCCTTTCAATTACTGTATACAGTATAGCACTTAAGGACAATAATGTTTAATTTTGTTCATGTTATGCCATAAAATTAGATGGACAACTATTTTCTGCAAAAGTGAAAGATGTGGTTTTGAAATAATGCATACATTGGACAGATTTTGTAATACTGTGCTTGTACAAATCCAATAATAAAACACATGATGTGATGCGATTCACATCATTATGTTTGTTTGATTTGTATTAATTTTGCATGTGTTACAACTACTTTTGGAACTGTTAGACTCACCAAACGGCTAAAATTGGAGAACCTAATTATTCTTATAAGCAGTACAAAAAAATTGATGCATGCCAATACTGTATATAATATACTAATTATGATTTTCACGTTAGAATTATAATTACAATAAAACAACAATCTTTTTATTATCTGTTGTGATGTACAATCTATGGGTATTATTATTTTAATTATTTCATATTATTAACAGCAGTGAAAGCTCATGAGAATGGTGGAATAGTTACAGTAGAGATGGGGACTCAATGCCATTGCTTGGACTCCAGTCACAGTTTGGAAGACTGACTTGACTAAATGAAAAAAAGAAGAAAGAAACTGAAACAAGACGACTTTATGCTTGAAGACTTTGTTGCCTTAATTGGAACTTGCACGAAATTTACTAAATGTGTAATGTAAATGTATATAATAATGTTTTGTTTTTTTTTACTTCCAATATTTATTTTTTATTTAGTGTCAAGCCAGTTGTTAGTCATTTCGGTGAAAGGAAATAAAATTTCAAGTTAAAAAGAAAGACAGAATGCTCCTCAACCGCGTTGCCTCTTGGAGCCGAAGGGGGCGGAGTGTTGACGCTTACTGTGCGGGCTAAAGTGTCAGCTGTCACCGCCGTTGTTTATTGCGGTGCCACGGAGCCCGTGCACGCCGTAAAAAATGCCAGGCTAGGTGAGTTTATAAACCTTTGGCCGGATAAAACAAAGGCACTCTCTACTCGGGAAGAAAGTTGTCTCCGCGGGTCGGGTGGATGCTAACAGTATTAGCCTTAGCATTAGCCTGCTAGCACAGATTTACTGCTGATGGTTTTCCCCCCCACTTTGATGACGCGGCGCTCGAGTTTTGGGGTAACTAAACACTTAAGTTATTGCCTGTCTGACAAACGTTTACTGTCATTTTTTCACATGGACATTAAGGAGTAAGTTTTCGCGAAGTGTTAGCGTGATGCTACCGTGTTGTTTTTGTATGTACACACTATAATCTGCAACTGTCAGAAGCTACAAGTTAGCAGGGTTAGAAAGGAAATGTTTACGTTTGACAATTTATTGCTTAACTTTTTGGGGGGGAGGTTCATACCTTTCCTGGTACACTGAAAGTAAATTGTCAAGTTAAAGCACTGTTATATCTCTCTTTCCATGACAGAAGCTGATAAAATAGCTCCATGTCTACACAACTTGAGACATTATGTCTGTCCTGCTCATTTCCTTCCTCGCAATCCTGTTTCTTGCCATTGTGTTGTCATGCATCATATTCCGGTAAGTGTTCTTCAGTTTAGGAGTATCCAACTACTGGCTGTCATGGTTGTGATTGTGATTTCCACTTCCCTTCTAAGATGGCTGGTCAACACTCTGGCAGTGCGACTCTTCCAGACAGCTCTGAATGCAGACTTGAAGATTAAATCAGTGGGACTGTTCTCAGTCCGAGGAGTCAGTATCCAGTTTCACCCGCTGCACACTGTGGTAAGTGGTACACTCGCTACGTGGGACATAACCGCTGCCACTCCCAGTACAGGGTACACCTGCACAATGTGGCCTAACAGTTATTCTTTCATGACAGGAAATTGACCGAATATGGATCTCAAGCAAACTGTTGAACAAGGATTTACCGTGAGTAAAAGTATTCTGCATTCTGACTGAACATATTTAATATGTTGTAGTTCTTTAGGGCGTACCCACATTTGGCCGATTGTTCGTTGTGAGTTATTGCTTGTCCACTTCAACGTCCACAATGTATTGTGTCTTAATATTAATGTGATTGCTCTTGTCAACAGTAAAGCACGATAACAGAATATAACTAAAAATAATAATTTTCTAAGAACTCATTCCTAATTTAACAGATTTGGTGTAGTCCGGAGTGTGTTCACCCCTTCATTTATTTTTTTAAGGAAATACCTGGCGTTGTGCGTGGGCGAGACGAGAGTTCGCTTCGATTTACAAGCGCCTCTCGGACCACTGATGAAAAGAACGAGTCATGGGAAGAAAATGGGAAAAGTTTCCATCAGTGCCACAACACTTCACTTCCTATCACAAGTATGTATCAGAATACAGTAGAAGCCATCCATTCATTTTTGAGTCAAAGGCAGGGTATGCCCTGACTGGTCGCCAGTCAATCGCAGGGCACCCATAATCAAACAAGCATTCACACCAAAGGCCAATTTGGAAACATCAGTCTCATGTTGTTCATGTAAGCAGTGCACGTCACTGGAGATGCATGTTGATTTACAGAAACTGCCCAAATAATAATAATAAAAATAAATAAACTAATGTCATCAGCAGGTTGCAACAGAGATAGCGCGAGCCTGGATGAATCGCAGAAGTTTAGAGAAATTCAAATTAAGTTTAAGCTTATAATGCATTTTGAGTTCATCTTGAAATCTCATCCAAAAGTGGAATATAACTTTTAATGAGTAGTATATGATACAAGTAGCTTGAAAAAGCAACTCACTTTCCACACCGGTCTCTGCAGCTACTGTCATTCCACATCAGCTCGGTCAACGTGATGGTCCTGAACATGGCGCTTTCCGAGTCGCTGTGGCACATGACCATCACGTGCATCACATTGCTGTTGGACCACCATAGTAAGAGGTAACTAATCACTTCCTGGTTACACAAATATGTTAAATTACCTTTTGAGAACAAACATGTCACTTCTTACAGGCTAGCGTGGGACTTCTCAGTTGGACAATTAAGCAGCAAAGTTCTCAAAAGCAGCCAGCTGGTGAGCTTCCCACTACTGACTGAAATCCAAGTCAGCGTGCCTAATGTGGTGTCCATTTTGCAGGACATTTGTCTGGCAGAGGTGGCGTTCAGCCTGCTGCTTTCAGGCGATGTGAGTCTGCCTGAGATGAGGCCTGGTTCGCTGTCGCTAAATGTCAGGACGCTGCTGGCCGAGCTACACGAGGGCCTCTTCCTCAGCCCCTTACTGGTACCAACAAAGACGACTCACGACTCGTCTGGTGAGCAAATGCAAGGTAAGTCATTAGTTATTCCACTAAACACACTAGGTTACTTCTTGTGAATAACTGGCGAGAGGAGCAATCATGTTCTAAGCATTACATTTTAATATTCATTTTGATGTCATTGTTTAGAGTGTTTGGACACTGAATTCATCCAAACGGAAGCTGTTGAACAATTCCACAGCATCATCCCGCAGAAGGCCAACGTGGAGTTTGACAACACAAATGTCACCTTGTCCATGCACAGTCAAAAAAGGTGAGTCATGCTTTGATTTTGTATTCCACAATCTGGTATTCTTGACTCTTACTCCACCCCCACTCTCCCCACTTGCGCAGACACCTGAACTGGACCTTGAAGTCCTTAAAGTTGTGCTACACTCGTGACCGTGAACAGCTTCCTCTGAAGAGCTTCACCCCCGAGCTGAGCTTTCCCCAGAGCAGCCTGGAGATCGTTCTGGAGGGTCAGTGCACATCTGGGCTTCACATGAAGTGCATAAAGAGCTACAACATTTCTTTATTTTTTTGGGCAGATGGACTTCTTCTGTCACAAAGCAGGCAAAGAATTGTCTGTGTAAACACACTCAAGACTTCCCTGCAGGCAAGGAAGCTTTTCTTTGTTGTGTGAGGAAAGCCTCGAAAGATTTCAAACTTGTTTTCTTTTGGTCGTAGGTCACATCCATAGATATTTCTGGCTCCTTCGCTGTCAACACTTGCATCGTCCATTATCGTCACCAGGAGTTCTCCCACTGGCTCAATCTTATGCCATGGGGACAGCTGATGCACAGGAAGGCGTCACGTCGAAAAAGGCAAGTGGAAATGAGGGCGGGGTGGAAATCTTTTCTGCAGTGATGATAATCCATCTTTTTTTTTGTCCTATCCACGTCCGCATCATTATGTCTATCGTGCGTAGTCCATTCGATTTTTTGCCCACCCTCCTCTTCCTCAGGCGCCTGCCCCATCTGGATGCGCCCGTGATGATCTCCTCCTCCGTTTCTAACCTCAACGTGTCTGTGCAGCTTGGAGACACCACGCCTTTTACCCTCGGCTTTCTCTCTGCCAGCGCAGGTAACATGCAACCTTAAAACTTGATGCTCAGTATAATTGAGAAAATAGATTTTTATTTGTTATAGAAGTATGCATTTTCTTCATCTTGCATTTAAATATATTATAAAAATTATTAGTTTTTTAGTTAGGTTTTATTTTTGTTTAATTGACCAATATCTGAACAATGTATGATAATCTACTGTATTAATTTATAACAATTAAATAAGACATTTGTATTTATTGTTTTTTACTGAAGAGATACTCTAGCAGAGTAAAACAATTCTTAAGTATGTTTTTATAGTATTGGTTTATTTTTCAAATTTAAAAAATAACTTATTTCACTGTTCTTATGTTATATTTATTGCGTACTGTGCACCATTCTAGACAAACATTCTGGCATCCTCACATTGATCTTGTTATTTCTACATTTTGTATGTGCAGAACTACAACATCTTCTGGACTTAAAGGTGGACCAAGATGGCCCAGAGTCCCGGAACGTGCACCAGCGGGCTTCATTAAACCTGGACAGTTTCTGGTGGCGGGTAGGCCAGGGCTCTCATATCCAGCAAGCCCCACATCCTCCCGGCAAACACGTGTGGGGTGAAGCGCTTATTCTCGACTCCCTTGAGCTTCAGGTAAGAAAAAATCAAGAAAATAGATCCCCAAATCCTGATGGATTTATTTGAGTGTTGAATTAAGCATAACTGTTCTGTCAATCAAGGGGAGCTGGAATCGAGCCAGCAGTGAGTTGCATGGCAGTACTCCGGTGTTGAGTGCGGAATCCAGACTGAAGGGACTCCAAGTAGAGCTGTCGGAGACCTGCGTGCTGTGTTTGTCTCGTCTGCTCTCCGTCATCTACACTCCTGAGGAAGTGAGGCTGTCAGAGGAGCCCTCACTGCCTCCTCCTACTGCCAACATGGGACAACCCTCTTCCTCGCCTCAGCTGTTCAAACTGGACTTCCATTTGGAGGATGTTAACATTTTCACAGTCTCGAATCTAGCAGGCAGGTTTGATTTAAACAGGCTTAAACCTGTATTGTCTTACGAATTAAGCCTGTTCACTGTCCATTTAGGAGCTCTGTCTTTGCGGATGGATGCCGTTGGAGTGATGAGCTCGGGCGAGAGCTCACAAGTGTCTCTGCAGGGTGTTTGCTTGTCCGCCATCAAGACGCTCGCGGAGAACACAGAGACATGCTGTCCCTGCTCTCAGATTGCCGAGCCCATTGTCAGGCTCACTGCCATGGCACTCTGCTACCACGTCAGCACCCACACACTGCAGGTAGACACATATCTTTCTTTTTTCCTTTCCTCTTGATTTATTATAGGGGGCAATGTGCATAAATTAACACTTGAATAACAAATTGTAAATGTACACAATTATAGTGAAATAGTATACATCGATAGTAACCCTGCCAGAAGGAACATGGCAATGTACCTGATATATATACTGGTAACAGGAAAACAAAATACAGACACTAAATGCAGAGACTATTTTTAAAAAGAGCAACATTGCACATGACATACACAGGAAATAGCAATGGCTTTATATTTTAAAAAGTGTTTTTCCCATCAGGTTCAGTGTGAGGATAATCTGGCCGTGGTATGGACGCCTCCAGACCACATGTTCTTATATCAACACATGACGGAAGCAGTGGATTGCTCACATATACTCTACGGTGAACGAGAAGATGTTAGCCTGATCAGACCAGACAAAGGTGATCAAAGAGGTCTGAGTGTGCTGCTAGAAATGGGCGCCGCTCGCGTGACAGCACACGTGGGCGAGCACAACCACATCCTCCTCCACACCGAAGCATTGTCCCTCTCAAAGCATGCTGGCTCAATGCATGCGCGCTCGTCCGCCCTGGCGTTTAACTTCGACGGCCATGATATCCTCTCCTTCAAAGGATTGGATATAGAGACGCACGGCGAGCTGCCGGAAATGCAGCTGCACAGGAACGGCTTCCCCTCCTTCACCATGTCTCACAACCGTGTCTGGGTTTTCACCTGCCCGCTCCTCTCTGTGGAGTTCCCCTACCAGTACAACTTCTCTGACACTTTTGACAAAGCTATCAGCATGCAGAAATGGTTAAAGACCTTGCACCGCCCAGCCAGCCCGCCCTCTTCCATACAGCTATGCCCGCCTCCAGACCTGGTCTTCAAAATCAGCCAGTTCTCCTTCGTCTTCCTCGATGACATCTTTGAGATCAAGCTGCGTGACAACTACGAGCTGATGAAGGACGAGAGCAAAGAGAGCGCTAAACGTCTGCAGCTGCTGGACAAGAAGGTGGCCGACTTACGCAAGCAGCACGGCGAGCTTCTGCCTGCTAGGAAGATAGAGGAGCTGTACAGCTCGCTGGAGAAGAAACACATCGAGATCTACATCCAGCGCTCACAGCGCCTCTACGCCAACACGCCCATGAGAAAGTCACTGCTAACGTGGACAGTGTCTGACCTGGAGCTGGTTGTCCTGGCTGACCAGTCACTTCACGGTCCGGAGCGGGTGAGAGAGCAGCTGAGAGACATCGACAGGATCAGCCCCTTCCCCAGAGAAGGGCTCCACTTGGTGGTCCAGTGGTGCCGTGCTGTCAAGTTCAAACTGGCCTCGTTTTTGGGTTAGTTTCCAGAGGTGGAAAAAATACTCACACTTGATACTTTAGAACAGTGTTTCTCAACCCTGGTCCTTGGGGCATCCAGCCTGTTTTCCATGTCTCCCTATTCCACACGCAGGTGAGGATCGTTATCAGGCTTCTCCAGAGCTCACTGATGAGATGTCATTGGAATCACCTGCGTGTGGAATAGGGATACACGGGAAAACAGGCTGGATAGTGGGCCTCGAGGACCAGGGTTGGGAAACACTGCTTTAGAAGTACAGACACTTTTGATAAAAAAAAAAAGATTGGTGAAAGTAGAAGTACTGATTTAGCTTTTGTACTCAAGTAAAAGTTAAAGTACAAACTGTGAAATCACTTGTTGACTTTACCGCTCTATACTTTACTTTTTTTTTTGTATTGTGTCAGTACAGAGATCTGCTTTCAAATGCAGAAGGTAAAAATAGTTTTCATATAATTACTCAACTAAAGGGTGAAAAATAAAACATCTACTTCAATATTATATTTTATTTTATATATTTAAATATTTTATATTATATATTTTAGTACCTACCATTGATATTTTCACAAAATCCCAACAGCTAACCACCCATTGTTTGCCTAGTTAACCTTGTTTCTGTCTATCTAGTGAGAATTCGTGACTACCCACGCTACCTGTTTGAGATACGTGACTGGTCGCTGTCAGGACGCCTGATTGGAACGGAGCAGGATGGGCAGGCCAGGGCTCGTCGGAAAGAAACGGTTCCACTTGGCATACCATGGGGAGATGTGACTGTGCACAGGAATATGCCACCCCTCAAGTTCTACTACGACTTCAAATGTAAGGTCATGTGGCTTCACAATGTCTCCCATATTGGGGGTAGCTTGATCGAAGTACACGCATGCCGACACTTGGGCCAAATTTCTGTGTTTTTCCTGCTAAGAGATTATCCTGTGTCGTTGGTTGTTAAGAGGTTAAGAGTCATTATCATGAGGTTTGAGGTGTGTTCTCGACTATTGCATGGTGTGGTAAGATGTTTGAAATCACTGTGTGCGTACCCCGCTTTACAGACGACTCCATCTGCTGTTTACTTACTGCTGTGTCTCTGCAGCCAACATTTGCCTCTACACCATCGTCTGGGGGCCGTGTTGGGACCCGGCGTGGACCCTGATCGGCCAGTCGGTTGACCTGCTCACCAAAGTGACGGCGGACCCCTCGCCTCTGCTCACCTGGTGGGACAAAAGTCGCCTCTTACTACATGGACACTGGGTTATGGACATTGACCAGGCCAATCTGCATCAGCTTGCCACTGAGGTAAAACTAAACAATATGATAATCACTGTTGAATAACCAATTTTTTTTTAGGTGTCTATGGGTGGTCAATGCTGCTGTTTTAATTAGATAATGAGTCCAAATGAACTCAGCAGTTAACTTTTAAATGTCAGTGTTTGAACAGTCACATCTATGAACAGAGGTAATTAGGATAATGAATGAATGTTTTTTTTGCATGATGGGGAAAAAGAGAGGTGTCTGTTCGCGGGAAGTTAACATCGGACCCGACTCCTAACTGAAACATGGCATCTTTTAGAAGAGGGGCCATTATTTAAAGAAATGCAGTAATTCCCTCTTGTTATGATGTGTGTCAAATTGGCCCATTTCAAAGTGGAGAAAAAAAAGCAGTGTTTACTTTAGTTGAAACATATTAAGAAGAACACGATTATTTCACATGTTTATATAAATCTTAATAATTTGCATTGATTTTAAGGTGGTGGTGTGTCAGTTTGACCCAGAACAGACGTGGTGTCTCATGTTTTATATAAGTTTCACCTGCATTGTTTATGAAAAATGAGTGAATTATCGTCATCGAAGCATGATCTTTGTGTGGTAAAGAACACAATAGCTCCAAATTTGGATTGAAATTGTTATTAATGGAATTGTTAATAATAATAATTATGTTTCTGACACTTAGATAATGGGTCAGATTAACCCAGTAACATTATTGCTGTTTACTAAGAAAAACAACAGGATGTTTATAATAATGTTTTAATATAAGAACTGCATTGGTACAGGACCCTTACAACACTACAGAGAACTTGCACTGGGAATGGAGCAAGCTCAACTTTGACTGGAACCCTGGCCAATTTGTTTTTAAAGGAGATTTGAATGTCAACGTCAGGACGGCATCAAAGTGAGTATTTGTAGATTGAGTCAATCTCAAATAAGAGTCGACATATCATGGACTTTTTTCCCCCTTCATTTAAAACAGTTCCCAAGTGTCTTATTGCAATCTCTCTAACATTCTTTCTTAAAAAATATGCAAAGGCTAATGAAATATCGTCACGCTGGTTCAAATCACTGGGTTTTTGCTCAAAGCACAGTGCTAAAGCATTCCAACGAATGGGAGGGCTATTCAGCGTTGCCAGCGGAACCACTTTGGCACCATATTTAGCAACGTTGACGCTATATTTAATGTCTTTTTATGCCATATTAAGCTACTTTATCTCCCCCTTAAAGTGAGAAAAAAAAACATAAACACAATAAATCTTGCCACTTTTTGTGGCGTTATTGGAGACTCTTGAGACTCACTTAGGAGTTATTTACCTCACAACATCTGTAGTGCTAATGAAACCACCTCTCTTTGGATGACTTAATCATACACCATCCATAAAGACTTGATTGTATTAATTTACAGTAGTGGTGAGTGCAATAGCACTTCGTCATCAGTCCACCAAATTAGTGTGGCGGATCCATGTATGTGGGTCATGCAGCAGACACATCTCCAAAGATAAATAACAACCACCACCTTGCTGACAACTTGCCTAACATTTTAGTGTATGTATGCTGGATATAAGAAGCGTACGTGCATGCGTGTGTGAGTGAGAATCTTTCATTATGAATGTGAACTCTCCACTTGGGTTCACTGTACTTCATTTAACTTTCTTGTCTCCATCTTAGGTATGACGACATCTGCTTTCTGCACCTTCCTAATTTGTGTATGACCCTCGACATGCAGTGGCTCTGCCACGGCAACCCTCATGATCACCATGCCGTCGCATTCTGCTCAACCGAGAATGTTGCGAGTGTAACCTCAGGACAGCCTCACGACTCCTACAGAGCGTTTCGCTCTGAGAATCTCAACCTGTCTATCACCATGGACCTTAACCAGCAATGTGGTCATGGTGAGAGTGTATGTGCATGTGTGTGAGTGCCACATTAAAACCAACAAAAACAATTTGCTTTTTGCTCCTCTTTTTCAGAATCCTCCCAGCCGAGAATCTTGCTGTACAGTAGCACTCTGCGCTGGATGCAGAACTTCTGGGCCACATGGACCAATGTGTCTCGGCCCATATGCAGAGGGAAGCTTTTTCACAGCCTCAGGCCCGTGCGTAAGAAGCTGGGTCAGCATTACAAGCAGATGTCCTACACGGCCGCCTTCCCACAACTACAAGTACGTATAGCAGCTGTAGCCTGTCCTCATTGCATTATACACGCAGTCATTTAAAGGCGACATGTAATGGAGAATTTACATTTTAAATGTTTGCATACAGATATTTGAGTACCCACTCAACAGCTGTGAAATTAAGTTCAGCTGATGTGTTTTGTTTTGTTTTGTTTCGTTTCAAACACAAGCAAAAAATTGAGAAACACTTTATGGGCAGTCAACTCGACTCAATTATCAACAAGCAGCAGTCCTGCAAAACTGTGAATTCAAGCTGTTTAGGGCCTCTCCCAGTTGTTAATGTAATATTAAATATAAAACAAATATGTTTTGTATTTAAAACAACCACACAATGTTTCCTTTTGCTAGTTTAATGCTAACACACAATGCAAAACGCCATAGCCAGGCTAACGAATATCATCGATAGTCACGGTGTTATAACCCTGTAAGTAGACAGACTAGACTAGACTAGATTAGTTGTGAAAGTTTTCTTTGTTTAAGTCTTCATGACTATTATCAACCAGAAAGAGTTGCAAAAAATTAATCATGATGCACACAATATATATATTTTTACATTCAATTTAATTATGCCATTTCTATGTTTTATTAATTAAGTATTTTCCTTATTGGAAAACATATTACAAATGTTTTTGTTGTTTTTTTGGGGTGATTAGCTGGGATGGACTAATGGCATTTTCATTCAATGGGAAAAAAGCGATGAGGGGATTTTGAGTTGAGCTTGGTCACGGCATGTATGAATCTTGTACCAGTATTTCAAGGCACAACTCTATTTCCAATAAGGTGTCCATAATTGAGCGGTTCTGAATTTTGCTAAATTAAGACATAACATTGGGGATAATTTACATAATGCTGGCACCTCACTCTCTACCCATGACTGAGCGTGGGTGTCAAGTGTGCTCTAATTGTTTGGGGTGTACTGTATTGTGTCATGTAACATTGTATTCAGACTCCAGGAAATAATGTTTCCTTTAAAGAAAACAGTGTTTACTTTTGCTGTCCTTGTCAATTGATTCTTTTTCTCTGCATTTGTGTGTCCTTCAGGTCCACTATTGGGCATCCTTTGCCCAGCAAAGGGGTATCCAAGTGGAGGGTAACAAAGGCCACGTCTTCACTCGAGGGGCTCAGAGACTAATTCCGCAGGGTATTTTTGTATTTCACTTTTAATTGAATATGAATGTTTTATTCATTTTTGATTTAATACCAAAAATCTTGTGTTTTTTTAAACATGCATGTCTGCTCAAACAGCTGGCACTGTGATGAGGAGGCTGATCTCCGAATGGAACGTGACTCAGATGGTGAGTGAGCTGTCGCAGGTGACCGTGCACCTGATGGCTTCCACGTGGGACGAGACTGCCGACCACCAGATCAACGCGCAGGTGAACAAGACCCACCTGCTCAGCCTGTCCTCCCTGAGCTACCAGCGACAGAGCAACCGTGTGGAAGAGGTGATGCTGTACATCTACAAACATCCATATGTTGTGATGTTTTGTCTAATGTGTTGTTTGTTCTTGACAGGAAGTGAACCCAAAGGATGAGACCAACGCTACGTATACTCACAAGCTGCGCTTGGTTGACCTGCGCGCCTCCTGGACCACCACTAACAGGAACATAGCATTCGGGCTTTATGACGGTTATAAGAAGGCCTCAGTCCTGAAGAGAAATCTCTCCACGGAGGCACTGAAGGGCCTGCGCATTGACACACAGCTACAGGCCAAGAAGCTCAAGCGTTCGCCTTCTAACTACTCGCCCACCACCGCCCCCACCACACCTGTTGTGGCCACACTAAGTCGAGGCGAGAAAAGTCCACATGAGGGTGAGTACTGCGCTTTTGCTCATTTAAAAAGATCAGGGCGTACATTGCACTAAAATGCCTAGGGTGGGGAAAATACACAGGCACACGTGTATGTGTCATATCATTACGTGATTGCTCTTTTCATAATAATAATAATAATCCACATCGTTAGGGAAAGTTGCAGTTATTCTTCTCTCGTTGCTCCTTTTTCCTGCAGGAACATCAATGCTACAGAAGCTGATTGAGGAAACAGACAAGTTTGTGGTGTTTTCCGAAGAGGACTCAGGCGTCAGTGACCAGCTGTGCGGCATCGCAGCCTGTCAGACTGATGACGCCTACAACCGAAACTGGTTTATTGAGTTGGTCAACTGTCAGGTAAACTACCTTCATAAACCACGCTGAAGGCCTGATTCACTAAGATTCCAAATAGCGGGTGCTAAATTTCATGTTTACTCAAACAGATTGTATGTACTGTGGATGGATGTGTTGTGTGTAATAGCAAAAAAATTTTTTTTTATGTAAGATCCTAAATAGCAGGTGCTAAATTGCATGTCCACTCACCTTAACAGATAGTACACACTGTTTGCAACAGGTGTCAAAGTGGTGGAGACAGCCTTACTTAATAAGCTTTTGCACTTTAGGTAGATTTGATGGTTTTCACCATGGAACATTTGGGTGTGCATCGCAAACGCAAAATGTAGTTTGAAGTGATGGCACTTAAAGTGTGAATGGTAGACAAATGTGGTTCTGAGTTACAGAAAAGAAATCATCCACGGCGACACATTTAACATAATTTTTGTTTCTGGCATTTCAAAGTTATTTACATACACTGCTTCTCATTTTGCTTCCGCACATGCTTGCTTACACCCGTCTTTCCCGGAATGTGAAAAATGAACTGTGCTGCAATTTGCCCGTTTAGCAGACACAATGCTGGGTACGCCCAGTTGGTAGATCTACCTCCACATCTGTTTGGTAAACAATCAAGTTTGTGCATGTGCAAACCTTTAGTAAATCAGGCCCTGAATAGATTAGCCACGATTTATTTAAGTGGCTTAACATTCTTACTCCACATGCAGATGATGCTGCGTGGTACAGAGACGGTCGGCTGTGTGCTGGTGTCTGCGGCCAAGGCCCAACTGCTGCAGTGTGAGCACCATCCGGCCTGGTACAACGACACCCTGAAGCAGAAGACCACCTGGACCTGCCTGCTGGATGGCATGCAGTACTTCGCCACCATGGAGCCAAACCCCTCAGAGCAGGAGGACAGACAGCTGTGGCTGGAGGTGGGCTAAACTCTTACTAGGAGACATAGGAAGTCAGCCATTTTGACTAGAAGCTTCAAAGGGTGACGATTCCTTGAGGTTTTGTCAGAATCCTGCCAAATTTAAACATCTGGTTAGATTTTCATCTTTCCGCCTGAAGATCTCTGGTCAACTATTTACGTATGTCTATTCCGCCATTTCCTGAGCTGAATGAAATTCTATTCGGATTCTGCCTTTTTATTCTGATTGAAGTGTTTATATGCCGTATTTTCATTCAGTTCGGTCATTCAGTTTCATTCTAATCAGAATACAATGCTGCATGTAAACCTGGTTATTGTGACTTTCCGTTCAGGTGAAAAACATTGAGGAGCATCGGCAGAGGAATCTTGATTCTGTGCTGGAGCTGATGGAGAGTGGCCAGGCCGTGGGTGGAATGGTTAGCACCACCACAGGTATGACTGATAACACATATACACACACACACACACATTATTACACTTTTCTCACAAAGCTGTTAGAGAAAAGGAAGTTATGCAAAAACTACTGGAACATTTTAGTTCACCTGTAAATCTGCTATAGTGCATTTTAGGTTCTTCATGAAATTTAATCTGAATGCTGAATATCCTGAGCTGTTTGTGAGTAGTCAACCAACAAGATGCAAGACTTTTGTATATGCTCACAGACTGGAACCAGCCGGCGCAGGTGAACGAGGCCCAACAGGTCCAGCGCATCATCTCCCGCTGCAGCTGCCGAATGCACTACATCAGTTACAGTCACGACATCGACCCGGAGCTCGCCACACAGATTAAACCACCCGATCTGAGAAACCACCACGAGAAAGAAGACCTGCTGAAGAAACAGGCCGGTATGTGTGGTTCACATTTTTAGAGTCTGCATTTTTTGCATCAATTTGCTCATGATCGTACTCCTTTCCCAGGGGCTGTGGACACATTCACACTGATTCACCACGACCTGGAGATATCCACCAATCCTGTTCAGTACGCCATGATCCTGGACATTGTCAACAACCTCTTGCTCCACGTGGAGCCCAGACGCAAGGTGGGGAAATGCGCAAGAAGCTGCTTCTAGCTAAGATTTTTTTTGTTTTTCTGATTGTATCTTTTTGCCTTCTGTCGATATTCCACATGCAGGAGCACAGCGAGAAGAAGCAGCGTGTTCGCTTCCAGCTGGAGATCTCCAGTAACCCCGAGGAACAGCGCAGCAGCATCCTGCATCTCCAGGAGGCAGTTAGGCAACACCTGGCCCAGATTAGACGCCTGGAAAAGCAGATTTACTCCAACATCAGGGTGGGTTCGGAAGTTGGCCTTGCACTTTGCAAGGATGCTTATTTTTTTGATAATTATAACTATGCTTATAATGTCATTATATTTTAGTTTTATATTTTTCACTTCAATTTTTAAAACTGCTTCAGTCGGAAATATACGTTTTAGTAAAACGACTATGTATTGAGTTTCAATTGGAAAAAAGCAAAGATTCAGTTGTCCAAATATAAATGTTTATAATTTTGGTTAAGATTAGGAATTTGTGGTAAAATTACCATTTTTGTCACTAGTAACACACAACATTTTTTTATGTTGTTGACAATAAAAAATTATGTCATTAAGTAAAGTCAAATGAGAATTCTAAGGATATTCATTCCTCTAAGACAGGGGTGGCCCTTATCCAGCCTGTTTTTCACCTCTAACGCACCTGATTCATGATCAGGATCGTTATCAGGCTTCTGCAAAGCTTGCTGATGAGCTGATCATTAGATTCAGCTGCGCTGAAGGAAGGAGACATGGAAAACAGGCTTGATAGGGGCTCTCGAGGACAGAACTTGGCCACCCCTGCTCTAACCTCACCCCTGTCCTATCCTTTCTTCGTTGGTCACCGACTCATAGACACAAACTGAGGAGCTGAGTATTGAAGAGCTGAACGAAATAAACACGCAGCTGCAGAACCAACTCAACCAGGAGAAAAATGACATGCAGATGAAAAGCGAGGAGCTCAACATCCTCATCAGGTCCTCACCACATCTGCACCGATTCAGTGTTCATTGGTCTAAATCAGAGGCGGGCAAAGTATGACACGTGAGCCACACCTGCTTAATCTCATTCCTTCGCAGGTGCTTTAAGGACTTCCAACTGCAACGGGCCAACAAGCTGGAGCTGCGCAAACCGCCGGAGGACGTGAGCGTGGTGAGGAGGACGGAGATCTACTTTGCTCAGGCGCGCTGGTGTCTGACTGAAGAGGATGGCCAATTGGGCATTGCTGAGCTGGAGTTGCAGAGGTTTATGTACAGCAAGGTGAGGGACAACAAGGGCTGAGCCTTAAAATGGCAGCCTTTGATTTTTTTTTTCACGAAAATGCAGTTTCTAATTTTTTTCCAGCGCATAACTCAGGTCAAAAGTTCCCAACTTGATGATTAATCGCAGCTTTTGCAATTTATGTGCAGTGCTGGTTTTTCATCTGGGCTTCTGGAATTAACTCATTCTCTCCCCACACAGCTCAACAAGTCTGATGACACAGCAGAGCATCTGTTAGAGTTGGGCTGGTTCACCATGAACAACCTGCTGCCCAATGCAGCCTACAAGGTAACATCTCTCAAGTCCACTAAATATATAAGCAATGGTTCTCAAATTGGGCTCCCCAGACTATGCAAGCTGCAGCCTTGGGTCTTTGTAATTAATTATGTTGTCATTTATAAAAGTATGTATTATTATAAGCCTAAAGTCCTGTCCCCCCCCCCCTGTAACAAAAGGCATATTTTTTCAAGTAGTTTCTTATTTACGAATTAAATCTGTAATATTCCAGAATAAGTTTGATATTTTTTTTCCATTCCAATTCTTAAAACATAGCTTCATTATTAACCATCTAAGATTGCTTCTTTTTTCCAGAAAAAAATGTATTGGTTCTTGTAAAGGAAACTTTTTAAAATATAACATTACAACTTAAAAAAAAAAAAAAAAAAGGCAGCTTTTTAATTCAATAGGTAAAATTATGAGGGGGCTCCTTGGAAACATTTCTTCCCTATACAGTAAGTGATACCTTAAACCAAAAAGTTTGAAAACTTTTGTATTGTATAACCAGAGTAATTTACTTGGTACTTGGAAAATACGACATGTTTTATATTGTCTTCATATTCTGTGCCTGGTTTCCAACATGCAGCGCTTGAGGGTATGTATGCACACAGCTGTTAGTCTGTGTTGATGCCATCTTGTTTATCCACGTCATTTGCCCGCTGGTGCTGCATGCATGAACATCATCATTAAGTCTGACTCATTGCAATGTTTGTTAAGAGCGTACTCCCGCGCGGCCATTTGTGAAGTCTTTGTTTATTTCGACTGTGAAAGGTAGCTGGCATCATGAATAACTACAGAGATAAGAGATGCACTTATTCATGAAATGTACATAGACCCACACACGTGTTAAATTCTGTTATGCAAGGTGGAGGTTAGCCTGACAAACGGCAGCAGGCATGATCACATGAATCATATCTTCCATTTCATGTGCCAAAGCATGTCGTGGACTTTGACAGATTATTTGTGTGTGTTTTTTTTAATTTATTTTGTTGTTTATTTATATTGTGCAAGTGGCATTTATCATGAATAAATGTTGAGAGAGCGATTACATTTTTCATGTTGATACCTATGTTTGGACTTATTAGTTTCTCTGAACTAATTATTTTATTTATTTATTTATTTATTTTGTAGAGCTCAGTATTGTTCCTTCGGCAATTTTACCGATTTAACATGTCATCATCATTGCTCTCTCTTTTTTATTTTGTATAACTATTTCTAGTTATTGTATTGGTTGTCATTAATCAGGCCGCATGCATGTGCCAGGGTGTGAGCTTTTATTATGACTATAGATCATTTCTTGTCATTATGTTTGTTTCTATTGTGCAAGGTTACAATTATCCTAAATAACTGGCAAGAACAACATTGAGGATTAGTTTGAGTCATTGTATTCAAATTATGCAAGGTGCCCGATATCAGGAATAACTGATTATAGTAATAATGCATCAGGGCACTCATACTGGCCAAATGTACTAGACTGTAAATGTCAAGTTTTATGGACGGTTAGACTAAGGGATGGAGTATTAGTAATTTTTTTCCCCCCTCATCATTGGCACGTCTTGCAATAGGTGGTGCTTCGTCCTCAGAGTGCCTGTCAATCAGGACGCCAGTTCGCCTTGCGCATTTTCAGCAAGGTCCGCCCCCCAGTGGGAGGGATCTCTGTCAAGGAGCACTTTGAGGTAAAGAAAATCACAAATGACCTCATCATTGTTTTGTCTAGAGGTCCTCACTCCCCACACTGCCAATGAAAAATGCTCCCATCTTTTCAGGTAAACGTAGTGCCTCTCACCATCCAGCTCATGTACCACTTCTTCAAGAGGATGATGGGATTCTTTTTCCCGGGGAGAAATGTGGAGGAAGAGGAGGTGACTGACGAAGAGGACAAATTCCGACTTGTCACCACAGGTATGTTTTTCCATTTGTTGCTTGTCTATTTTGTGTTTTCACATAGACAACAAAGAAGGCGGATTCCACCGAGAAAACCACAACTGTAGTCTGTATCCACTCATTCCGGTACTCAAGATAAAACAGAAAGATTAGCCCAGCCAGAATGCACGTATGCCTAAAATCAGCCCTCGGGTAACAAGAGTTTGAAAAAATAAAATGTAAACAAATTACACATAAAAAATGACATTTTGTTTTCATTTAGTAACAAGATAATCGTGATATGAAATTTGTGTTCATTAATTTGTTTTATCTCCACCCTCCACATGGCAGGTATTCCCGTTAAGACTCGTCAGTCTTCCGAGGACACCATGGGTGCGATGGGCCCCAGTAAAGGCGTCGCCCAGGGGATGAACCGCAGCGCCGGTGTCAGGAGGTCGTTCAGGAAACCTCTTGAGGTATTAATACTTGTAATTGACCATCTTCGGATTAACCACAAAAGATTGTAATGGTGCTCTGTCTTCTTTTCCTCACCAGCATCCTGTTGATGACATTGACAAGATGAAGGAGCGTGCGGCCATGAACAACTCCTTCATTTACATCAAGATTCCTCAAGTGCCACTCTGCGTCAGCTATAAGGTAGCTAGTCATGGCTAGACAAAATAAGAGGTTTGGAGCTGATCGATTGCATCAAAGTGATTGATTAAATGATTGGATCTCTAAGTGACTGAGGCAAATTGGTTGCAATACTTTTTTCAACCAGCAGAGGCACTGATGATGATTCAGTCTCAACTAGTTTGTGACTTAAAGAACATGTCAGCTGTAGGAAGTTGAACTATTATATTCATTCATTTATATTTTTTAAATAAATAGCTCAATAATTTTAAATGTGTCATTTTGAATCTGTTGTATAGATTTCAATTAGTATATTTATAACAACATTTATTTACATTAATAAAACAATATAAGGCTATTCTAATGCATAGATAGATGGTAAATAGAGAATTTAAAAAAAAAATGTTTGTTTGTTTTTGTAGTCCATATAAAGAAATTTATTGGGGGGGTGCACGAATCATGTCGCGTTTTGGGGGAAAATTTATTTTACAAAAAAAAAACTACAAGAGCAGTAGAGCTCATGATTATGGAACGGGGTTTCATAATCGTGTTGTTGTTTAAAGTGACAAACCTTAACTAGAGTCCCGCATCACATTGTGGCTAAAGGTTGAAAATCCTGGTCGTTTATTGCATCTTTTGGTGCTGTAAATAGTAAATCCTTGTTGTGGTGGATGTAGTGGCAATAATGCACCAAAAGTATCGCCAAACGCCAAAAGAAAGTAGAAAAGGAATAAGAAGAAGAATTATAAGAAGTTGTTAGTAGTCATGACAACTAATGTGTGATGTATCGCTATCTTAGCATGTGGCTTCCGCCACAGCAAGGTTTTACTATTTACAGCACTAAAAGGCTCAATAACTAACCAGTATTCTACCCTTGGCCACAATGTGATGCATGATTCTAGTTGAGGTAAATCATTTTAAATAAACAAGAAAATCTTTCCTGTAGTTAGACGTGGAAGTTTCAAATCTATCTGGTACTCTTAGCTGCCGTCAACATGATTAGGGAACAGCGATTTGGGGTTTGAGTATAAACTCAATACATTTAATTGCACATTTGATCAACCGAGGAAAATTTCACAGATTGCCCACCCCTAGTTGTTAGCCTTGACAGTTTATGCCCCCTGTCACTTGAAGGATCCCTGTTTAAAGAACATTCCAAACAAAGCATGAGTGAGCTTGTATGTATGTACGCATGTAACTGATGATCTTCCTCAGGGAGAAAAAAGCAGCGTGGACTGGAAGGACTTCAACCTTGTGCTGCCATGCTTGGAGTACCACAACAACACCTGGACGTGGTTGGACTTCGCCATGGCCGTGAAGAGAGACAGTCGCAAGGCTCTAGTTGCACAAGTACGGAACCGGCAAAATTAATAAATAAGAGCATACAATCATAGCAGTCTAGATCCAGATTCATACAAAGTCCTTTTGTTGAGGAAAAAAAAACAGTCCATATCACAAAGTGCTACTAGAGTGAGTTCCTAAGCTTTTCAATGTGCCGTGATTTTCACTTCCTCTGTGTCAGATGATCAAGGAGAAGCTGCGCCTGAAGCCGGCCGGCGGTGGCTCCGACCCGCGCGGGAAGACGTTGGATGGGAAGGCGGACTCGGGCCTGCAGCAGCAGCAGGAGGAGGACGAAAAGGCTCGGCTGCTCATTGGCCTCAGCGCCTCCGACAAGAACTCGGGCAAAAAGAGTATCTTTAGCCGGCGCAAGTGAGTCACTGTCGTCAGGGCCAAGCCCAAAAAAAAAAAAAAGTCTTTCTTTGATGTTGTATCACGTGATCCTGCTGAACTTCACATTGAAGTGGGCAAAAAGCAAAGCCCTCGGGTGCCTGTTGATTAGGAATATGACCAAACGCTAACTAAGCATCGCCACTGCATTTCAGCCAATGAGTACAATTGCTTGTCAACTCTTTGTGAGCGTTTCCTGCTGGTTCGGGAACACGCGACATGAGAACCTCGCCTATGTCGTCTGCTGTAAGAATTCCATTAATACTCAAAAATATTATGTGACTGTTTTATATTAACGGATGCATCTCAATAAATTAGTAGCGTTTCCTCAACCGTTGAGCCAAGGTACACACTTTACGTAAGAAAAATATCTAGCACACCACCAAACACTGTACAGTATACTGTAGTGCCTTGAAATACAAGCTGTCTGACTACCCACTTTTTATTTAATTCCACTAACGTACAGCAAAAACATAGCTGGAAATAGCTAACTAATGCAAGCGCAAAACACAATTAGCCTTCCGATTGACTCATTACCGCCACCAACTATTGTCCACTGCAGGGAAACCAATGCGACGCTACTGTATGTTCAATTGGAAAAAAATCATAGCAGTAGATTACGGTATACTGAAATTAACGATATTATGTGGCAATAATGGAAAAGCTAATTATTTCCCACAGCACATACTTCATTATTCAAATCACACTGATGTGCTACGGCATAATGGTTGGGAATCACTGATTTAGAACATGCTGAAAAACTTGATTTATTTCCGTTTTCATTTCAAAAAGTGGAACTTGAATATTATACAGATTCACTACACACACACACACAGTATATGTACTTTTCATAGTTATAGCTGGCAGCACAGTGTTTTAATAGTTGGCACATCTGTCTCTAAATTCTGAGGGTTGGTGTTTGTGGAGTTTGTGTGTGTGGGTTTTCATTTGGTTCTCTGGCTTCCTCCCACATTCTAAAATCATGCAGGTTAGGTTCATTGAAGACTCTTCTAAATTTTCCAGAGTTGTGAATGGTCAGTTGCCTTTTTGTGCCCTGTGATTGGCTGGCGACTAATTGAGTGTGTACTCCAGCTCACCTATGACCCTAATAACTGCTATAGAAAATGGATAGGTAGAAATTATTTCATGAATATTTACTGTATACGAGTTTCCCTTTTTGAATTGAATATGCAGGGGTTCACTGTATGGGTTAGATGCCATGGACTGCCGGGTTTTACACATCAGCGCCGTTTCCGGCCACTGCTGGCCACGTTCCAACACTCGCACCCCCACCCATGCGTCCCCCAACCGCGCGCTCCTGCTCATCAGTGGGGGGGGGGCGTCTCAGCTATCTGAAATGCTTCGGACACTGAGACAGACACTACACACTCGCAGCCTCGTACCCATCAACGGGAACGCGCAACCAAGGGGCACAAAGGCGGAAGCGCAAGTACTGGGACGCGGCCCACACGTCGCAAACCGGAAATGGAAACAAAGTTGAAATCCCGGAAGTCGGAAGTTCCGCCTCCTCCGTGGCATATAGTCCATTGTAATTTATTGAGGTGCAGACTGCTTTTTAAAAACTTTTTTATATAATAAAGTGAATTGAATAAAGTCTTGTTTTTTGATGTTTATATTTACTCCCCTTCAAAACTATTGAAAATAAGGGTGTTCCAGTCAGGGTTTTATACTGCCAAATCCAATACTGGTTATCCATGAGAGAGATCATGGATTAGCTGCCCATATTTCAATTTTTAAATTACATTATTTTTTTAATCTATCAAACATTGTATCCCTTTTATTAAACAAAAAACTTGAGTGACAGCAAAAGACCTAGTTTCATAAGTTTCAGTCCTTGTTTTTCCACCTAGAGGTATCTGTGGTTTTTATTAAAAAACAAAAGTGAGTTGTAACTAAACCCTTCTTGGAAATTGGTTAAATAGCTTTCCAGTGGTCCTGTTAACTAACCAATCAAACAATGTATTCAATTCAATCAAGCAACCATTTTCACAAATATGGAAATACAGAGATGTCAGCATGCTTTACTGAAGCATTCTTTATTAGCAAAAGTAAGAAAATGTCAAAAGTCAGGATAGTGGTGGGTGATGCCATAAATAAACAAATGCAATTGGATGTGAGATGGATAGATGGTAGAGCGAGCTGTGTGCACACTCAGTTTGGTCCAAAATAGTCCACCATGCCGTTCCCTTTGCGGCCGTCGAAGAAAAAGAAGTTGCGATGTGGAGCGTCTCTCTGGGACAGGGCCTGGACAACGACAAGAAACACACTTGAGAGTTAGAGTTCACAAGTTAGTGTTACGACTAGTTTGGGGTTAGTTCAGGTTTGTTAAACTCTTAGGGTTCAGCCTAGTTTCAGACTCTGGCTTGTTCGGCAGTCAGGGTAGATTTAGGGTCACAGTTAGTTAGTTTAGCATACCAGACCTGTGTGCACTGTCATGTGCTTACCTTAACAATTTCTTGTCCGAGCACACCTCCCACAACTGCGCACACTGGAGACATCTCTGAGAAGCAGAAACTGCAGACAGCACACGGTAAGTACCAACACATTGGACGCCGTGGCCTCTGCCTCACCGGTGAGTACATTACCTGATAAAGTCGTCGTTAAGTAAGTCGCCCACCGTCAAGCTCTCCAGGACGTCCCGGCGGATCTGACGTAACAGCTGGCTGTCCTCTGCAAAGCATTGTGGGTCGGGATCTCGGCCTTTGTCCGTGCGGAACTTCAGCAGCACTAAAAAAAAAACATTATTTAAATGAAATATCTACATACAGTGAAGTTTCATACTTTTCGAAACAAAAATATCAGATGTCTTATGTAACTACATAAAACAGGAAAGGGTAAATACCGTGAAGCAGGAAGTAGTCGACAGGCGTGCGCTTGAGGGCGGCTTTGGCCTTGTCGCTGGTCCAGTCCACCTCTAGAGCCTCCTTCAGCCTGCAGAACTTGGACGTCTGGTTGAAACAATGTCATTATCACACACTTGGTGAATTAATATAAATTTGATACATTTGCAAATAAAAATGTATCTTTTTACAGTTTACTGCACAAAAACATGAACATCGTGCTGGTTAAAGTCATATTTTTAAGATTAGCAGAAAAATTTGGTTTCACTAACAAAAACAATGATTGAGAATGAGATATTTTTAAGATTAACAGAATAGAAGAATACATGTAATGTGCTGGTTGTAGAATGAGAAAAGATTAGCAGAATATTTTCGAGTTTGACAAAAATCAATATTAGAGGGAAAGAATATTTTTTGTGTTTAAAACAAAGTCATGCTAATGTTTTTTACGTTTTAAAACAAGTCACATTGTCATTAAAAATACTATTTGGGTTATATTAACATTATTAAAAAATATATATATATTTTAAATATCAATGCTGTTAGATTTACTGTTTTTAATTAACATTTATATGATTTTTTCTTACAAAGATTTCACCATCTTACTACTTTTAGTGACTATGTAACAAAATACTGTACATTGCATAGAAGGGGTGGATTTTTTTTTTTTTTCCAAGTACGTGGTCTGCTCTAACCTTTTTCACCATGGTGGTCTCATTGGGATCCACTTTGAGCTTCTTTGCCTCAGGACCATCATTGGAGTCTCCCGCGGACTTCTTCACCACTTTGGGTTTCTCCCTGAACAACAAAACGGAGCCCATAGTAAGAGTGGACGTGACTTGGCGCCGAGTGCTTTTTACTCTTAATTTGCGTTCAAACTCACTCCACATAGTTGTGCTCAGGTCCGAGGTTGCAGAACATGTAACCGTAGTAACCGTGGACGTCGCCACAGAAGACCAGGATGTTGTGCTGCGAGCACAGCTGGTCAACACGCACCATCACGTCTTTGGAACAGCATATCAGACAAACCTGAGGGCAAAAAAAAAAAAAGGTTAAGATTCCAATAGCACAATTCTTCTAGTCATGAATGACACGTATTGCCAAGGTTCCTAATAAAATAAAAAATACATGGTCTCTATCTTTCACTTACCACATGATTTTTGCAACATATCCTCTGCAATAAATTGTGTTTAATGCAAACCCAACTACTTAACGCGCACTCACCGCATTGAACTGCAGGAAGAAACTGTCGGGTTTGTCTTCTATTCTGTCCGTGTCGGCGATCACCTCCACCATAGGGTTGAGTTTCTGAGCGCGCTCCAGGGACGCTTCTGCCCGATTCTGGCCCTGCGCGGTCACCGGGACCAGGAACTGAGCGCGACATGACTCCTCCGTCACCTGGTAAGACAAACATCATCGCTTAATATTACATTTGTGAAATAAGCGTTATGAAGCAAAATCCAGCCATTTGTATCCATTTCAGGGGGTGGCCATTTTGCCACTTGCTGTCGACTGAAAATGACATCATAGCTGCTCAGGTCTCAGGTAACAACCAATCACAGCTCAGCTTTAGAAAACAGGTGAGCAAAGTGGCAAACTCATTAACTCATATTCCACTAAAGCAATTTTAACCAGAATATCATATTTAGACCAGTGGGGCTCCATAGAACATACTACTGTACTGTCAAAAAAAATGGGGGGTCAAATTACCGTTTGAGTGTATTTGTCCTTTCCATCCACTCGTTAGAAATTATTAATTCATCCATTTAAATTGATATTTTAAATGTTGTGTTATCATAATTCATTACATTTCCTGTTCCATGGACATCATTACACCATTTGTCTTAGCCATCACAAAAACGCAAAATACACTATTGATACTCACTTTAATTAAGTCTTACAAAACATGCTTATCTGCCTCAGTTTTAATTAACACTTGGGCCTACAATTAGACAACATCTGCACTACAAGATTTACTACATTCAACATAGATTTGCAATAGGCGCCACGCAGTGGGCATAATTACCACTGTTTACTTGTACTGTGTTCATTATAATACTGTAAGTGTTGAAAATACTGTGATTTTTTTTTAAGTCTGGTAGTTTACCTTCTCGTGATCTAGCAAGGTGAGCCCTTTCACTCCAGCTAAGATTAAGTTCTTGGCCACCTCTGCCCCCAGACCACCTAAACCTGCCAGTAGAACCCGGGACCCACGTAGTCTGCAAGCAAATTGTACATGAATGACATTAGCTGCATAATAATTCATGGAAATGTGCAATAAAGCGACAAATGACGAAAATTCTCTGAGACGACTAGCATTAGCATGACAAGCTAACCAACCTCTTCTGGGCATCCAACCCCCAAAGCCGGATCTGGCGGTCGTATTGAGCCGCCTCTTCCTCGGTGATGACCGGGTCTTCCTTTTCGATCATATCGATCATGTCAGACTTCTTGGGATGGGGGAAAGTGACACCGCTTTAAAAGTGATCGTTCTACACCGCCAATTGTTTCAAAAGCCGCGATGGTCTCGTTGAATGGCCGCAGAATGATGACGTCAGGAGAAAAATACACAGGTCTTTTCGTTTCTTTTTCTTTTCTTCTTCCTCAAATAACGTTATTTCTACATTGGGCTCCTTGCGAAAGCAATCCACCACACAAAAAATACTAATTATATAGATAGATGTTTAAATGTACATTTAAAATTTAAGGCGATTCGGCGACTCCCAGGAGCTATTGTGGGTGCATTTTGCCCTGATGTGAGACTTACGACCATTTTGAAGTACAGTATTTCTTCAGAAAAGATCAAATTAAAATCAGAAATTAAAAATCAGAATAATCTTTATTGGCTAATTATGCAAAACAAACTAGGAATTTGTCTCCGTAATATGAACTACACTAGTACTGCATTGAAGGAACAAAGTCTCGACACATAAGTAGAGTCTTTACGTAATGTAAGGTACCATTTGTGCTGTATTAGCGATCAGTGACAGCTGTGCAGATGATGCAGTCCTTTAGCAATTTAAAGTGTCTTCTAGTGCTGTGAAACTAAAATAATCGATACATTGATGTGCAAAATTGGAAAACATTTTCAAGGTACGTGCCACTATAAAATGTTGTGTCATAGTTCTATCTGGGGGAAGGAGCTGGAAGAGGTAGTGTCCCACGGGTGGCTACTTAAATACTCGTTTTTCGTTTTTGTTTATAAAGCGTTAAAAAAAAATCACCCGTTGGGCTTTGGGTAAAGACAAAACTGGGAGCATTAATCGAAATTTAGGAGAAGTACATCATGAATGTAGTAGCCTATAATGATGCTCTGTCTGACATTATACCTTGATAGAATAGTGCAGTTTCTTAAAGTGTGGCACACGTAGCACTAGTGGTCCGCGGAAGAATAAGGATTTAATACAAATACAATTTGTATTTAAAAATAAATAAAAAACACACTAAAAAACAATGCAAACAAATGTCTACTAGTCAAAATAGAGGGCTTATTTTCTTGGTGGAAACAGCCTCGGTAATGTCCGTGAGACGCATTACAAGAGCGTTAGGCGGTGACGTCACGATGGGGAAAGTCCGCCCCGTTTGTCTCTGAAGAAGACGGTCGGCCATTTTAGTTGCATCAGTCGTCATTTCACTGCGCTTCAGTAGGACGGAAAGAGAACGTCTGGATTCAATTTCATCAAATTTCTCTTACAACTGTAATGGAGAATTGCCTACTGCCTATGAACTGAAACTCAACTAAATCCAAAACCAAGTAGATCCTTGTGAAGTGACGCATAAGCCAGTAGATTTCCAGTGTCGAGAGTTTGAATTTTTGGGCACCTCCATGTTAGCTAAAGGTTAGAGAGAGGAAATGGCTGTGGAAAGCATGACTGTCCATCCAAACTCCCCAACTACCAACCACGAACACAACAGTCTCCTGACTGACGAAAGGTCGAGTAATTCTACAGTCATATTTCAATGAAACTATTTATTTGTCCTCTGCTTTTTACACAAAAAAGCCCGGGGATACTTTTTTTTTCTTTTTGTCAAAGAGGGATTAAACTCGCCTTTTCTGGAAAACGGGTAAAGCGGTAACGGACTTGTGCGTTGACAAGACGGCGCCAACTGGGAGGCCAAAATAACGTCGGAGATATCGTTTTCCCTTTATTTTATTACATTATCTCACCTCGACGGTGAACCGGCTCAACGCGGACTGATATGACGAGTAAAAAGAGCAGGCCGACGCTCTTAAACACACTTTACTTTGGCACGGACGTCGACCACTTCGACGAACGCAAACCCGACGTCAAGTGGTTTAGGCGTTTTTTGAATGCAGTAAACTAACCCAATTGTTCAAAATAATTGTCCGTGGGTAACATTGTTATTTGCGTGTTCAAAACAAAATTGTGGATTTAAGGTGTGCCCATTCCGGCGGCTAGCCTAGCCACATTTGCTTCGTAACGGCTAACCGTAATAGTGTTGTTTTTTTTCTTTTTTCTTTTTTCTTTTTATAAACACTCCGTTGTTTCTCGTCAGTCCTCACGTCATATAACAAGTGACATTATAACGTTACCCACGTATAGTCAAAGTTCTTTAAAACTACTAATCTAACACGACACAAACGTGTTATTATTGTAAATTTTATATCAGCGAGCCACTATAACAACTTCATTTACCAAATGTCCCAGTTGCCAAACTAGTACTACTAATTGTTTACTTTTAACCTGGCGAATATTCTTTACAGGATTGGAGTCTTTCTTTCACCTTTAACCTTAATTTAAAGGGCACATTAGCTGTCAAATATAGCTGTTTTTCTTCTTCCCCCCACCCTGATTGTGCTGTTTGTCTAACATGTTTTAAAACTGTATGTACCAACGCTGTGTGTAAAATGTCTGCAAAGCATCCCAGAAGTCAAACACAAAAATCAATTTGTAACGTAACCACCCAGTTCCCAGTTGGCAAATTGGTTGAATATTTTAGTAAATACAATTCCCAGCCCCCACAAATCCCACCAGTGACCCCAAAGTGTTAGGGGGAGGATTTTTTAATGGTTGTAAGTGCAAAATATGAAGAAGCCCTGTCACAGTAAGTATCCCCCCTTTTAATCATGGCCCTTCTCTTAATTAATTATGCCTCTTTAACCATTGTGCATGGTGTGTTTTGCATAGAGAAGAACTTGTGATTTGTTGAAAGTTATGAACTTGGTAGAGGGTGTGTTGTTGATTGATAATTTGACATAATAGAGAAATGTGACATTCTTTTGTCGTCGCTTATCCTCAGATATGCAATCAGCACCTTTTTGTCAAGTTGTGTTTGACATACTGAACTAAGCCTTCTGGCAGAGTGCAAAATAACCTGGTTGGTATGTGTTTGCACTTATCCGTGTAGGCCCGAGAGGTGCCACTGTCGTGTGAGTCACGCCAACCTTTCACCATTATGGAGTCAAAATCCCTAAGATTCAGGATAAATTATTCCCTGTTAAAAATTGACTGTCAATCTGTTGTTGCTGGCCAGACACCCACAAATACTCAAGTATTTTCTGAGACATTTACTTTGTGTATTGCACTTGGGAGGACTCTATCAAACTGATTAAAAAATAATCCCTCCCACTGTTGAATTAGGGATTTTTTTAAATTAATGTATTTATTTTTGTCTAGAATTTTTTTTGTTGCTAAATTCATAAGTGATTTCCAGTCCGGGTGATATGGTACACTATGGTGCAATGAGAGCTCATCAGCAGTGCCATGTAAAATTGTAATTATAAATATATCTTTGTTCATCTATCTATGCCGGTAATGTATAGTGACAGACAGAACAGTGAAATGTTCATGCATTTAATGGCATAAGGTGCAATAAACCTGTGAATCCACTTTTTGCCATTCATACAACAGAATAAGCCATGGCTTCTTGCGAAGATATCTGCTTTGGGAAGTTCCGTAACTTGGGACAAGATCTTTATTATTTCTGTATTGATAGTTTTTGTGACATTTTTTACATATTTGTGTTATAACACACAGTGAGTGAAAAGTCAATATATTAAACTAACAGGTTTCTATGTTGTGTGTACACAGGCCAGAGGATGGCGAACTAGAGGAGGGCGAGCTTGAAGATGATGGGGGTGAGGTGGAGTTGGGAGGCGATGCGTCTGCTGGAGGAGGAGGTGCAGAAGTGGGCGAGGAAGCAGGCGGAAGTGACGGCGTCGCGGCAGGGGACGCCGGCGGTGGCGGTGAGCGTCCCCCTCGAAGCCGGGAGCGCCACGCCAGCAGCAATTCGGACGAGGAGCGCTCGCACCGGCGCAAGCGGAAGAGGAAAAAAGAGAGGGAACGTGAGAAGAGGCGCACAAAGAGGAAACGCAAGTCCAAGCACAAAGTAAGAAAAACGCTCAACAGGTTACACGGATAATATACGGAATCACGACAAGACAAAAAATGTCATGTGTTCTTACTGCTCTTAAACTATTTTGTATACTCGAGATCAGTGGTTACGCTTTCCTATTTTTGCCAAGTCAAGCCCAGTTTTACCTCAGTAAAAAACAATGAGAAAAATAAATTGTCCAAAAGTTGTCCAAGTGCCTTTCACAACACCTTATTGAGAAACAAAAAAATGAACATGACAATCTCATGTACAAAAATAAATGAAGTAAAATTAGCAATTATAATTGCACAAATTTTTGCCATAAAACTTCACCTAGATAACCAGTATTAGTCTCACAATATTTAGATCAATATGTTGGTTAGTGCAATAAGGTTGATAAACTGCTCTAGATGAGCATCACAAATAGCAAGCAGACGTGCGTAAAAGCAGGCTGGGCACTAAATCACTGTCTGCTGTCCTACCAAGACTGACCTGGGAGGGGCAGCGTGGTGCCACAGGTCACCCAGACTGACAAAAATTACAAAGAAAAGTAGTAGGAGTAGAAATAATAAATGGAAGTTAGTCCTCCTGCTTCATAAATATAATATGGTGGGGTGGGCATATTTGCTCAATATCATTTTTAGAAACATCCCATAATTGGATTTAGACTATATTTGTTCAGAAATGGCAGCCCCAAAATCAGTTTTAATATGTCATATTTTCTCCTGCAGCGTCACGCTTCATCTGACGACGAATTTTCGGACTTAAGCGATGATTCCGACTACTCTCCCAGCGAGAAGAGGAAGTACAGAGAGTACAGCCCCCAGTACCCCCCCGCCGTAAGTCAATGGGGAAAACACACAATACCTTGTCTCGACCAGGCTTTTTACATGATCGTCCGATCCCTCCCACAGTCTCACGGTGGCTACGGCGGCCCCAAGAAGGGTGGCTACATGAAGTTGGACAAGCAGGGCTACGGCGGCTACGATGACTACGAGGAGGAAAACTATGAGGGGGAGGAGGAGCAGGACATGGGCGGCGAGGAGTATGATGAATTCACCAAGGAGCTCAACATGTACCGAAAGACCAAGGAGGGCGGACGTGGAGGGCGAGGTGGGTGTGATGAGCTTGAGAATTGTCACCCTCCTGTTGTGTTCCATGACAAATTGTCAACAACAGCAAGTTTTAGGTGCAAGAAAAAATAAGGCATTAGAATATGGTAGAAAATTTGATTTATATGAGTTACTCAATTCAAAAAGTAAAACTCGTATAGCTTCATCAAACTAATGGGAAAACCAAATCTTATCTTATTTGGAAGGTAGCAAATTATTGAGATTATTATATAGCATTCATATTTTTTTAATGGTGAATTTTGAATTTTTGTTTGCTGTAAGCTGTAATCATCAACATTATGCAAACTGTTAAGTGATTTTTAAAATTAGTTTTTCTTTTTGCATTGAACTATTGAAATGGATTGTTTTCCACAATATTAAAATTCATCGAGGTGCATCTCTTTTTTTTTTTAAATAATACAATTTCTGATGGCCTCATTTTTGTTCTTTTTATTACAATTTAAAATGAATTTCTGAATTTGCAAACATAGATGCTGCATTGCCTATATTGAACCCACCATAACACAAGTTGGCTGAAAGGGAGAACGTTTTTTTTTTTGCACTTAATATTTACTGAAATGTTAGTGATGATTAAACATGCAGCGTGTCACATTGACCCATGAACACGTGACAGAGAATGACAGCGAATGTGCAAGAGGTCTTCCAAAATGAAGGCCTTTATTAGCCTTAAAAAAAAAGTCAATCACTAAATTTGGCACCATAAACAACTTGGATATATTTTCTCTGGAAAGAAAAATACTTTTCTACTCTAAATTTTTGTTTTTGTTTTAGCATAATACAAATGGGCTACAATTGTGTTGGTCGAATAGAGTACATGACTAAATGGTGTCGCCTGCAGGCAGTATATTTCTTAAAATATTGTAAATTAACATTCAGATCGTATCGCCTAACCGGAGTGGAGCTCTTGATTTTGATTAAGTGACCTTAAAGAGTTCACAATTTGGTGTCCTATATAACTGTATTTCATGCTATGGTCTTTAATGAACCGTGAATTTGAAATCAGGTTGAAATGGTCAGGATGGGAGTCAAAATCGACATCGACACTTTCAGCATTTGATGTTCTTGAAGAAGGCTCTTTGATATCATCAGCATCAAATCTGCTGCTGAACAAGGCTGAAGATTCAGTTTTATTTTGATGAGCTGACGTCACGAACAGAGACATTATTATTTTTGCTGTAAAAATTAATCTCATCCTCTTCCTCCAGGAGGCCGCGGCCGCATGAGGAACATGAGGGGCCGCGGTGGAATGAGGGGCGGGCGGCGAGGAGGACGAGGAGGCAGCCGAGGAAGAGGAGGACGGGGCGGAAAGATGGCAGATGATGATGGAGATGGTTTTGGGGAGGACATGGAGGTGAGTGCTTTTGACGTGTGTCTCTTTTGCTGTGGATGAATGGAAGGCATTCAACTATTTTTTTTCCTTCAGTTTGACGACAACTTCGACAACATGGGGGAAGATGACTATGACGACTATCAGTACAAGAGGCACAAAGACAGAGGAAGAGGTATGTCCTTTGCTCCTGTAGGTTTTTTGTTTTGTTTGTTTGTTTGTTTGTTTTAATTTCCCGCCGTGAACCCGTGTCTCTGTATTGGACTCCAGGCAGAGGTGGCCGCGGAAGGGGTCGAGGCAAAGGAGGAGGACGCGGCATGATGAGAGGCAAAATGAGGAGCCGGGGAAGAGGACGAGGGGACATGGGCCACGATGAAGACAACAATGGAGACATGGACAACGGGGTATGGTTTCCCATCTCCTTGTACCAAATGAATGTACCACAGCTTTGTTTCCACACTATAGTGTAGGGCTGGACAATAAGTTGAATTGATTCAATTATTCTTCATTTTACTTTAAATGTTTGTTGGGTTTATTAGATTAAAAAATGAAAAATCTCATGGTCCACCCTCAAAGTTGTCACAAAAAGTTAATATGTATCTTGAAATAGCTGTACTAATATACTGAATTAACCTCACCCAGGGCTGGACTGGCACGAAAAACCGACCGTTGCATTTTGACCCGGCCCAGCCCAGCCCAGTACGACTCTTGCCTAACATGTAGTTCTTACACTGATATTTATTGATGATATTACAGTTTGCTATCTATATTCAAAATGGATTGACGGACTGGTCCATCTAAATTGTGGGTCAGTCTCTTGGGGTAAAATGTAGGAAAACAACATTTAAAAAGCACTGCATTGGCCCAGTCCAGCCCTGACCTCACCTCAATTTACTTCCCCAGTGAGAAGTCTGGGCCTGTTTGATAGAACACAAGCCTGTTATTTTTTTTACATATGCATAATTTTGTACCTTCTGCCATCTAGTGGAAGAGCATTTAATTGTTCCGGCATGGTTTTAAAATTTGATGATCATTTTCAGGATATGTCATTGAAATTGGGGTGTGGGGGTGCTTCATTGGTGCTTGTAGTTTAATGTACTTGGTCTCTTGCTTACATCTCTTGATGTGGTGTTCTTTCGTTGTGTGATTGTATTTTTTTAAGGACGGAGGAGGTGATGCTGGGTCAGGAATGGGCAAGAGAAATCAGAATGAGAAGTACCAGGATAAGAAAGGAAAAGCCATCTGCAAATATTACATGGAAAACAGATGCACCTGGGTGAGCCAAGAACAATATATTTTGCTCTTTAAGCTTTTACTAATCATATATTTCAGTAGTATTATTTATATACTTCCTCTTTTGATCCCTAGGAGGAATACTGCAACTTTAGTCACGACATCGAGTTGCCCAAAAACAAAGAGCTGTGCAAGTTTTACATCACTGGCTACTGTGCTCGAGCCAACCACTGCCCTTACATGCATGATATCCTTTCACAGCTTTTAAAAACGTTTAGTATCACATGATCTTTAGTTTTGTGTATTAGTGCCTTAACGGTGACGCCACGTGAATTCCCCTGCAAGCTGTTCCACACCACGGGCAACTGTGTCAATGGCGACGAGTGCATGTTCTCCCACGAAAACCTCAACAACGATACCCAGGAGCTGCTCAACAAGGTCTGACCACTCATGTGCCCAAATAATTCTGGATTTTTAGATTTCATTGAATCCCTGCTATTTAAAAATATGAGTAATTGATTGATGCCTTCTCTAAAAAAATATATATATAATTGCCTAGAGTTGCCACAAGAGGGCAGCAAAGCATTATTTTTGTTAAATTACGCTTCTCAACTCACTTCAACTTAGTTCACTGGCACTTCGTTAGCACAAAACCACAAACATGATTTTTTTTCAGCATTTAACTAATTGTCAGTCTACCACAAAACTAGAATAATTGGCCTGGCTGTTTCAATTATTTTTGGAGGGGAGATGAACTCCAGTACTGTACTAATATTTTCCCTTTTGTTTTGTGTTCGTTCAGATGCTGGCTGAGGACGCAGAGGCTGGGGCGGAGGATGAGAAGGAGGTGGAGGAGCTGAAGAAACAGGGGATCAACCCTCTACCTAAACCCCCACCTGGAGTAGGCCTACTGCCCACTCCTCCTCGCCCGGCACCCATCGAAGCCAACGCTGGGGCGGGGGATTTCGGCCCCGCAGCCGGGGACTTTGGGGGCATCCCATCCGCAAACCAGGCGCCCGTTGCCACAAAGCCTCCCCCCGGTGTTCCCGGGATGGTTCCATCTCCAAATTCCTGCACTGGTGGTCCTCCTGTACAGAATCCAGAGGGAGCTCCATACCAAGGAGCACCCATGAACCCCACTGGACAACCCCCTCAGATGGCCCCCCCGCCTGGTGGAGGGGGTGGCGGGAAGAAGATCCCCTCTTTATTTGAGATTAAAGTGCAGCCAACTGGACAGCTGGCTCATAAACTGGCTGTTAAGTGAGTACACACAAGTTTACTTCATTTAGTAGGCCACACTCCTGTAGACAAAGTAGACACACTCCTGTGGGGTTGATGCTGGAGGAAGCCGGGTGGTAAACTTCTCAAGATGATGCAGGGAAAGGTCCAGATAACTACTGTATTAGTGGTGAAAGTTAGCAGCTTCGCACCTCATTTCTTGTTTGTTTCAAGTGGGTGCCCTTATTAGTTACTGTGCGGATTCATGTAGTGAACAAAATGTCAAACACAAATTCCCCCTCACCCGTCACTGAACAATAAAATATGTACGTCCCAAAAAAAAAAAGTGCTCGCGCGAAGCCACCATTGGCTACTTTGACTGCATGAAAGTAAGTGGCTCTAGAACTTGGCCTGCATAGCTTCCCAGTCATGGGTGTAGAAAATTGGTGTGGGTGCTGCTATGTAAATGAGACAAATCGGGACATCTCAGTTCGTAGACACACATTTTTATAAATATACAAGATTTAATTGATTCTTTTGTTTAACTCTTGTTGATTGGGCACTCCAGAAAAGCAGTTATTTGTTTACAAACAATAGAAAGTCAGTTTTACACAAAACATTCACTTAATTAGTTTGTGTACTGTTTTTCATTCACTAATGGGGTGCTTTTCCTAGAAGCCAGGCGCCCGGCAATAACCAGGCAGCAACCCCAGCACCTGGCGCACCAGGGGCTCCCCCGACCTGCTTCCCCGCCGAGAACATGGGCACGTTTGCATCTGGCGATTGCCCTCCGCACGGGGGCGCCTTGCAGCCTCCTCAGGACGGCGGGAACTACTTCAACACGTTCTTCAATCAAGAAGGAATAAAGATGGAAGGAGTGGTTGAAGAGGGTGAGAATAATCAGACCATTTATGATTTTATTAGGCCTGTCACTACCTAGAATAATTTGCTAACTGGTTTACATAGTCCTTTATAGAAGCTAAATAGATTTTTTAAAAACATGAAAGAATTAATTTATTTTGGATAACAACATTTATTGTGAAAATCGCAAATCAAAATTATGCATATGCAGTATGGCTTGCAGTGTGGAGGCTAGCTAGATTTGATAAGGGGGCGTGGTGGAGGAACTTGTGTGCATGCCACAAAGCTAACTAAACATTATTATTAGGGCTGCTATCAAATATTTTGGTATTCAGATATCCTATTGAAAATTCTAGCGAAAAATCAGGTACTTGGATTGAAATATATATTCTTGATTGATTAAAGAACAATTATAAATAGGCTACAGAAAACAAAACACATTTGCACGTAATAATAAACAACCAACTGGTTTTCGTTTTTTAGATAATCAACTTTTTTTCTTCTTTTTTTTTAAACTTAAACTGTGATTTAGCAACACACTATTTTCCTCTCTGAATCTCTCCCCACAGATTTTGGTCTATGCGATGATAAGTGACGTCAGAACCACAGTAGCGATTTTGGGGAACTTTAGCACTGCTAGCTAGCGCGGCTAGCTTGCTGCTTGGTGGCAGCCTCCATTAAACACTGGCAATGTCAGCGCATTTATGTCTTACTGCGCTTAACTGGAGCTTGAACGTGATTTCAGGACGAAGTTGTGTTACTGCTGTCTGTCGCATGTTTGGTGCCGTCACAAAGTATGAATAGACGAGTCATGTCAGTCCTTATGCTGCATTATGCCGTGGCGACACGCTTCCAGGAACAACTTTAAAATAAAAGCGCTACAATGAATTTATCTCATACTATTTGGTAATGTGAGGTTTATTTAGAAATTAAGTTTCTCTCACCGCGTTAGCGTCGTGTACTGTCATGCATACTGCCGTTCGCTTGACTACGATTTCCTCAGTAAACAGATGTCACGTCCAATTTCTGCTGGTCTCCTTTCTTTTCTGCTATGTGCACTTGTTTACAACTGACAGTATGCACGCGTAGACACTCAACGTCAACACGTGCCAGGGGGAGGGGGGCACTCAACGTCAACGGTATGTTGTGCGCGTTGACGTATTTACGTCATCGGCTAGTCGGGACCAGCCCTAATGTGATGACGTCACCAACTTGTGCTACCGCGGTAAGACGGTGGAGTCAAAATCTCCACCTTCTGCAAAATGTATACCTTATATTGAATATACCGTTTAAATCACCCAGCCCTACCCCACAGCCCTAATTTTAATCTATTTTGCCCCTTTTCTTATAGAAAAACCAAATGACATTGACATGATAAAAATCCAAGTTATTGTTTTGATTCTGTTTTTTTTTTAAACAATTCCCAACCCTCACATCACATTCTTGGATAATTAACTTTCATCACCTGCGCTCTGGTGCTCGGGGCTACTTAAAAGTGAGCCTTCCTTTGCTGAGCTCTCATGAAACGTCTCCCCCTAGGCGACAACTACCAAGAAGGTGCTGGCAAGTTAAGCAGCCAGGAAGACGCCACCAACGGAGCAAATAAGGGAGGAATATCCGTCTCGGACCTCCCTCCGGCCCAGCGTGTGCTCTTCATGAGGATCCAACAGAAGCAACAGGAGGAGGAGCGAGCCCGCCACATAGATAGAGGCACAGAGAAGAGCAGAGACACTGAAGGTAAACATCTGACAACATCTTTGCCCTCCATCTTCTACAACATTTATCTTGTTCTGGTTCAATGGAACTCTTCAGTCCAAGCCACTGATTTCAGGTGTGCACGGAGGGCTGTCAACCTATCAATTAGAGGGCTGACATAGTCCAACCCTCATAAATCAGTACATACTGTATCTCCATGGCTTGGTGCTTAATTATTTTGAGTTAATGTGTCAGTATAGTTTTTAAGATTATTTTTTAGAGGCTTTGGTAATTCAATGTGTGTGAAGGATTTTATGTACATTTCTGTGACGAGACATTACTTTTCCAGGAGGAGAAAATGTTTAAGAGCTTATTTGGTACCAGGAGTGAATAAGCAAATCCGAGAATGAATAAACAAATCAAAAACTGGAAAAATACATTTTTGTGGGGGGAAAAATTATTGTAAGACCAGATCTCCTAGCCTTGCAGTCACCGGCTTTGCAGATATCTCATGGATTCTTTTGTTTCCAGGCGATTCTGGCAACTGGTACTCCAGCGAGGATGAGGACGGTGGCGGCAGTGTGACGTCCATCCTCAAGACTCTTCGGCAGCAGACGCAGGCTCCTCCAAAGTCGGACGCGCCGAGTGACCCTCGCCTCCAGAAGTCCACCAACCCCCCGACTCGCCCCGCCGACCCGCGTCTGGCTCGTGACCCGCGTCTGGCCCGCGCCACCGGACCCGACCTGGCACCGCCTGCGCCCTCATCGGGCCCGCCGGCAGACCCGCGGTTAGCCCGACTGGCTGCCGTCTCGGCCGGGCCTGCCACCCACCAACCCGCCGCCCCCAAAGCGGAGCAACCTCTGATATACAAACCGCCACCGCTCACTGCACCGGCAATGGAGGAGGAGGAGACGGAGCGGGTCCTGCGGGACAAGCCGGTGCCGATCCCTCTGGATCCCCTGATGGGAATGGCCTTGAGGGACCCCCGTTCCCAGCTGCAGCAATTTAGCCACATCAAGAAGGACATTGTTCTCAACATACCCGCTTTCTCTAAAACCATCACCTGGTCCCCTGAAGACCTCCTCCCACTTCCACTACCCAAGCAGGACCTGCTTCCGCTCCCGCCAGGCATTCCTCCGGTCCCCTCCCTCGACCCGCGTCTGTCCCGCATCGTTCACCCCCACTCGCAGTCTCCTCCCACAGCACCACCCCCCTCCTCGGAACCCCCAGCCCCCTCGTCATCCTCCACCCTACCAGACTTTGAGCTGCTGTCTCGTATCCTGAAGACAGTCAGCTCTAGCCCTTCCCAGTCCTCGTCCCCTCCACCAGCGCCCACCCCCGCTCCTCCTCTGGCGCTGTTGGCTCAACCTCCCCCTCTTCCGTCTACCCCCTCAGAAAAGCCTGTTGACCCCCGCATGGCACGGAAAGGTCCCACGGACCCCCGCCAACAGCCGCAGAAGTCGTCCCTCAAGCAACCGTCAGAACCTCCGGCCGCGCCTCCTGAATCCTCCTCTACTGCCGGGTCCACGTCCGGCTCCTCCTCGCCACCCACCATCGCTCCCTATGATCCAAGGCTTCTTTCCTCTGGTGGGACTGGACGCAGTGCCGCACCCAGCGCACCAGGGGGCGCCAATGTCCTGAGCATCAGTCTGTATGACCCTCGGACTAACAAACCAGGAAGCCCTGGCACAGCCAGCGGCCCCAACAACTCCCCCAACTCCGAGTCCCGACAGAGTGAGCCCTCAACTAGCAAACCCAAACCGAAGGAGCCCTTGTTTGTCCGCAAATCTGCACTAGAGCAACCCGAGCCGGAGAAAAGCGCCGAGCAAGGCACCGACCGGTACAACAGCTACAACAGACCCCGACCCAAACCTTCCCCCTCGCCCAACTCTGCTGCACAGGGAGGGCCCCCCGCCGGGGGTCCGGCCGCTACTGGAACAACGGCGGAACAGGCGCCCGCCGGCGTCCACAACCTGCCCGTGTCCACCCTCTTTGGTGTGGTCAAGCAGGCCGGCAAGGCCGGTGGGACCAGCAGCCCGTTTGGGGGGAGCAGCCCGGCCCAGACGGAGCAGCCTACAGCGGAGCAGGACAACGGGTCACTCAAGGACGTTTTCAAGGGCTTTGATCCAACCGCCTCGCCCTTCTGCCAGTGATGCCAGTTACCTGCTGACATGTTGTTGATCCGACATGGACACACGCCATGAGTGCGAAAGACTTTTTGGGATGTGGGAGAGTTAAACGTCTATTTTAAACAGAACAATTGTTGTATAAGTGTGGACAGAACCGTTTTAGCATCCGCTCATTACCTCACTCGTCTCGCCTCCAACACATTGAATAATGATGGCATCCGAATTTTCGTGATTTGTGTTATGTTATGATTAACTCAGCAGCACCACTGCCCATCGTCCCATAACTAGCTTCGTTTTTGAATATTTATTTTTCTACTTCCTGTGCACTGTCCTCCTAGGGAGGGCCCGGTTTTTAATGTCTCACCTTCGCAGTTTCATGAAGGGTAGACTCTTCTTCCTTTTCTCCCCCCAGTCTTGTTCCTCCTTTTACTGAGGAAGAGAAATCGGTAGATTCGGATTGGGAGTGTCCTTGTTGCGTCTCTGGCGTTCTTGTTGGCGACGGGACAATCACAAATGGTTTAGCGCTGATTGCCAATTGAGAACATGAGTTTTGAGACCAACTCCATCAGGCAAGACCCTTTTTGTAAAAAAATAAAAATGTTCCTTTTAATTTATTTTTATACTTAAAACATACTTCCACATAATGTATGTTGATTTAACACGATGTATTTTTTATTAGGTTCTGTTGTTCAATGCACGATGATTTTTTTGTTGTTGTTGGGCTTTGTAAATCTGCTTTTGTTTCTTTGCAATAACATCAATGATCCATATGAGCTGTTTCTTGTCCATTATAATGGATTGGTGGACTTTTCTAACTGTACACGATAGTATTTGAATAAAGACACCAACCAGATTCAGCGTAGCTTCCTGGTTCTCCATTTCATTTCCGACCATCAGAGAGATGTACTTTTAATTTGTGCTTGCACCCTGTTGCTTTCTGAATTCCGAATCATTTTCGACAGGCGCCTATGTGGGGCTCTGTGTTCTTGCCAGCGGCGTGCGGCCCACTTCCTGTTCTCACTTCGATCCCTCACCGCCACTTCCTGTAACCCCGCCCCATCCTAGTCGGGTCGGCTCCAGTGGGACTGGTGAGTGCACCTCAGAGATTTCCTCTCACTGCTCCACACCTCCTTTTGGAAAACTGTACATACGCTCACTGGCCGTAGCGAGCTAAATTTAGAGTATTCAATCAAACAAAGCAGACATTTGGCAAGAGAAATGGGATACACCCTGGACTGGCTGCCAGCCAATGGCAGGGGGGCTCATCTAGACAAAGAAGCGTCCGCACTCACATTCGCACCTTTGGGCAATTTAGAGTCCTCAATTAACCTTTGCTGACTTGGTGAGGGGAGAGGGATGCAGTTTGTACTGATATGATATATATTAGTTTCACTTTCAACCATATTCATATTTATTATAAGTATTGCAGCTATATTTACCGTAAATACTAATTTTGTTGCGCCCATTGGTCACTTAATTAGGTACACAAACCAACTGCACAGAACTTTCTGCAAATTGATTTTTGTCACAATATAGCAAACCACATTACTGTTATAATACAATTAATGTTCCACAAATATTGAGTTTAAAACCAAACAGAACAATAAAAGCGCATACAAAATTATGGAGTGACCACCATGACAGTGGAACACTAATATAAATAAAACATTACTGAAGATCATTCAATACTGCAACAGAAACTCATTTACACCAAGATACAATATTTTATAATAGATCCGAGGCCAGATTTATAGGCATTTTGCTGCTGTTTTGGTTAGCCACAGTGTTGGAACTGTCCTACAAGTCAACTCTTTAAAGTCCAAATGCGAACAATAGTGTTGATAAGCTAAAACAGAATACGACTAACATTGATCTAAAGAATTACTCCTTTTTTTCTTTTTTACTTGCATTTTTACAGATTATGTGACAGTGAACGTGCGCTACTGTAGGTTGATGTGCGATTGTCTTTGATGGCTAATCTTCTTAGCTGCCGCTACCTGTGGTGAACGTGTACATGTATATATAGCACATGCAATCCTCTTAAACCTTTGGCTGGGATTTGGAGATTTGACGATGGCAAAAGATGCCTGCGCCGCTGTGCTGTCATCTTGCGGGGGCGCTATGCTTGGGAGTCAGGTGACGGGGTATAAAAATAGTGGCCATTTTTCGGTCCATTTAGGGCCGGTGTCATGTGAGCTTGCAAGAGTCTCTCAAATGTAAAAAGCAGCACTACATTTGATATTCACCTTACAATTTTTTTTTTCTTCTACATTTTGCCTTATTTGTGAATGAAATAAATTCAAGATATGACACCAAGTGATGACAACATGAAGAAAAAAAGATTTGTAATACTTTTTAAATACTTATTTATTTATTTAAAAGGAAAAAGGGAAATCACATACATATGGTGCAGCCACAAAATATCCACTGCGATTCACTCACATTTTGTTAGACAGTACTCCAAAAGTGAATAAATTATTATTTTTGATTTTTTTCAGAAGTTTTTTTTTTTATGTATGCAAATGTATTTAAAAAATTTAAAACTAAGAAATGGTACATATACATATAGCGCATCTGTAAAGTTCATGTTCCCAATCATCTCTAATCTTGGCAGACAAGATATCTAGTAGATAGCTTCTCAGCTTACTTATTTACTGTATGATCGAACTTAACCTTGACTTCAAGGAAATTGCCTTAGGTCAAAGTTACTCATTAACAAGATAAAAAATTCATTGGAATCAAATAAAGCCAGTGACGAAGGTGTTCTAGATATGTCATTATTTTGGCAAAACACCCTCATATAAAGACCGACTTGGCTGACTAACTTGGAAATGTCCAATTTGACACAATAGATACAAGTCAGTGATTTCATCTTGAAATGAAACTTGATGAGGCATTAAGAAAGAGAAGAAAGGTAGAGTTAATCTCAATTAACCCGCGGGAACAAAAGTAGCCACTTAGGTGTTGGCTCGCGTCCTGCCGTGGCTTCAAATAGCAGATACGTGACTCTCTGGCGGGAGGCCTTAATCTCTTAATGTCTCCTTGTGTGTCGTAAATATCAGGACACTGCAAAGTTCCCACACAGGGAGCAGACCTGTTCGCCAAACGAAAGAAAAATCGACTTCTGTCGTATTTGTACATCTTGAGAAAGTCAAACTAATGAGTCACTCCAGGCCGTCCTTGCTCACGCCGCCGCTGTCGCGCCGTGCTGGCGCAATAGATTCGACCCCCCCTCCTCCCCAATATCCTCAATGGGTCATTCCGCTAAACCTCCTTGCTTGTAGATTTCCCGTTAAAGTCGGAGGAAGGTTTTAGGTCAGGCGGCGTCCGGCCCATATTTACTTATTCCACTCTTTGGATAGTCAGTCATCCTTCAAGTCTTCTTTGTACTATTTTTTATTGTTTTGTTAGCGTTTATGGACCAGGCATCCTCGACACAGTAACTTTTCTAGAGCACATTTTACTCTAAACAGAGTCTATTTGGTCCCATTCTTAACAGATTAAAATTTACACTTGGAAGAGAGTCAAATATTCAAAGTAAATTTTACTTAAAGTATTTTTTTTTACTGTGTACGGGAGAATTGGCCTATCCCATGATAAAAACTTAGTCAAGTTTTTTTCACTCAGATATTCTAAGTATATTTTAGAAGGATTTTTTTTTTTTGTACATTTTACTAGTTTTTTTTTTAAGTTACATAAGGGTTGAGGAATGAACTCATGACCTCCAGCTTGGGAGACTGCCACTCTACCACCTGAGCTATGCCACTCCTACTGTTTGCTAATATCCAAAAGGAGACCAAAAACATTATTTTTGGTCTCGGAGGTACGACGATTCCAGCTGACACGAGCAATATACTAACACATAGCAGGGATGGCATGGCTCAGTGAGTAGATTGGGTTGTTTCCCAACCTGAAGTTGTGGGTTTGTTCCTCAACCCTTGAGTGACATTATTTATTTATTTTTTTTAAATAAACTAGTAAAATGTAGTCAAAAATTATCCTTGCATAAGGTACTTAGAATATCTGAGTGGCAAATCAAATTATCTCGTAAAATACTTAAATTTACTGGCTTCCAAGTGTAAATTTTACACTGTTTAGAGTGGGACCAAATAAGTCTTTTTAGATTAAAATGTACTCTAAAAAATGTACTGTTAGTAAAAAACAAAAAACAAAACTAACGCTACATCATAATACTTAACAAATGCAATTAGTTCACCAACTATAAAACAGAACTTCTGTCATCATAAAGTGCCTTAATGCATACTCTTTCAACTTCACAGCTTTTCCCATTTAATTTGAGTGTGCCTGCGACTGCTGTGCTAGTCACAAAACCTTGTTTACTGCATTAATGCATTTGCTTCTTGCAATCTTGCCTCTTTCTTGCAAGCAATAAACTATAAAGACAACTGCTGGGCGTTTTGGTCCAAGAACAACATCTCCGCTTCCTGTTGTGAAGCACCAGCTTGAAACCACCTCGGCCCGGAATGTTCCCGACAAACGCTGACGCGGGATTCTAGCCCCTCCTGCTCTTCCGAGGAACATGTTATTGTCGTCTCACACACACTTCCAGAGTCATGTGACATTTGTTTGTTTGCCATTTACAAAGATTCCCAACCTAAACACTTTAAAACATCGTCCTGTGTTTTTTGTTTTTTTAAGACAAAAAGAGGTTGTGCTTTTTTGTGACTAGTTTCGGCGACGAAGAAAGAAACACAAGACGATATAGAAGATGATTTATTTTTAGACACTTTTAAAACAGTTTTGCGTTTTAACCGTTAACAACTTGATCTTCTCTGAAGAGCGAGCCGATTGGCCAGACCCCCCCCTGTGTCTTCCTCCCCCTGGTCTATTTCAGAATTCAGAGTGTTTGTCACTGGAGGGCCCTGACCCTCCGCACTACCCCGGAGCCTCGAGAATCGGAGGGAGGGGGGCAGATTGTGGGATTGAAGGATGAGGGGGCGGGACCATCAGACCCCGAAGGGCGGCGGGAAGGGAGCGAGCAGGAATTATTTTCCCATCTTGTGTGTTTAATTTGTGATATCATGCTTTTATGTAAGTCACTCCACAAACAGGGCAGTAACTTGAATGTTTTCCATGTGGACTGACACGTTTATGACATTTTGCGAGCTACTTTGGAAGGACGCTTTTTCCAACGTGTCAAATCTGATGCATGTCGCTCTTTTTCCAAACTGAGGTGACATCATCCTTATTTTGTGCTTCCTCATTCCTGGTTGGGAATATCGCAGTTAGTGATGAACTAACTGGGAAAGTGAACCGTCTCATTTTGGGGCCCCTCCTGACAGCAATCACTGTAAATTGGATCCACATGGACGTCTTACTCACAGATTCCCAGAATTCCTCATTATGATGTCACTCACGTGTCACAGTTGCATGCCGGTCCTGGTCCAGGTTCTGAGTGTTTACGTTCTGATCCAATCAGCTGAGGATACTAAGAACTCCCAGGAAAGTTCCCTTCCGCCTGTTACATAATAGCACAGAAGGGGGGTAACTTGACACAGCGCCAACACCACAGAGTATGCATGAACATGGACCACTTCCTGTTTGCCGTCCTTGTGTTCTTAGCTTCCTGCACATCCTGAATGCTGCCAAAATAATACTTGAAGTGGTGTGCGTGTGAAATGATATCTGATGGGCATTGTGAAAGGGGCTACAGGCAGCATTTCGTAACGTACAAGACAAATGACTGAGGAAAGAAGTTGGCTATAATGGGCACAGTGGTGAAAGGTGACATTCTTTTCAACTCAAAATTTCAAGGCAGTAAACTTTGATCAAATTTTAATTTACCAGAATTAAATATTTTAAGTTCTTCTTTCCTAAATTTCCATCGAATCACTTATCCTCACAATTTCACAACAAATAAATATGAGTTTACAGAACTGTTGTCCAGAACTGTTAAACCCCAACTTAAATAAGTTAAAACAACTCAGCCAAATGTTTTGGAACAAACAACTTGCTTCTTTGGACATGTTGCTATCAACAAGAGCAAAAAATCTTTATATATTTCTATCTCTTTATATATTTATATTTCAATGAAAACAAATGTACATCGAAAGGTAAGTGGCATTACCCACCCAAACAACACATTCACTCACACATTCACACTATAACAAAAATTAAACCGTAAAATTGAAAGTAATAAAAACATCAAAGTAAAAAATGATAAGCAGGGATATATAAATGTTATTGAATAATAATAATAATAATAATAATAATAGTAATAATAAGGGGAAATAAATATTTAAAAAAATATATATATATATATATATATATATCATTTTTTATTTAATTTTTTTTAACAGTGTTGTAGTATGCCGCTGATACTATGCGGAAACCCAGTTCACAGGTCAACATCATTAACCCATTCCATCGGTACCTTTCACACAGGAAAAACTACCAGGGAACTATCTTTTGATGGGCAGTGTGAAAGGGTCTACAGGCGGTGTTCCGTCCATGTTAGGCCTTTGATACAACTGTTGTGAACCTCACATGGGGCCTCCTGGCTGGGCTAGTGGGGGTTTTGGTGTGGGGGTCTCAGCATGTGGTGACACCTGGGAGGCTGGAGCCTCGCCATGAGGCCAAAGGAGTGCCGCTCTGATTGCATCTTGATTTAGTTAGGTGATGTCATACTCCTGTGTGTGTGTGTGTGCGTGTGTGTGCTTGTATGTTTGTGTGACATAAGCATATGTTGCAGAGACCTTGTGTTTATCTTCCCTGCACATTCCAGTCCCTTTTCAAACACTCAGGAAAGAAAATGAGTGTTCGGACAATGTTGTGATGTTACCAGCTCAAAATCATAGCGTTAACATCAATGCTATGATTACGCAACAAGAAGTTGGGATGCTGTGATGTTGTCACGCTACAATTGTTAAGTTACTATGTCATATTGGAATGATTAATGTTACGATGCTGTAAAACTGTTGTTTGATGTTTTGTGTTTCATTGTTAGCATGCTACTTTGATATGATGCTATCATGCTACACATTTGTGTAGGTACAATAATAATGAGGCTGCGATGTGGCACGATGCTGCATTGAGGTTATTGCGAAGCTGCTTCATCACAAAAGATGCTACTCAAGCACAAAGCACACAAGCGTGTTGTAAGGTGTACGGGTTTAATTTACCCAGCAGGCTTCCTTCGGGACTGTAAACTGTGTGATCCTGCAGACACAATGCTGACAACATACATCTACCTAATTATTATCTTCATCATTTTCTTCACACCCAATAAGGGTACAGCTGAGTGTGTGTGTGTGACTTTTCCTTTATATATTAGTGTGATACCGTACAGTATACTAAATATACAGTCTGTGTACAGTATATATTGTACAATGCAATGTATATACGCAAATGCAATATATACAGAAAGGCAGTGTGAATTTACAGTAAGATTAAACAAAACAATCCAAAGTACAATAGTAAGGGTTTGATGCAAATCCTTCCCCGCTTAAAAATAATTAAAATATAACAAATGAAAAAGTGATCATTTAGATGGACCAATTGGGATCTTTTTGTGTTGATTTTCAGTTTCTGCTACCCTGTTGCTAATCAAATTAAGAACAAATCCTTAATTAACACACGCGCACACTTTACATTAGTGATCCGGTAGTGATCAAAGCGGTTATTTTAAACCCTCTACGGTAATTAGCACCTTAGCACCTTTACCTATTTTATCAAATAACCCTGTGCGAATCCTCTTAATTCACACGCCAGCGCTTTGATTAGCATTTTATGGTTCATCAAGGTAGAGGAAGTCACACCGGGAAACAAGGGATCTTCAAGCAAAACGCCAAAGTAAGGGAATGAGAATAAAAGTGGCTGGTCAATTACGTTATTTTAAGTGATTACAACTTATCAGTACATTTTTTTCTCGACATTTATTTTGATTGAGACGTGTACTATTGACCAAACAGAGTTGTAATTAATGTGAAGAAAAGAGATACGTTTTATTTTGAAAAACGCTAGTAGGATGTGTTTGTCTCAATCACGTTATCCTTGCATTTCTTGGTCACTCCCATTAGTTGTCTGGTCCGCGGGAGGAGTGGCAGGCGACAGTCTGTCGTCAAGAGGTTTACGTGAAGGTGAATACCATCGCCCCGCCACGAAAAGCGCGTTTTCTTCATCAAAAGAGGATGAAAATTATGAAAGAAAAGAGGATGGTGTTGGAACCACGCGTCACTTTGTAGGTAAATATCAGCCGCACGCACTAGTCAATAGTGGAGGCTTTAAATTATACGGATCGATATATTACATCAATAATAACGCAAACATATAGATGTGCACATATTGTGACACGCCCTTCGCGAGAATGAGGTAGTTCGAATCGCATCTCTCTTTAAACCACACACACACACACACACACAAAAATCAAATGTCTACGTTGCATGATTGATGTAGTGGCTTTTAGGCGCACGTGAAGATGTTTGTTTTGTTTTTCAATACAATCGCATGTTATGCATATATTCAATGTATCGTATTACAATGTCAACAGAAAGGAAGCATAACATACAATGTACAAACAAAACTATTAACATTCTAAGATGTTGATAGGGATTTAAAAAAAAAATCTCCCGGTGATGTCACTAAAGTGTGTGTGTTTACTACATGAGTAGTTTATTTTTATACATGTTTTCAAAGTTTAAAACTAAGGCCAACAAGAGCAACAAATGTAGACGCGTGACAGTTCAAGATGAGACGACTCAAGAGATTTGAGTGGGTGTAGACTGGTGATGACGTCACTTGCGTAAAATGGAAGCGCGGTGAGTTTACTCTCGTGACGTCACCGTTAAAAAGTCTGTGAGTGGAACACACACGCAAACACCGTAATAGATGGAAGTTGTATAAATTAATACGTCTAAACGCAACACATAGGGTTGTTTTATTCATAATCTTAGTTATAGTCATATTTATTAAGGCTGAACAATTTTGAAAAATTACTTACTACATTTTTTGTAACTAATCCAAGCATATTAGTACAATATCACGTATATTATACATAAACGTTTTGTTAAGGTTTAGCTAAAATAAAAGTAAATTAACAATTTATGAATATGAAACACATTTTATTTATCTACTTCAATTAGAGTTATTAACTTAGTAAACACTTTGACTTGCAGTCTTTTAGGTGTTCACTACGACAACTTCAACTACCAAACAAATGTGACAAAAACATAAATCGTATTACAACAATGCTAACAAATCTGTCGCTTTATTGACTTCAACTTTTTATGAATGAAAATGTATATGTACACATGTGTACTGCACTTCTTCAGCACCATCTGGACACTTAGACGCTATATGAACGCTGTAACTAAATAAATAAAATATTTAGTAAATAAAAGCCTACCCACCGAAATGACATTGCGATGTTGGTCGAATTCAATAAATTGTTCAACCCTAGTATCTGTATTAGTTTGAGTTTACCTCTTGGTTGTTAAACTATGTCAAATAAATTTTACAAACAACCCACTGGAGAGTGCCTCAACTTCAACTATCAAATATTTCAAGTTAGGAGCTGTCATCAGAGTTTTTTTGTTTTGTTTTGTTTTGTGTTACAAGCGAGCTTCAGTGAGGTTAAAAAAAGGGGTTTGCAGTAGTTTCTACCTACACTTCAGTGCCCATGTTCTGTTAGCGGTAGCGGTGTTGAAATGTAGTGAGCAGTAATGTTGGCAGCTAGCAAGTACAGTTCTTACGTGCGAGGTGCTCCCCTCCGAACCAGCAGTGTTGGATGGGTTACGCTGCTGAACAGATGTATTGTGAGGGTTCACTGCGGGTTAGTTTGTTTGGCCTCAATCGAGCCCGGATGGTTGATTTTGGTGATATTTTGTTGCTAGCCCGGAGAGCCATTTGCCGCTGGCAGCTCTGGAGCTAGTGGAAAGTCTGTAAAAACAGCGTAGCAATCGAAAAAGGAGAACGGTTTGACTTGAGACGCTTTAAGGGCAGTCCACTTGAACAACAGTGGAAAGTAACCAGTAAATTACCAAGAACGTAAAAATAGAGTAAACATTGTGGTTGTGACTTTTGCCATGTCTCAATGTACAGTTTTACTTTATAAGATCAATGTATTTCTTTTTACAATACAGCTCTATGTTTTTATTTATAACGTTTAGAAAAAAAGTTTCCATACAGATTTTTTAAAAGTAGCCAAATTGGTTGCTAAGTGATTTGGGAAAGACAGTAGGGTAGACTTTTAAAAGTTGGCAAAATCGAGCAACAAAAATGTTGGCTTCAATAGCGCAAAAGGGGTGTAATTGGTCCTTTCATTTGTCTCTTCACGTGTGCGTAGTAAGTAGAGGATGACAAGTGAGTCAACAACCCCCCAAAAAGTATATGGACTGTGGAGAGGGAGATGATGGTCTTGGCGCTTAGGATGCTTAGAGCAGAACCAGATGTCACAATGATGACATCACCAGGTGGAGGAATGCTTGTTTGTTTGTGAACACAGAAGAAAGCTTTACACGTTAATTTTTTTTAATTTATTTTTTTACAGCTGCTCTTAACTCATTCACTGCCATTGACGCCAATAAATGTCAAAAATTCATTTGAACTATTTCTATTTGTTAGATTTTCCCACTTTTGTTAGCAAGAGTATGAAAACCTAGACAATTTTTTTAATAACCTTTTTTTCTTTTTGCAAAAAGAAAAAAGAAAAGAAAAGATTGTTAAAAATTAGGGGCGGCAGGCGATTAAATTTTTTAATTGTAATTAATCACATGACTTTAATAGTTAACTCACAATTAATCACAAATTTTATATCTGTTCTACATGTACAACATTTTTTTTCTAGGTTTTCATACACTTGTTAACAAAAATGGAAAATACATTTTTGGCGTCTATAGCCGTCAATGGCAGTGAATGAGTTAAAAGTGAAGCAGTTGAGCGCTATTGATGATAAAAGGTTAACAATTAGTTTTAACTTTAATGATGAATTTGGCGTAGCTTGAAGTTAAATTCACATGCAAGAACGTGTTATATAACTTTCTTAATACTCAAAAGAAAACTGTAACTGCTTTGAATGTGACATCACTTACTTACTTTCCTCCCCCCTAGATGATTACTTTTAAAATAAGCCAAATAAAAAACAAAACTCACACATGCAATGAGTTAATCCTTGGACGCTCACACACCTACTAGCATTGTCTACAATATATGACATTTATGATGTACCTAATAAAGTGGCCAGTGACTGTACAGTGCGTGTGGTGTTCTGTGTGAGCAGTTAATACAATTCTTGGGACTGCTACACACAAAACAGATAGAACTGTGTGTGAGTGTGAACATTCACAGGGCCGCTTCACATACCATCGTCATGACGACTGAAAACTCACTGACTGATTGTAACTTGGCCAAACCAAGATTACAACATTAGCTAGCTGAGGAAAACTGTTGGCGGGCTGCTGTTGAAGGACAACTTCTACTAGTATAAATCTACAAAAATCAATAAAATGATACGAATGCCATTGACTAAATACAAACATCATTAACTAACATTTAGTGCCAGACATTTTCAAACCTTTCTTTACCCTACTACGTGCGTGAAAATAATTGAAGATATAAATGCATACCTGGGATTGATGTGTGTTTTACTGTATTCGATTACAAGCTTGTGGTGTCGCTCTCTTAACAGATACTTGACATGCTTCCTATATGATATGTATATAAAAGCTCACCATTTTCTCTATCTAACTTGGGGGCGGGCAAACATTTGTGCCCGAGTGGCTTCATTTGATTTTTAAAAAGATACAAATTGGCCAGGTCATTTGAAAATTAAGTAAAAAAAAAAATAAATAAATAAATAAAATAAATTATATATATATATATATAAATATATTTCTTTATTTTATTTTATTTTATTTTATTTTTTTACTTAATTTTCAAATTAATATCTATATATATATATATATATATATATATATATATATATATATATATATATATATATATATATATATATATATATATATGTGTAATATTATGCAAATATTAGGTTATTATAATTGATTTAAATACAATAAACCAATTGTCAATTTCAATATGTAAAATTGTTTAATTTAAAAATATTTCTTTTCTCTCTGCTCAGATTCAAGAAGACGACCAAGAAGTCTCCCAGAGTCGTCTGCGCCGTCCTGGGTGTGGAAGCGTCTTCCTGGACCATTTGTGCGCCAGTGTGGTGGTGTCTCCAACAAAATCCGAGCACGCCCGAGTGGTCGGAGGTGTTCGGCGGAGGCGGCGAGTCGCCGCGCAGGATGCCCGCCAAGACCCCCATGTACCTTAAGACCACCACACCCAAACGAGGCAAAAAGCCCAAACTGCGTGACGTGCTGTCTGGCGACATGATCAGCCCCCCGCTGGGCGATGTGCGACACAGCGCCCACGTAGGGCCGCAAGGTGAGCGGGACATGTTCGGGGACGTGGGCTTCCTGAGGGGTAAAATGGACATGTTACCGGAGCGCAACGGCGACGCCCGTTCTCACAGCGTGGACGGACGGCACGGGGACGAGGGCGCCACCTCGGACTACTCATACAACGGGTTCCACTACCAGCACTCGTCCTCTGGCTTGTTGAAGACCACCATCTCCATGCCCGTCTTCATCGCCCACGAGCAAGCGCCGCCTAAGCCTCCGCGCCTGCACCTGGATGATCCCAAACAGCGCCACCTGCAGTCCACGGACATCCACGACAAACAGCAGGAGAACGGCGGTGGAGACATCTCCTTGTCGCATTCCCTCCGCCGACTGGTCGCCTCGTCCGGATCCTTCTCGGAGGGGTCATCGGAGGAGTCGGTGTCAGACGGCTGTGGGCCCCCAGATGAGCGGCGAGGCCTCAGTCTGGACTCGGATGCCGGTCTGAGCAACGAGGACCTGCGCAGCGATTCGCCGTGCGGGCTCTTCCTGCGGTCGGACTCCGTGGCGGGTCTGGACCTGGACCTGGATCTGGGGCCCTCCATCCTGGACGACGTGCTGAGGATTATGGACCGCTACAAGGACGTGGACCACCGATGCGAGCTGTAAAGCGGAGGTGGACGATAAGGACTTTTCTCGAGTCAATGTACTGAAAACCTGAAAACAGGGCGGACATTTTGGATACAGGCTACAGCACTTCCAGACTATTTACAGCACTTCACTGTTTGTTAGAGCCGTAATCAAAATGGATTACATTTATTATTATTACTAGTTTTACACACAAAATCCTAAAATGACAGGATGAATTACAAATAATTTATTGAAAAGTGGAAAGCAAAAAAAGCGAAGCACTATGAATGAATAATTCTCTAAAACTTTTTTCCACATTTTATGTTATAGCCCTATTCCAAAATAGATTAAATCTGTTGTGCTCAAATTTCCTTCACCCAGTCCCAATGTGAAAATTTTGTTTTAAATGTTTTCATTTTGTTTAAAAATAAAATTGAAATAGGCAAAGGCAAAAACAGTGCTTCACTTACTTTTTCTACATTTTATGTTACAGCCTTATTCCAAAAATGTTTTTTCCCCTCCTACATCAACCAATCAAAAATAAATTTACATAAAAGTCATCACAGCCTTTGTGTGGAAACTAAAAATTGGGCTTTGGTGTGTGCTATGGTAAATTCATTATTTTTTTTTTTAATAAATAAACCCACATTTCATGTTGTCAATAAGAGGTGTTATGTGTAGAATTTTGAGTGGAAAAACAAATTCATCTTCTTTTGAAATAAAGCTAGGCATGGAAACATTAAAGTGCTGTGAACACTTAGCAGATAACCAGTTATTGCTGGGAGGCAACAGGCTTAGGCTGGTCCTCAAGAGCCTTATGCAGCCATCTCCAATGCCCATTTGTGTCATTTTATCTCATGTGAAGCTGTGAACACTCCTAGTCAAAAATCACAGCTAACTAACTCTACATTATAGGAGACGTTTTTTTCAACCGTTTAAAAGAATTTCCAGATGTTTTATTAACATTTCTGTCATAAAAATTTGCCAAGCTATCCCACTGATATACACACCCCTCATTAGCTTGTTTTGAGGTGGCGGTCCTACCTCGTGCAAAGGAATCACTGCTCTCACCGCCCCCTCTACTGCGGCGCCAACCCCGAGCATGGGTTTTGTTGCAATTGCTGCTCACAGTCACAATTATTTGTATACAAAGAATTTAAAAGTCACTTTTACTTTTACATAATGTGTCCCCTTTAATAGCATTACATCTCTGCAATAACAAAACTTGCTGCAATATTTATTATATGTATATTCTGTCCAAATTGGCCACTCACATCAATAATATGTATTTTAAAATTGATATGTGTTTCAGAAGATAATGTAAACTTCATTTACATATATACCTACCGGTAGATCGTTTTTTTCCAACCGTGCATCATGTCCAACTGTTGACTGACACATACTGTAAATGCAGTAGGCTCTTGTTCTATAAGTCATGCATGCTGTGTACATTTCTGTGAATGTATCAATAAAACTCTTCCAATTGTGAAACATGAAAGTGAGTATGTTCTATTTATTTAATTTGCATTAGGCACCGTATGGTTTATAACATGTCTTTTTGGAAAATTATCATTTGAAAAGTGAGGATTTGAGATACGGTAATAGTTGCAACCATGGTCACTAAACAAAGGAAACACACAATGCCACAAAGCATATTATTATTAAGAAATTCCATTAAATAGGTACATGCTATGAATAAATAAATATAAATTTAATTTAACTAATAGAAATGCCACTTAAGTAAGCAATTTTTTATGAAGTAATTAAAGGTGTTAACCACCAATAATTATGGATCTTATAGGTCTTTGCTATAACCACCACGGGTCTGTTAACAAATAATTACATGATTTTTGTTAAGACATGTAGCTAACTTAAAATAAATAAATAAATATATATATATATGGATGATTTTTCTGCCAAAATTAGATTAATATACATTTATAACGTCTTTACAGAAGTAAAAAAAAAAAATGCCACTTAATCAACCAAAATAAATGTCAGAAAGTTACATTCTTAAATATCATGTATCAGTCAATAAATAAATAAATAATTGTTATTAAAGATAGTATTTGACCGTTAATTTAAGAGAAATTTAGGAATTTTGATTTTGTTGTTGTTGCAGTTGTTGTTGTTGTACCATGCTTACACTAGGTGGCAGTAGAACAAATCTACATCGTCATTAATAAAAAAAAGAAGAAAAAGGCAGCTGTGCGTGCAGGTTTCCCACAACAAACTTGTCTTGAAAGCTTGTAAATGAATGAAGTGCTGAAGTTTCACAAAAGAGAAGACGTTTAGCAATAATGAAGTGAGTATTTCGATTAATTAACAATAAGTTTGTTCTGCGGAAACGCCTGTAGACGCGACTGACGGGTTTTATAAGCTATTTATTTAGCCTCGCGTGCGAACTCGGAGCTAGCGTGGATAAATTGACTTACATTACAAATAGCTTTTTCAAATTATTATTTCAGGCTCAACATCGACGGTCTTTTGGTGTATTTCCCGTACGATTACATCTATCCTGAACAGTACTCGTACATGCTGGAGCTCAAGAGGACGCTGGATGCTAAGGTGAGAGAAGTACATAAGCATATACTAAATATTTAATAATTAAATCTTGGATTTATAAGCCGTATCGCCTTTCAATGGACCCTCAACAGTAACTAACGGGGATGATTAAATGATTCCTTAGATTGTAACTCCCAACAATAGTCAAACAGCATAAATTAATACTGCACAGACAATTACATGTTGCTATGTTTTAATTTGATACACCAGGTAAACAATCAGTCTTCTTGTACTTTCAGGGCCATGGCGTCCTGGAGATGCCATCAGGAACCGGCAAGACCATCTCGCTGTTGTCACTCATTGTTGCGTACCAGAAGGTGGGTTTCTCACAGTGTTTATGTTCTGGTTTGGTTCCTTGCCTGAGAGCTTCTTTTTTTCTCCTCAGGCGTTCCCTCGGGAAGTCACCAAACTCATCTACTGCTCCAGAACAGTTCCCGAGATTGAGAAGGTAACTCAAGTCAGACCTATCAACATGGACAATTGGACACATACAGAAGAAGATGTAACTTTTCTGGCTCACGTTTTTGATGGTGTGCACATTTAGGTGGTGGAGGAGCTCAGGAGGCTGATGGAGTTTTATTCCAAGGAGACGGGTGAGAGAAACAACTTCCTGGCTTTGGCACTCTCCTCCCGCAAGAACCTGTGCATCCACCCGGAGGTGAGCCATCAGGCACTTGAAAGCGTGAAAATGACAATTATTCAGTGTTAGCTAATTAAAGCCTGCAGAAAGGCACTCCTACAAAAAAAAGCACAATGATTATTAATTCACAAATTAATCGACAGCTTAATCTATCAATAAAATAATCATTAGTTGCACATGCAGCCCTAGAGTTTTCTTTCAAGAGATGAAATTGTCAAATATATGTATATATATAAAATTATGTTCTATACATTTTTTACAAAATTAAATAGATAAACAATTAAAATGTCATTAAATAAATTAAAACACGCTTGAATAATTACAATTTTGTTTCAAGCAAAGTATATAAAAATAAATACAAATGCCATTAAATAAATTCATTAGATAATGTTTTTTTTTTATAAGCCTTGAACTACGGAATAAAACAGTAGTTCCATTAAACTAAATGTCATTTCATAATTAAAAAAATCATTAAATATACAAATGACATTAAATAATTATAAATTCAAAACAGTAATTTAAAGTTTCATTACGTAAATAGAATCTTATTAAATAATTAAAATTTCATTAAAAAGTTAGGCAATTTGGTCATGACATGAATCAGTCATGAAATGATTAATTTTTTCTTTCTATATTGCTGTTGCAGGTGAGCAGCCTGCGATTTGGCAAAGAGGTGGACAGCAAGTGTCACAGTCTGACGGCGTCTTACATTCGCGCGCAACGTCACAGCAACCCCGACCAGCCCGCCTGTCGATTCTACGAGGTAAACCGTCCGCCCCACGCTACGTCCACTTCCTGGTTGACGAGATTTGACCAAAGCTCTCTGCTATCCATGGCAGGAGTTTGACACGGTGGGCCGGCAGGTGCCGCTTCCTGCCGGCATCTACAACCTGGATGACCTGAAGGACTTTGGCCGCAGGAAAGGATGGTGTCCTTACTACCTGGCACGCTACTCGGTACAAACAGGAAGTGGAAACATGATGCAGAGCTATTTTTACTGCAAAAGCTTACACAGAGATCTTGGAAAATAACCACATTAGTCCTGTAACCAAAGATTTTTACACATAACCCAACATACAGTAAGCTCCCAATAGCGTCCATATTTGTGCTCCTGTGGTCAGATCCTGCACGCCAACATCGTGGTGTACAGCTACCACTACCTGCTGGACCCCAAGATAGCAGACCTGGTGTCCAAGGAACTGGCCAAGCAGTCTGTGGTGGTCTTTGATGAGGCGCACAACATCGGTGAGTGTCACCTCGCTCAATTCTGTGTACAGCTGAAATTCCTCATCTGAATCGGGAGTGTTTCCCGCCCTCGGCAGATAACGTTTGCATCGACTCCATGAGCGTCAACATCACCAGGCGGATGCTGGACCGTTGCCAGGGTAACGTGGACACGCTGCAGAACACAATACACAAGTAAGGACGTGTCTGATGTGTCTTCAGTTTGAGGAGGAACTAAAGTTCACGGTGCGTTAGGTAGAAAGGCAGTTTAGGAGTTCAATCAGCTTGCTGCCTTTGACAGGATCAAAGAGACTGACGCTGCCAAACTGAAAGAGGAATATCGGCGCCTGGTGGAGGGATTGAAGGAAGCCAACGTGGCGCGGGAGACTGACGTCTACCTTGCCAATCCCGTGCTGCCTGACGAGATCCTAAAAGGTAAGAAAAAAAAGACCAACCTTGTCCAGGGTTATAATAGTTCCAAAATTGTCATTATAGTTCATTTTTATTTCCTTTGAATATTGCTTTTTATATCTAATTAGTTTTAATTCGATTTCAGAGCAAGTTTGTTAGTTTTGATCAGATTTATGTAATTTTTTGAAAAGGCTTCGTTTTAATTTAATTTTTAGTACTAGGCCATGTACACACACAGCTGGGTATTTTTAAAAACAGATATTTCCCTCCTCTGGGTGTAGAAAAAAATAGTGTCCACACCACCAAGTTTGCAGAAAAGAAAACATCCACAGCTAACCGCGTTAATGCATTTTTAAGTAAGTTCATAACAATTCCAGACCTTAAGGTTGCAACAGTTACCCAAATCCTATCCAATCATAGTACGCCTCTTCCACAAATTGGGCCTACGATGAGATGCATGCCAAGCCTCTACGTGGCAGTAGTTAGCCAAATACTGCTCATCTCTTGACGTCACTTCACCATAAGTCACACAAGCACGGACTGTCAGCCACTGATCTGTATATCTGCGGATCAGTGCTGTCAGCGCACACAAGACTTTTTTTTCATTAATTAAAATAATAATAATTGTAAACAGTCAATGAGTAAACGGAGCATAGAGAAAAACAAAGAGGATAAATACAAAATCTTAAAAACCTTCACTTCTTTTTTTTTTTTAACAACTTTTTTTCTCACTCACACCACACACACACATTTACAAACATGGTCTCTCCCCGGTAGGGAAGCGAATCCACACCGCCTTTTTTTCCTTCTTTTTTTAACAACTTGAGGTATGTGATTGAGTGACGTGTGTAGAGGATGACGTAAAACTTTGTTTACTGACGGACACGCGATCGCGGAGCCGGAGAAATACACAAATCTTCACTTTGGATGGAGTTTTTAGAAAACTTCGTTTGCAATGAAAAAAATGCCCACGGACGTGTGGATGACAGGGCAAGCCGCAGAAAAATATATACATGGCCTTAAGTTAGTTTTCATTTGTTATAAAGCATTTTCACTTTTATTTGATTTCATTAACGAAAATATTTTTTCAATTTAAATAACCCCTGACGAGAATATTGTAATTATTCCGATTGACTGACTGGTTGCGTGTTGGTCGCAGAGGCCGTCCCGGGCACCATCCGCACCGCCGAGCACTTTGTGAGCTTCCTGAAGCGTTTCATGGAGTACTTGAAATCCCGTCTGAGGGTGCAGCACGTAGTCCAGGAGAGCGCCCCGCAGTTCCTCAAAGACATCTTTGACAAAGTCTGCATCGACCGCAAGCCTCTCAGGTCGCCGCCGTCACTTGTTCCTCATGCGACATGGCCACCTCACTCACTCAAGATTGGACGTCTTGCAGGTTTTGCGCCGAGCGTCTGCAGTCGCTGTTACGGACGCTGGAGATCACAGACATCGCTGACTTCTCCGCCATCACGCTCATCTCCAACTTCGCAACGTTGGTCAGCACTTACAGTCAGGGTGCGCTCAGAGACGGGACTCACACCTGATGGGCCTCTGGATTCAAACGTTGGCACTTTGGAGTCAAAATGGACAAAATTTGGGAGTGAAACAAACTAAGCGAATGGAATTTTTAAATCAAAACTTGGCAAACGTTTGAAACAAAGTGGATTAACACTTGAATCAAAACAAACTTCAAATAATGGACACATTGACAAATCAGAATGGAGGCTCTTTTTGGAATTGAAATTTTGATTCACGAATTGAAAAAAAAATTCATAAGGTCCATTATTTTTATTCAAAGGAGCCTCAAGAGTCAACTCTCAGCCCACATTTTGTATTAGAAGTTCCTCTATTGTGGTTCGAATATCTCACCATTTTGTGTCCAAAGTTCCTCCATTTTGATTCAGATCCATTTTAGTACTAAAGCTTTAAAATGTTTCTCCTCTAAGGTTTCACCATTATCATTGAGCCCTTTGAAGACAGAACACCGACCATCGCCAACCCCGTGTTGCACTTCAGGTAGGCTCTGCAGTTTTGTATTCCTGCCACCTGCAGGACTGGAGTGGAATTGTATCACTTGGAAGTTTTGGGGTTTGAGTTTTTTTGCAACCAACTACATTGAGTCACACCTCAAATGAAGTCATCTTGTAGGCTTTGTAAAGTTTTTGGCCAATATGCCTTAAATGAGGACACTGTATCACTTCGCTCACAATTTCAGACAAAATCTGGTGAGTGACGTTCCTCAATTTATTTTTTCAATCAAACTAATCAGACCAACACTTGCGTGGGAAAGGTCTTTAATCAGACCCTTTTTTTTGATAGGATAAAAAAAGTTTTATTTTAGAGAAAAATATTTTTTAAATTCTGTCTTTTTTTAATAACCTTTTTTTTTTTAGGGAAGTTTTTTTTCCCTTCCTGGGCAAAATTTAATTTACTAGAGGTGTTTGTAAGGAAAATTAGTCATGTCTTAAAATGTACTACATGATCTGACTTGTCTGCATCTTCCTCAGCTGCATGGACCCATCTATTGCTATCAAACCCGTCTTTCAAAGGTTCCAGTCGGTCATCATCACATCAGGGGTAGGTCTTCCGACCACGCGTTTGTGTTTTTTCCCCAGCCGGATCCCTTCATAACCATCTCGCGTGTTTGTCCCGGCCAGACGCTTTCCCCGCTGGACATCTATCCTCGCATCCTGGACTTCCGGCCTGTAACAATGGCGTCTTTCACCATGACGCTGGCGCGAACCTGCCTCTGCCCGCTGGTGCGTGCGCACTCTCTAATCCTCAGTATGAACGCTACAGTATGAAACCCAAGATGTGACGCGGCCACAGTGTGCGCACAAAATACAAATTTGTGGACATAAATTAGGATTTTGTGTAAACATTAAAGCTATATTTAAGCCCCAGTTTTTGGCCCGCAATGTCATCATAACCTCCTCATAAATCACATTTTAATGGAAAAAATATCTGCCTCAAATAAAAACCAAATATCAAAATTTATAGAAACATGGTCTACGTATATAGAATTTTTTAACCTAATTCTGGTTACTTAATTCTGCCTGTTAGCGAGAGCCACCACATCGTGATAACTTACATTGATGTTTCTGCATTTGGCAATTTATTATTATATAATATTATTAGTATGGGATTTTTTTAAATAGGTTTTAGGTGAACTGATGAATACACACACGCTCGCACGCACGCACACACACACGCACATACACATACTCACCCACACACACAAAAAAAAAAAAATATATATATATATTAAAAAATATATATTTATTTATTTTTAAATAAAAAAAATAAAAAAGGAGAGCAATGATGACATGTCAAATCGAATGAACAATACTGAGCTCTCCATAAAAAAAAATAAATAAAAAAAGCTATATTGAGGCCCCAGTTTTTGGCCCGCAATGTCATTTCGGGCACCCTGACTCGTTTAAAGTATCTTCTTTCTGTTTTTTCCAGATTGTCGGGCGAGGGAATGACCAGGTGGCCTTGAGCTCCAAGTTTGAGACCCGAGAGGATTTCGGTGTGTGTGTATAGAAAAAAAAATCACTTCCAACATTTTAGAAATATTAAAAAAAATAATAATAATTCTTGGGTCAAATGAAGGCAGTGGTAGAACTGTCTTCATCCCACTGGCTCAAACGCTTTTCCCCCTCAAATGGGTATATTATCTTAAAATATAAAATAAAAATGCAGGAACCCACTTTGATTGGATTAAGTATAACAAACCTGTTATATGTTACTAAGCATGTCTTCATTATTATGTCTATACCAGATTAGACTTGTCAAATAACGATTTTCATGATGTGTCCTGAAACAAGGCGGAGGCAGTGCTGCAAAAGAAAAACACAAATGGATTCTTTTCTTTCTAGCTGTGATTCGTAACTATGGCAACCTGCTCTTGGAGATGTCCGCTGTGGTTCCTGACGGCATCGTGGCATTTTTCACCAGCTACGTCTACATGGAGAACATCGTGGCGTCCTGGTACGAGCAGGTCAGCGCTTCGTTCGCTCACAAGCTCTCGTTAGCGTTGCGCTAACGCAGCGACTAACAGGCCACATTTTTGTTTGTATTTTCAGGGAATTCTGGAAAACATTCAGAAGAACAAGCTCATCTTCATCGAGACCCAGGATGCCGCAGAGACAAGCATGGCGCTGGAGAAGTATCAGGAGGTGACGTCCACATCCTGGTCAGGCGTTAAAAGTGGTTCGCCTCTCAACTTCTCCCCACTCTTCTCTCATTCTTTTTGCAGGCGTGCGAGAACGGCAGAGGAGCCATCCTGCTGTCGGTGGCGCGAGGGAAAGTGTCGGAGGGGATTGATTTTGGTAAATGTGGAAAAAAATGGAAAGTCATAGCGTTGCCTCAAAGTACAACAACAATTTCCTGATGAACAAACAACAAGTGACCTTCTAAAAAGAAAAGTTTTATTAAAAAAGAAAGTCATATTAAAGTTTTTTATCTACTTTTCAGGGGGGGGGGTCTTGTGAGAATAGTTACATTTATTTAGAAATACGATTTTTTGAGGAAATATGTTGTTGTTTTTAGACTAAAAAAAAACATTTTGGAGGGGAAAAAAATAGTTTTTTTTTAAAGAAAATTTTGAAGGCTTTCTATGTAACAAAACCTTTTTTTGTTTTATTTAAATAAAAAGAGATGAATTTTTTTTTTTAATTATATTTATATTAATATTTTTTTTGGGGGGGGAAGTTAACTTATTCAATTTGTTTTAAGTAAACTTACAATACATTTTTATTTTAGAAAAGAAAACCTTTTTTATGTATTTTTTTTTCTTTTCAAGAAGCAAACTTGTATTTTTTTTAGTTTCAGATCTTTGAGGAAGAATTGTTTTTCCTTTTTTGTGAGGGAAAAAAATTTAATGTGATGATAAATGTGAACCCCCCCACCCTAAAAAAAAAGTTCGATATTTTTAAGGGGGCAATTAATTAACATTTTTGCAAAACGATTTACCTTAATTCAAATAAGTGAATACATTCAATGGAAAACATTGCGTAACCGTTTTGTTTGTGATCAGTGCACCACTTTGGCCGAGCAGTCATCATGTTTGGCGTTCCGTACGTTTACACGCAGAGCCGCATCCTCAAGGTAATGCCTATCCTCCTATTATATATTGACACGTAATTGATATTTACATGGCGTGGCTGTCTGCTGTGCCGCAGGCCCGTCTGGAGTACCTGCGGGATCAGTTCCAGATCCGAGAGAACGACTTTCTCACCTTCGACGCCATGCGACACGCCGCGCAGTGCGTCGGCCGAGTCATCCGAGGAAAGACTGACTATGGATTGATGATTTTTGCGGACAAGGTAATTTGGTGTTTTATTTGCGTCCTGTGACATCTGGGTCATTTTTGCAAATATTGGATTACTGTTCGGACCCTCAAAACAAGAGCACTGATAGGTTTGACTTTGAGGTAGTCCTTTGATGTCCGACAATTTTTCATTTGGGGCAATATGAGCAGTGCCGCACCGCATTCAGCAGACGGCAATGCAGTGACAAATATATAAGTGTAGTCCGTCATCACCATTAATAAGAATTTGACCTTTTTTCTGTTTATCCGCTGATGGGCAAGGCAGAGCAGTCTTCTGCCCCAAAGAAACATCACTTTCACGTAGCAACAGGTGACATCACAAGAGAGAGAAAAGTGTTAATGAAGAAAAAAAGTTTTTTTTAATAAAAAATAAATAAATAAAAAGTTATGTTTAATTATTTATTTATTTTGTCATCTTGGAATCTGAGTAAGATGTCGTCTTTTTTTTTCTTTTTTTTTAAAGGAAACTCACATTTTAAATTAATGTTAATTTAACCTAGTTGTAGTTAATTTTTTTAAATTGTTTTCTGCAATAAAATTATTTTTTTTCTGAGGGGGAAAAAAGTCACATAACTCAAAGTCTCATTATTAGTTGTTTTCAAGTCATTTTCCCTGACTTCCTTTTCTTGTCCTTTCTCCACTGTGAGACGTTCATCTTTTAATTACATTTTTATAATTTATTTTGAACATGTAAACTGTGCATTTGTTTCAATTGGCTAATTTGGTGCATAGTCTGCCTGGCGACAAGTGACATTTAAAATGTCACATGACCAGGAGAAAATAGTTGCTAATATGTAGTCACAAGTAACTGCCGCACGTCCATTTTGTATTTTGTGCTTTCACGTTTGTGATGGCCTTTGTGTTCGTGCGGCAGCGTTACGCCCGAGCGGACAAGCGTGGGAAGCTTCCTCGCTGGATCCAGGAGCACATCAACGACGGCAGCCTCAACCTCACTGTGGACGAGACGGTTCAACTGTCCAAGCATTTCCTCAGGCAGATGGCTCAGCCCTTCAGACAGGTTCAACTAAAGTATTCCTTAGTGTCTGTTGTGTTGACCAAATAAGATGCCAAGCGTTTATTTTTCACTCCCAGTTGAATTTAACTGTCAAGCTGACACCTGAAACAAACACCAAACTGTACCATATTTCGTTTAACAAATGTTCAGTAGCTTTAAGCTAACATAAAATGTGAAACGCTATAGACAGGCTAAGAGAAATTAGCAACATATCTTAATAAACTGAACCTAGTTTCCAAATGCCAGGCAGGAGGTCTTGGCTGTGGCGACCCCTGAAGCTAAAAACCGAAAGGAAAAGAAGAAGACTCGAGACTTAAGATGTCACTAAATATTCTGTCCACTGTGTGTCGCCCCCTGTTGCACAGGAGGACCAGCTGGGTCTGTCTCTGCTGACACTGGAGCAGCTGCAGTCAGAAGAAATGCTGAAGAAGATCGCTCAGATGGCTCATCAGAATTAAAAGAGCTGCCGGTTGACTCCAATAAGTTGTCATGTTGTAAGACCGTGACAACGCGTCACGCTGCAGACCGTCTGTTGTGCAGACATTTTTTTTTGTACGCCAACTGTTCATTTGACACTATGTGATTATCTTGTCATTTTAGTCTTTTCAAATTACACCGGGGTCAGCGCCAGTTATTTGATAAAAGGAGTCATTTTCATCATGTATAGTCTTATTTTCATAGTCATATTAAGCATTTTGTGTGTTCCTGAAACTGCCACCTGATGTTTTCAGCGCAATCACGGCGAGCGTTTCGTCTTTCTTGGAAGGAGTCTGAAACCGTGGGTTGTGGAGTAAATATTTACAGGTACACTTTTGTAATTGTCATATGTAGGTGAATGTTGTCAAGCTTAACATGTCATTGTAAAACATCTATTGCTATATATATAAAATTTGAAAAATCCTAAATTTTGAAATATAATTGTTATAAGTACGCCGTCATCGTCATCTTGCTTACTAAATATTGCTGAGTGAAAGGCCCGCCACATGCTCATTAATTCCGTCCCCTTTTACAAAATACAGGTGCGTCTTAATACATTAGAATTTGGTGGAAAACATTTCAAGAGTTCAATTCAAAGTTAAACTAATATGTTGTGTAAATAGACTGAAATGTCATGGTTTTGTTTTTAATGTCTTACAGTAACCCCTAAATTCATCAGCTCAATAAAACGATAGGAATTGCCCTTCTCAAAAGTTTAAGTACATTTCTCTTGATATTTGAGTTTTCCTTTTTGAATTGAACTACTAAAATGACATTCTCTAAGCTCAAAATCATTCAGATGAATCTAAATGTCAAATTAGTTTGAAACAAAAGTTAACTGTTTAATTACAGAGCAAGAAACAAGGCAATGTGGGCAACATATCTGCTGTTTTGGTTCACAACGGAGTTCAAATAGTTCAGTAGTTTACTTTAAATAATCTGGCATGTGAATGGGAAAAGGGATAGGATAGTTGCCTTGGGCTGATGACTTACCTGTCGATTAATTGGGCCACTATTTGAGGAAATGGCATTATTTGAGGAAATGGCTAAAAACTTGCTACAAATTTCTGTACCACACAACTACTGTATAACAATAAGCATTAAACATGACACGAGCCATTGTGTGAACTGAAACCAAATAAACACAAACTGCTGGCCTTTATTTTATTTTTCCATCAAGATATTCCAATAAAAACATTCATATGGACCAGAATAAGCATCTATAGAATATGCTACACATTGTTTCTATGTCAACCAATTTGACATTTTCCACCACAGCAAAATCTACAATCATGATTGTACAAGCAAAACGGCAAGTAAAAAAGCCAAACAAAGAAAACAAGTTTTTCTGTAAGAGTAGAAAGTGTATCATCAATACGTATATATATAGCTTAAAAAAAAACTGCGGCATCAAATTTGATTATGCCAGAATATGAAATAGTCGTAGGAGTTCCACTTCAAATGCAGCTGACATTAAATATTTTATTTAGTGTCAATTCCTGATATGCTGCTGTTTAAAATGTGCAAGTTTCTGAGAGTTCAATAAAAGTCAGTTCCATCAGTAGTGTGGGAAGAACACAACCGTTCCATGTAAACAAACCATGTAGGAGACGATAAATGATGAAAACACAATTTCATTTAAAGGCAAAAACGTATTACTTATTTGTTGGAATGTAAAACTTTTTTTCTGGAAATGTACGTTCAAGAAATTATCGCTACGTGAACTGGAATGTGAGTTTGTCAGAAGGGAAATAATTCCAGAAGACAGCGTAATAAGCATGCCAGGCCTCTAGTTGGCGATGTAGAAACAACTACACACTTGATTTTATCCACCTATTAAATTGATTGTGCTAGTCTTGAATGTGTAAGGACAACTGTTTAGTGTGGTCCACCATGTTTTTTTTGTACTTTGCAAGTAGGCATCTATTCCGCTTTGAGGCTCTAAAAATGAAATAACGTGAACAAACTGACCATTTTTTTAAGTCATGAAAATAGACACGCATCCCCCACCGCCCCCTTTCATGCATCAGAGCCATAACGGAAAACATTTATCTGCCATTGCCTTTTTACACAGAACCCAACCATATGTGTTATTGTGTGGTTTCACACATCAACACAGCATCGTGCATTCAGATAATTTAATGATGTGGCGTACAAAAATAGTTGTCGAGAAGGAGAATAGTGTGTCATCCCGCCTTTCTAGCATTTTTGTCTCTGTCAGGCTCTGATGCTCCCTCTGAAAGTGCAAAATTTGCCCATTTCCGGACATTTATACAGAACAGCGACATGGGGGGGGGGGAGCGGGGGGGGGGGGGGATCCTGTCTGTATTAAAGGGGCTTAAAAGTGTGTGAATGTACGTGATGGTTAACTGGTCCCAAGCGATCCTCGCCTGTTCAGGCTCTGAGTACTGGAGCTGAGTCCTCGATGGTCCATCAGGCTGCGCGACTGAGCCACAAAAGCAAAAGGCAAAATGGCGTCAAAGCTCGTGAGTTCACGACTTCCCGTTTGGACGCCGTTTGCTCACCTGACGGCCGTCCTGACCTTCTCCGCCGCAGACGTTCAGCATGTTGAGTGAGTTGGCTCTTTTCATCCTGAAAACAAAAAGTCACACAACAACCTCCAACACAACACCAAGGATGCTTACAAATATTTCATTCATGACAAACGTAATTTTACCCAGCATTCCTCGGGGTGGCTTCCTCCACGTCGACACCCTTGAGTTTGCGCACCAGTTTCTCGCTGCTTCGCCGTATGGACTCTCGCAGTTTGGTGAAGGAACCGCTTCGCCTCAGTGGGCCGTCCTGTTGCCCGGAATGTTCGTCGCTGCACGGCCAGCTGGGCCGGACATCGCCTGGATGACATAAGAGGGCGAAGAAAAAAATGGGATATTATGACGACCCTTGCATTAAAAATAAATACAAAGGAAAAGAATACAATAGATTGTACGGGAAAAATACTAAAATATTGCATGAAAAATGCTTAAATATTTAAAAGTTACAAAAAAAATCAATGCTACAAAAAAGTATGAACAAAAATTACAAATACAGTTGACCACCGTAATTCTTAAGCAATAGTGCTGGCCTGCGAAGATTTGCAAATAATTGACACCCAGTCAACTGCATTAAAAAGAAGAAGAAAAGTTTCTCACGAAAATCTAACCAAAAAAGATATACTATACAGTAGTGTTTAATTGTAAAAATAAATAAATAAAATAGGTGAATCTGCAGGTGAGTATGCGAGGGTCCACTGCATACACATACATTTAAAAAAATTATACAAAAAAATACAAGTATTAGACGAAAAATTCTTTTTTTAAAAGTACAATTATTGTACTGTACTAGTACTAACAAAAATACATACAGTATTACGACACAAACATTAGAGAATACAAAACTTTATCCCCAAAATACAAAACTATTACTATAGAAAAAAAATGTTAAGACACTAAACCAAAAAATGACAAAAAAAATGTAACACTATAAAAAAATACAAATATTGAAAAAAGTAAAAGAGAAAAATTACACAAATATTATGAAACATAAAATACAGAAATATTTGACCAAAAGTACAAATCTTGTAAGTGAAAAATACAAAACCAAAAGAAATTGTATATTATATTATAATATTAACTATTAAATCTAAAATACAGATTTTTGGGGTAAAAAACAAAATATAGTATATTAAAAAAACAAACTAAATATTGGACAAACATATTAGAAAACAATGAGACCAAACACGATGAAAAATAGACAACTACTACAAAATTGATGAAAATGTCATTCATTATTTAGGATTTTGTGTCCTTTTTCCGTTCCGACATTTTGTTGCACTGGTTGTCATGGTAACGTTTGGGTTTACCTTCCACAGATCCAAACTCCTTCTCGTGCGCTCTGGTGAGGATCTCCTTGTAGAGCGCTTCTGCTTGGCGGTACTTGCCCTGCTTGAGGTAACAGGAGGCCTAACGGGCAGAAGGGGAAGATGAGGGGCTGCGGTTGCACGACCACATGGCTTCGGGCTCACCAGGTTGTTTTTGGTCTTGGCCACGTTGGCATCGTCGGGTCCAAGCTTGCTCTGGTAGATGTGCAGCGCTCGCTCGTAGTAGCGCTCCACCTCCTGGTACTTGCCCTGGTTCTGACACAGCAGCGCCAAGTTGTTCAGCTGCTTGGCCACGTCGGGGTGTTCCGTGCCCAACACCTGCAAAACCACCAAAGGTACAAATGGTGCCATTAACGCATGATTTTAGACATTCATTCCGGCAAGGGTTTTTTTCCCCTACAAAAATGTCTTTTTGCACTGCTTACACTAATAAGGACAACAAAAATACATATTAGGGTGCAAATTAAAATATTACAATATTTTAACATTTATTCTAAAATATTTGAAAATAATAAATAAAATTCAAAATTAAGACATAAAAATCAAAAAAATAATAATTAAATACTAAATTACTAGATTTTTTTTTAAATAAATGCTGGATGAAAAAAATATGAAGGCGAAAAACAAAATATTACAAAATGAAATAACAAATTAAAATGAAAATACCAGTAGATGAAAAACAGGGAAATTCTGAAATATTACAAGAAAAATATACAAAATATTATGGGAAAAACAAAGTCTTATAAAAGTAAAAAAACAAAACAAAAAAAAACATATATATATATATATATATACATATATATATATATATATATATTTAAACATTTGAAGATAATACAAAATCTTAAGCCATAAACAAAAAGGGAAGAAAATCAATGAAAATTATTACTATATACGATAATATCTACAAATCGGGAGATTTCATTTTAAGGTCTTTGTTTGGTGGGACTTAAGCTCAACTTTTTTCTCACCTTCTCTCGGATCTGCAGCGCTCGCTTGCACAGCGGCTCGGCCTCCGTGTATTTGCCTCGCTTCCCGTAGAGCACAGCCAGGTTGTTGAGCGTGGCCGCCACCTACAAACAAACACGTACACAAAGTGTGTGTCACAAGTTGTTACATCAGGGAGGGGGCCATCATTTTTCATCACTGCTACTCAGGGGCCACATAGGGCCACACACTTCCTAACTAGATGTAGTAGTAGTAGTAGTGCAAGAACTCATTTCATGCATTTTTTTTTTTTTTTTACAAAAATCAACTCAGTCGAAATGTTCATATTATTGAGGTAATATGTTTGTCCTGAATGTCATTCCAAATCCCCCCAAAAATATGAGGCCCACTGATGTTGCAGTATACGGCAGTATAAGACCAAGACAAGTGCAACAAAGCCATGTCTGCCATCTAGTGGTCAATGGCGAAATTACAACTTGAAATTACAGTCAATGCATATTCAAAGTTTGGCCCCAGCAAATTCACAAATTGTTTTTATATTTTGCTGTTGTTTTTTCCCCTCATTTACCCCCAGTTTTTCATGGAAAATATTGAACGTTTATCAATGTTTGTTTTGAAATTTTTTGGGGGTATTGTTAAAAAAATATATATATATTATTTTTTATTTTTAACAATATTATTTTTTAATTACATTCCTGTGTTCCAGTCTGTGTGTGTTTATGTCCAACTTACAGCTGGGTGGTCCAGTCCCAGTGTTTTCTCCCTGATGGTCAGCGCGTCATTTAGCAGGTTGGCAGCTTCTTTGTATTTGTTTTGGTCTCTAAACACACACACAAAAAAACAAACATTTTTTAACACCTTTTTATTTGAAACATCAAAGATGAGTCAGTAAAATAAGTTTAGATGGAATTCAAATGACATTGGTGTTCAAGTGGCGTGAGGAATGTTGTGTTGCCATAGTAACCGGCCTCACCTGTACACCAGCGCCAGAATGTTCAACATGGTGGCCACGTCCGGGTGGGTGTGGCCCGACGACTTCTCCAAGTCTTCTAAGGCCTGGAAAGTGTTTTGAGTTTCAGTCACATGATCTCAAGCGATTTTGAGTCGTCAGCGGTCACCTGTTTACAAAGGGGCACGGCGACCTCGTATCGTCCCTGCGAGGCGTACTGGATGACGAGGTTATGGAGCGTCCGGAGGCGAGCGGGGATCTCGTAGCCACCTTGTTGGGCCGCCGCCGCTGCACTACTGTGGTGGTGCTGCGACGGCGACACTGACACACACACACACACACACACACACACATGCACGTGTTCAAATCATTTCCACTATTCGGTTTGATTGGCGTGCGTGAGTGTTACTTTGTGATGACTCCTCATCCTCGGCAGGGAAAAGGTCATCCAGAGACTCTTTGTTGGAAGATGTGTTCTTGTCATCCTGGAAATATTAGACAAAAAATGGCCAAATGTACAAAAATTAGGAAATAAAATTGGTGGAGAATACACAAGCATCAAAAAGTAACCAAAATACTACATGCAAAATTTGACATAATACTAAAAATATGAACCAAAAAAGCGACTATTACGACATGTTAATGTGTTCAATCAAAATACAAAAAATTGCAAACATCAGCTTTTACTTTGGAAAACAATGATCAGCCTTTGTGCCAGTCTTCTGACATGTTAAGGGCCAAACCAGTAATTTAATCCTAAACTGTTGATTTGAAATAATGTCCTGCTGTTTTTTAATAGAGAGGGAATTCCAAAAATGTTTTTATCTGGGTTATCGATGAATTGACAACATAATCAACAGATTAATTGATTATTAAAATAGCCATTAGCTGCAGCCTTAATACACAAATATATTAAATGTAAAAAAAAACATCAAGAAAAATATATTTTTGAAAATGTAAAAAAAAAAAAATGGGGGTAAAAAACCAATACAACATTAATACAAGACCAAACATGAAAAAAATATTACATGAAAATAAACATCTTTTGTTTTTGTTTGAAACATTATCATTAAAAAAAACTGCTTATTAAAATGATGTGAAAATTGGAAATGGTAAAATTAAATATTTTGCAAGTTTACAACAAAAAGTTTTTTGTTTTTTTTTAAGAAAACCAACATATTATCGAAAAAATATTTGGGAAAAAAATAAGCGTAACAATAAAAATAGCAGATGTAAACATTGAATCATTTTGGACGAAAAGTTGAAACAAACTTAATTAGAAAAAAATATGAGGGGAATTTTTTTTTAAATATTAGGAAAATACACAAATATTAGAGAAAAAATATTAGGTAAAACAAAAACATTTTTCTTTTTTGTTCATTAGTTTTCTGTTGTTGCACACAAGAGAGAAATTGTTACATAGGTGAATTTTTACAGTCAAATCTCCCTTTTAAAATGTTTCCAACCGTCTGCTCGCAAGTGGACTGCATTTTGGGTGTGCTTTCTCACCGGCGGCGCCGCCTCCTCCTGGTCGTACTTGCGTATGGAGGCCATGAACTGCAGATGTTTATTGTGCTCCTCCAGCGTCACCACGTCCTGCTCTCGCTCCTGCAGACGCTGCTGGGCCCCCGCCAGCTCGTCGCGCAGCCACTGGTTCTCCTGGCACAGGCGGCGCACCTGAAACCCACGCAAAAAAATAAATAAAAATGGCATCAACCTCCTCTTGTTCCTCCTCGCAGCCGCGCCCTCCAGTCTCACCTGAGCTCGCAGCTTCTGCTTCTCGGCCTCCAGAGAACCCAAATGAGCCGAAAGCGCCATCATCACCTGATGGCAGAAAACATGAAAGCACGCACGTACTATCTGAATCATCTCATACTTTTCCGTTATTGTTTCGTTTGCTTTTTGCGTCGGACTCGACCTGCGCTTCGCTGAGTCCAAGCTCAATCCTCTCCAGCGACTGTCGTATGATGCCGCTCTTCTCGCGCTCCACGCTCCCGCCGCCGCCGCTCTCCACCACCGCCATTTGGGGGCTCTGGGCCGCCCCCTGCAGGTTCTCCAGCAGGCTGCGGTTCTCCCCTCGGAGCGCCTCCAGCCCGGCGATCACCTGCTGCGTGCTGCACAGGATCTCCTCCGCCGACAACATGGCTGCACCTCCTCGCCAGCTACAAAAAGAAAATAGCGCAGTTACTATCAAATGAAAACATGTATTATCCAATAAATTTCTTTTATAGACCCTTAAAACATTTATTGTCATTGTTGAGCTATCCTATTCATACCAGGTCTATAAACATGCAGTCAAAACATTATTAGTCTAACTTGACATAATTGGTATTATTTAATGGCTGTCCAAAGTCCAGCTATTTACTTCCTGTAGTACGTTTTTTTATTGCCCGCAGCATGCAATAACATTCAAAACAGGGTAAAAAGAAAATGTTAAAGGTTAAAGCTTAAGGGATACCACACTTTTTTTTTTACCCAGAAAAGTTGAATGATGAAAGATGACACGTAAAAAATAAAAGATAAGAAAAAGAAAATGCTACAACAAGATGTAACACTATTTTCCTTTTGACATTTTTATCAACATGTTGAATGTTAGAAAAGCTCAATTTTGTTTTGTTTATACTAAAAATTCTAACTTTTTTTTTTCATTCATTCATTTAACTTATTTCTTTTTAAAGGTTAGGGTTAGCAAAAAGACTTACGAGATATTATATTACTTTATTATGTGAAAATTACACACTATTTTTTGCTTTAAAAATCAATTTTGGTAATAAATTTATTAAAAACTAACAACTGAGAAAGCTGAATGCCACATTTTATTTATTTTATTTTGTGAAATGTTGATACATATTTTTTAATGAAAAAAAAGTTGACTATTGCTACTTCGCTAGAGATCACACAATGCTTTTTACATGAAGAAGAGTCAAAATATGCTATCATCCATCCATTTTTTAACCACTTATTCTTTTTTTTTTTAATGTCATGTGTCATTTAAAACATAAACAACGTTGAAGTTAACATTTAACACGTTTTTTTTTTTTTTTAGAGAACGTTGACACTTTTTTTATGAAAAAAAAAACATGGAACAATTTTTCACATTATTTTTAATGGATTTAGTTTATTATTGGTATCGCATTAGTTTTTAAATTGTAAAAACACACACATTAATACTACTTGTAGCAAAACTGATAAAAAAAACTTTTTTTTCTGACCTACATTGAAATGCTTACGTTGACTTGTATATTTTCTTTGAACATTCAGTATTTACACGTCCAATGACATCATACTAAAACAACAAAACTCTCCTTTTACTGTCGTCCATTCACGCCACGTAAAAAAAGGCCCGCAAGCAATAATTACAATTCAGACCCAAATCTCCCAACCTTGACACTTGGAGTCGTTTATGGGCCAAACAAAGTGAAGTTTGCGATAGAATCGGCAACATATGTTAACATTTGCGAACTCGCAACAGAGGTAAAGAAACACAAAGACGCAGGTTCATTTCCACTCCCACTAAAAGTTATTTTTAGCCTACCTGCTAAGTCCACACACCGCCGGGATCTCGTCTGTTTTATCGCCCTGCGAGCGGGTGCTGTTTTTACATTTACGGCGACTATTATTTATGATTTGTGGGACATTTTCACCCGGTTTATGTGATGCTGAGAAGCTTGTTGGTGTTAAAAAGTAATAAAAATGTCAATGATCCACCTGCTGCCTCCTCGACTCGCTGTCATCGCCTTGCAGACACTAGTAGCAATCGTGCTAACACCAGCTGGCACCGGTTTCCGCTCACGAATATGACGTCAAAAAGTAAAGGCCATGACAACACGCCACAACACTAGAAAATAAGGCCGTAATTAAAATGTTTCACTTTATAAAAGTATGATATCTTTGCAACTAAGTACCATATATATTATATAAAATAAAAAATGTAAATTGACCAATACACGTTAGGTAATATATCTTATTATGGAAGCAAAAGCCATTGACTTCCTGTAGTTCTCTTTTTGCTTTGCGATTGAGGAGCTTACCTGATCCCCTTTTTTCCCAGCATCCACCGCAGCTAAACGACGTCACCTGGACGCTGTTGTTTTCCAATATCACAAGTGTGAAAGGATTTAAATAATTTTTTTATTAACTTTAAGTTTGAACCCTCAATGAAAAAACTTTTAAGACATGTTTTATTTGTAAATGGGATATCCAACCTTGACGAATTTGAGTGGGATAAGCGTTACAAACCTTCGCTTAATTTGGGCTAAGTTTAATATTCATTTTGTTGAATTTGCAAATCAACGACCGAATTTTGTTATGTTTAAAATATTGCTTGAATTTTATGTGAATGGCTTAACTTTTTCTTTGAACCCAAAGCCGTTCGGGCTAAAAGATGCAGAGACTTGATTTATGTTACAAGAAAAGGGAAGAAAAAAAACAACAACCTTGAGCCCGTTTTCCTTTTATTTTGTGTTTGGTGTTATCTTGTTTGTTTTCATGCCTTGTACACTGTGCACCCATATATTTTATATTGTATTTGTGTTCATATTGTTCATGTACATTGTTATACAGCAATATTTACTGTTCATGTACCTTGTTGCAAACAAAGCATTAAAAAAAAATCACCACTGTGAATGACTATTTTTAGGTAGAATGTTTTGAATGTGTGCATATATAAGCCTTATCTCTCTAATGATATGTTCAGTGTTTGTAAATGCAAATGCACTAGTTTTATTGTAATCTAAATTGGTTAAATAAGGTTGGCTTAAAAAAAAAAGCTATGACAATTGTGAGAAATATTGATCATTTTTTGGCTTAATGACTGCTTTTCTGTGATCTAATCGATTGATTGTTACAGTTCAGTCACATAAAATAAAATAATCTGAGTACTAAACATGCAACAGTGTTTATGTAGGTAATTATTAATGTTACTTAACACTTACACGTATTTAGTGAGAGGCTTAAACAGCCAATCCACTGAAGAATGTGAGCAGATTGTCGTTAAAATCACATTGGAAAGCGAAGCATTGTGAGCGTGTGCGTGCGTGCGCGCGTGTGTGTGTGTGTTACATGAGCTGGGAGACCAACAGCTCATCTGCAAGGTGGCGACCGTATACCGTATAAGGTCACTTGAACTGCTTGCTGTTATACAGCCAAATTAGTCGACTTTATTACTTCACAATGATGTTTACAACTTGACGTTGACTAGTTGTTAAAAGCACGTGGTTTGATTTGAGGAAGAGGCAGCAGCATCAAATGAATTTGATTTGGCTTCTGGTTCTGAATGATATGTTAAGTGAGAAAAAAACCCGTAAAAGGTGGAAAATGAAAGACTCCAGCAAAATTTGGAACAGCTTTTTGGGGACACTATCCAAATGGAAGATGCAAGGAATTGTTCACAAAGAAAATCATGATCAATCAGTGGCATCATCAGCGGCGAGTCGACTCTCGTTTCATCACACTAATGTCGACAAAAAAAAAAAATAAAATCTGAAGTCATGCAACCCCTAGTCCATACAAGTGCTCCTTAGTAAGTTTACAATCACCATGATTTGTTTTGTTTTGTTCAGTAGCTTTTTAAAGTTTTTTGTTTACTTTCAACTGTGCATGTTAGCCTGCCATCAATGTTCGTTATCCTTGAAGGCAACACGGACCTTTATTGATTGCAATAGTGGTGCTGGGGGAAAAAAAAAACCTGTGATTCCAGATAGGCCCTGAAGGCAACATTATAACCATACTTTGTGCATGTTGCACACAATTTCAAACTTGTATCACTGATTTGCATAACATTGCATCTACCAGACCTCAAGTCCGAACATGAGGAACCATACTGAAGATATCACTGACACTTTGTCCACGTTCTTAAAATGGCCTCATGACATTAGAACCTCTGTTCACCCAACCTGACCCCAACACACACATGTATGAGTAAAACACACACAAATAGTGTGAGAGAGAGAGAGAGAACGAGAGAGACAGAGAGAAAAAGAGAGAGAGAGAGAGGCAGAGAAAGATAGAAAGTGAGAGAGAGAGAAAGAGGGAGAGAGAAAGAGAGAGAAAGAGAGAGAGAAAAAGAAAGAGAGTGAGAAAGAGAGAGAGAGAGAAAGAGACATAGAGAGAGAAAAAGAAAGAGAGTGAGAAAGAGGGAGAGAGAAAGAGACAGAGAGAGAAAGAGAGAGAGAGAAAGAGAGAGAGAGAGAAAGAAAGAGAGAGAGAAAAGGAAAGAGAGTGAGAAAGAGAGAGAGAGAGAGAAAGAAAGAGAGAAAGAGAGAGAGAGAGAAAGAGAGAGAGAAAAAGAAAGAGAGTGAGAAAGAGAGAGAGAGAGAAAGAGACAGAGAGAGAAAGAGAGAGAGAAAAAGAAAGAGAGTGAGAAAGAGGGAGCGAGAAAGAGACAGAGAGAGAAAGAGAGAGAGAGAAAGAAAGAGAGTGAGAAACAGAGAGAGAGAAAGAAAGAGAGAGAGAAAAAGAAAGAGAGTGAGAAAGAGAGAGAGAGAAAGAAAGAGAGAAAGAGAGAGAGAAAAAGAGAGAGAGAAAAAGAAAGAGAATGAGAAAGAGAGAGAGAGAGAAAGAAAGAGAGAAAGAGAGAGAGAAAGAAAGAGAGAGAGAAAAAGAAAGAGATTGAGAAAGAGAGAGAGGGAGAAAGAAAGAGAGAGAGAAAGAGAGAGAGAGAAAGAAAGAGAGAGAGAAAAAGAAAGAGAGTGAGAAAGAGAGAGAGAGAGCAGGGGGTGTGGTAGGGTCATACCCATGGGCAGCTGAGTCGGCGTAACCCAATCGCAGGTCTGGCAGTGGAGGTGCCACAAAAATAGAAGTCAGAGTGTCAAAGTCGTACTAGTGTGACTTGATCACTTTGTTCAGTTAGTGTTTCATGAAAAGAAATTAACACACAAAAATCAACATCACAACTTTTATGATTAAAAAAAACATATGTGAAGATTAGACCATGATGGCAATGGCATGTGATGTGAGTGTTGCGCTGGTACGTGACAATGACGTCCATAAAAATACCTGGCATGACCACTGAGACCAATAAAACGTGACGCCAAAGGGGGCGCTGCAGTGCAAATACAAATCAATGTATCACACGGAAAAGGTACGACAGCACACGTGACCAATGCAGACCACCCAAAAAATAACCTTACCTTGACTCTAGCCTTAACCAGTGGTGTAGCACTCCCTGGTTAAGTGGATATACTCTCAATTTTCACAATTTTTTTATTAGTAGTCCAGAAAAACGTCCTCTTTTAGAAACGGTGACATATAAGAATGAAAAATCCGTCTTTTGTACTTGCTCACAATAATAAAATGATCATGACTTGTTAAGAACAGTTTGGTAACACAAGCAGCCTGAAATAATGTAAAATGTATTTGTCAGGAGGAAAACATAAAGTATATGTTATAAAACCAAATTGCAATATTTAGTGAACAATGAACAAAACTAGTGAAAAACAGTCTGGTTAGACTTCAGTATTGTTTTGTGCTCAATCTTAAACTATTTTGTCCCCATTTTTGTGTTTTATTTTACCGTTACTTAAAAAACAAGTACTAGCCTATAGCTACTATAAAACATAACTAGAGCACATAGTTAGTGCGTAAATGTGTGTGGAGTGTTTGAAGCATGGTTTTCCTTGACATGACTCCCCCCCCCCCCCTCCCGCTCGGCCTCCAATTGGCTCATCGGTCCTCATGCCAAAAGTTAGCCAATCTAATCACATGACTCAAATATGTATGTCATATGTAAGTGTAAACGGATTCATATATCCACAATCTCCCCTCCCGATTATATAGATATTATCATTTAAATCAATACTTAGGGCTGTCAAAATTAAAACTCTCAAGATTGATTTAAATTCTTTAGTGTTAAATAAAATAATTCATTTTTATTTACATCCTGACTGTTACAGCCTCTAAACTGCAGGCAAACGTAGCCACTGGTGCGAAGATGAACAAACAACAAACTAGATAGTTTGACTTTCGTTTGTCTACTTTACAAAGCCAAATTCAAATAGCATATAAGTTGTATATATCTTTGCCGTATCATCTCAGAGTAAAATAGCCTGCTCAAGTTTCCTCCACTGGCCCCATCAAATGAAAACCTTGTGAAGTGTTGCTTGTGGGCACGACTAAATCTGGAAGCGAGAAGTTTCCATGAGAAAGAGAAGAGTCCATTTTGATCGTTTTGTTTAGCGGTCGTATTTTACAGGAGACGTATTCTACTCACGGATCTAAGAAAGCTATTAGAACACTCTTTGATTCTAAATATACTTTGTATTTGATAATTTTATGCTAAAATTCCAAGATTTTACTCAAGTAAAATAACGGTTACAAGCTTTGAAGAAAAAAAGTAGAAGCAGAAGGAGAAACGTGATTAATCACGATTAATAATCTGTAGCTACTATAATGTTGTGTCGTAGTATGCATGCATTAATGTTGTGTACCTATTAGGTTGTATGAATCACAGTAAAGTTGTGTATCATAAAGTTGTTTCATGTAATGTTGTGTAGCAGAAAGCTGCATGTACTGTATTAATGCTGTGAACCGTTATGGTTGGTATCATTATATGGTTTGTGCTAACGTCGTGTAGATGAATGTGAAGCAGTGATTGGCGTGTTCCTGCTTATATAACTGCCCTTGCGATCTGTCACTGGGGGGTGGAGGTGCGGGTGGGGGTGTACCGTGTGTTAGGTGGAGGGTGCATACGAATACAGTGTGCATCTAAAGTGGGAAACTGGATCTGTGCCACAGTAGCATATGAGCAAGACAACACGCACGCACACACATGAGACATGACCTTAGTCATATTGATATTTGGTAGTGTTATAAAAGTCGGCGTGAAATAGTTGCTGTCACTACATATACACATTATATTGAAAAGTTTGCTTGTATGAGCGAATGGCCGGGGGGTCGCCATGGCAACGAGCCGTCGCGTTTAATTTAGGAAGCCACACCGGAGGCCTGTTTCGGTGAAACCCGAGCCCGAGGGAGGATTTAGAACACGGACTGTGACACCTGGCGCTCATGTGCGCCACAAACTGACGTCTTCTGCTGCAACACAACTCACAGTTTTCAACAACAAAAAAAAAAATCTTGTTTTTCCACGTTAACGTTTTTATTAGCATATTTTAGTAGAGAATTTCAAAGGGTGGTCTCCCTACCGGTACGCATGATATGAGTATGATTTATTAAGCTTCAAGCGGATGACTGAGGTTTATCAAATTAGCAGCCGGCGCTAACGCTAGCGGAGCCTTGAGAGCAATTAGCGCAAAGCTTCACAGTACGAGAGGGGGCATTTTAGGAAGCTCACTACGTGTACCCCCACCCCAAAGAATCAGCCTTCAGTTATATGATCGGCTACAGGCTCAAAAGGCTGGCATTGAGTCTTGCTGAGTGATGATATCAAGCTAATTATGCAAAGGAAATACTTCACTAGGTGCCACAATATTCAAAACAGCCACAGTATTGTAGGCTATAGGGCACACATATAACACTGAAAACGAAAACCATAACAAAATCTCTCAAACACATGAGAAAATATGTGTTCTTTTTTTTATTTTTATTTTTTCATGACCATTTCCAAACTGCAGTCAGTGTTAGCACAAAACCGTCAAGCTTCTGTTTTAAAAAGAGTCAAGAAAAGCATACTAGAACATCAGAAATGTATTTGGGGTTAATCAAAGGCAACAGGTGTGTCCTAGCCCGACAGAGTAACTAATGGAAGCATTGTAATTGTAGTTTGATTACTTGTTACTTGTTTGGAGAAAGTTACATGACAAAGCGTAATTGACATTACTCATAATTAAGACAAGAAGCTAAAGTAGCCTAGCATATACTTCAAAGCTAAAGTAGCTTAGCCTACTTCAAAGTGGAAAAGTCAGTACAGTAGTTGTAACATATTTTTTTTGGTTGTGAAGGCTTTATTTGATTACTTAATTAAGTGTAATCTTTTGCGTGTTCAAATAAATCAGAATTGAGATCTCATGAAGAAGTTTTCCTTGCAAGGATTTATTAAGAGCTCTTAAGACACAAGAAAAAAGCTTACACTCGAAAAGTGATGATAAGCTCCCAGTGTGTAGAAAATATGGAAACCCCCAGGTGTCTTTATACTAGTAGAAAAGGTTCTCTCCGCCTCTTACATTTGACAGAGATAGTGTTGATAATAAGCAGGCACAAGATACTGACATGGTCATCTCAGCTCCCCACCAGCTTCGGAGAAATGATGTGGACAGGCTTTGACCTTGGACCTTCAGTTTTTACGACCAAATGACTAATGACAAGAGACTCTGACAACTTTTAAAACATAAACATTCTTATCTCAAGAGATGGTGAGGAGTAAGAGGTTCAAATGAAGTTCACAAAATCATTATCACATTGTTATTCATTTAACTACACATGGTTATATCACATCTATATACCTATAACTAAATTCAAAAACAGTAAAAATATAAATTGAAAAAGTTAAATGTCAACAGTTGCCAACTTAAAAAAGTGTCCTTATGATAACAGATATTAAGTAAGCATTACTTGTTAATATTTTACTGAAAAGGAAAAGCTACTTCATCCAAAGTAATATTGTTTGTTGGTTCAACACCATTCAAATAAGTTGTCACAACTTAGAAAGGAAACGTTGGAAAAGTTGGTATCTGGTCGTGTTGCAGTCAAGGTCACACCAACTGAAATTGAGACATTATCGAGACGAGTCTCAAGACCGATCCAAAACTTCTGGAGTCTATGTCTTCGATTCTGAGACGAGACCCTTAAAAAGTGGTCTCGGGACTAAGACACATCACGAGAACTACAACACTAGTAGCTGGCATAAAAGTAGTTGAAGAAGGTTTAGTTGATGTGCTTGTGTTTTTTGAGGCAGCCAGGTCATAAATAACAAGATTCTGATAACCAATTAATTGACCGATTAATTAAAAAAATTACGAAATTAATTTTGGGAAAAAAGTCGATCGTATAGTTGAACATAGTGTCGTTAAAAATAGAGTATGCGAACAATGGTTGGTATCTGGTGTAGTTGAACATGACATAGTCCAACACTATATCGTTGAAAGTAGTTGAACATGGCTGAGAAAATGGCGCGTACACGCTTGAATCTGGCTGAGAACACGCTTGCGAACACATCATGCACACGCGAGGTGAAAGGTCTAAACGTTCCTCCTGCAGCTGTCGCCTCCGCCGCGTTTCCTCGTTGCCTTTTACAACACCAGGCCCGCTCGCGTCCAATCACACCAGGGCGGGCCGAGTCCTTTCAGCCAGTCGGGATGGAGGTGACGCTATAAAAGTATTCGTCCAACACCTGGCACACTTGGGCAACCCCTACATTCGGTGGACAGGATCTGATCCCGGGATCTGTTACCTCTTTCTTTCCTACTGAGAAGGTAACCGGCCGACAATCATGACTCAATTTAGCCTTGAGTTGGTCTTTAGAATAACACAAATTGAGTTAGATTTTTAAACGTTTTAGAAAATTAAGAAGTTTAGGTTTTAGGGTTTTGAATGTGCTCAGTCGCTTGGTGGAAATTTGCTGCAAAAATCACACTGGAGGTCATAACTAAAATTTGCTTGGTAATTTTAAATTAGCTTAAAATTTAAATTCAATTTGAAATTTTTGGTTTTCACAGTTGCTAAAAGAAAGAAAAAAATAATAATCATAAAATTATTTTTAAAACGTGAAAAATAAAATTAAAATAGATAGTAATTTGAAAAATGTTATTTAATTTTATACTCTAACTATTGTAATGCTAGAAAGTACAACAATGCATTACGGCAATTTCAAAAAAGCATTAAACATTTTTATTTCATAGTACATGCCGATTATTTTAATATAACAGAGATGGAAATATGTTGCCCAAACTATGCAAATAAAATATATTTTTTAAGTGAATAGATATATAAAAATATAAAAATAAGATCTTTCAAAAATATATTTTATTTTAAATTATTTAATGTAAAAAACGTTTAAAAACATTTTTTTAAGTAGGAAGTCTTTAATTGTAAATACCAATTAATCTAATGCAATGAAATGAAAATAGTTGCCCAAACTACACAAATAAAAGACAGGCATTAAAAAAATATTTTTTAATCAAGTAATTGTTGCGTAATACTGTCAAATTTTCATTTTCATGTGGTGAAATATAACACCTGCTCATACTTTTGAATTGTATTTCGGGCTTGAGCGTGGAAAAAGAGTGATGTTCTGAGGTTGGACGAGTTGCGACAGATGCACGCGTACACACTGCCTTCCCTATTTAGTTCCCTGGCCGAAGGTGCTGTGAAGAGGGCGGGTTCTAGTAGACTATTATTAATACTTGCTGGGGGGTGGGGTAAGTAAGTGGCACAGCTGAGAAAGACATTGACAGAGCTGAGACACAGATACCTTTGACTTTTAGCTAACACTTGATGGCTTGCACTTTTGCCGGTTGAAGAGGCGACGCAGAAATAAGAAGGAGGGAGGGAGGGAGAGAGGTTTGCAAATAATGAGAAGATGTCTCCTCTTTACTCAAAGGCTCATCAACAAAGCCATTAAAGCACTCGGAGAGACTTCAGACAATGCTCAGGGTGCTTCATTCATTTAAAAAAAAGACACTCATATATTATCCATCAATAACTAATCAGTTTTAATCTATTTGATTCCAGTTGGAGAAGAAATCGCAGCCATGGCCAAGAATTGTCACAACGACTACAAGATGAAGTTCTCAGTGGACGATGAGTTCCCCGATCTGTCCCTGCACAACAACCATATGGCCAAGGTACACGCGAACACACATACGGTATCGGTGCTTCTCAATTATTTTCTGTAATGTGGCCCCTAGCAAGAAGAACCCCCCCCCCCCCCCCCCACCACCCCCGGCCCCACCAACTCTCCATCAAGATTATATAGAGTATAATTTGTCTAGAAAATTGTTGTAAGCACATAACATTGTATTCCTTATTAAAAACATTCAAGAAAAATCAACATCAATTGCTCAAACAAATACTGAATCCCTATTAACTCATTCACTGCCATTGACGGCTATAGACGTCAAAAATTCATTTGAACTATTTCTATTAGTTTAACATTTTTTCCCACTTTTTTTAACAAGAGTATGAAAACCTAGAATTGTTTTATTGTATATTTAGAATAGATATAAAATGTGTGATTAATTGTGAGTTAACTAGTGAAGTCATGCGATTAATTATGATTAAAAAATTGAATCGCCTGACGCTCCAAATTTTTTATGTTTTCTTTTTTTTTTATTCATTCACTGCCATTGACGGCTGTAAACGTCAAAAATTCATTTAAACTATTTCTGTTAGTTTAAATTTCCTCCCCCACTTTTGTTAACAAGAGTATGAAAACCTTTTTTTTTTAATTGTACATTTAGAACAGATATAAAATTTGTGATTAATCGTAAGTTAACTATTGAAATCATGCGATTAATCACAATTAAAAAATTGAATCGCCTGTCGCCACTAATTTTTAATAATCTTTTATTTTTATGAATTTATGGCAGTGAATGATGTCTTTTTCATCAAAAAGAGATATGAATTTGGTTGGATGAAATGTTGACTGATTAACGCAAATATTATCAGTGCTCTGCATTGTAAATCATTCGCCTGCCGCTATTATCCTGCCATCATGGCCGCGTAAACAAATGGGTTAGGTAGTTTCCCATGGTCTGGACGGGCCATGAAGGCAACACAGACTTTTATTTTGGAAAGCTACGTACGTTAGCATAAATGCATTGATTTTTATAATGACTGAAGTGCCGCCGGTGTCCTCTTTCACACAGATTCTGACCAAGGATATCTACAACAAGCTGAGGGGCAAGTCCACCCCTAGCGGTTTCACCGTGGATGACGTCATCCAGACTGGCGTGGACAACCCCGGTAAGCCGAGTTCCAAAGGCTTTGCAGTTTTGATGAAGAAAAAAAAAAAAAGATGCCACGAACTTCGGCATGGTCCTCCTCAGGCCACCCCTTCATCATGACCGTGGGCTGTGTTGCTGGTGACGAGGAGTGCTACGAGATCTTCAAGGACCTGCTGGACCCCATCATCTCGGACCGTCACAACGGGTACGGACCTAACGACAAGCACAAGACCGACCTCAACTTCGAGAACCTGAAGGTGATTTCTTCTTCCACTGACTTTAAAGCTACTGAATGTAGAATATTCAATTTCGAATCGCTACTGCCACCTGCTGATGAAAAATTTAACTGAACATACCGTTCTTCACATACAGACCACGCACATTACGTCACAGCCGCAGACAGGGTGCGGGAAATTCTAACCCGAATCCAGTCTGAAAACTATTGGCCAAAGGCTTGCAGGGGTACCCATTGTGAACAGCTAAGGTGTTAATCTACTAATTAGAAGGCATTTCAGTCATAAATGGTAAAAAAAAAAAATATGCTTATTGTAAAGTTATTTTGGGGGGGAAAAGTTCCATATTGCAACTTTAAGAACAAGAAAAAAAGTAATGAAATAGGGAACTTAATTCAAGCAAAATTATCTGCCAAAAACAGACTTTTTTGATTAACTGAATAGTCTTTTGAGACCTTTTGAAACTGGTATTTCATTTCTGATTATTTAATTGCTGATCATGTGTTGATCCCATGGCTCAATGGTGTGTGTGTTGATCTTGTTGCTCTCTCAGGGTGGAGATGACCTGGACCCCAACTACGTTCTGTCCACCCGCGTGCGTACCGGCCGTAGCATCAAGGGCTTCACCCTGCCGCCGCACAACAGCCGTGGAGAGCGCAGAGGCATTCAGCAGCTGTCCATCGAGGGTGACTAGTTGTTTTTTTTTTTCTATTGTTTCATGAAGATCCATTTAGTTGCTTCGATTGATAGCTTTACTAATAAAATTACTTTTAAATAATAACAAAACATTTGATCATTTTATTAAATAACATTTAGAATTGGTCTTATTAATAATAATGAAATAAATGATAAAATTCAGAATTATTATTATTTTTTTATTAATACAATGATCAATGTTTTATTTCAGAAAACAATTTGATTAAATATTGTTAATCAATATATAAGCAATACAAGGAATTATAAAAAATTAAGCACTTTACAAAAACTTTTTTATAATTATTTACTTAAATAAAAATCGGTTAATTAATTTTTTATCAAATGCAATTCAAAAATAATTATTTTATTATAAAAATGAAAAAATCTGCATATACAATTGCTAGGACAAGTGCTAACAGAAGTAAAATTGTAATACAAGTGGTAAAGCAAGCGCTAACGCAAATGCTAACACAAGTGCTAAAGCAAGTGCTAACAAAAGTTGCTAACACCAAGCGCAAACACAGGGGCAAAAATGCTAACACAAGTGCTTACATAAACTCAAAACACAAGTGCAAAAATGCTAACAGAAATGGCAATACAAGCGCTAACACAAATACTAACACAAGCACCAAAGCAAGCGCAAACACGAGCTCTGACCCAAGTGCTAAGACAAGCGCTAAAATTGTCTCACCTCCACCAGCTCTGGCCAGCCTGGAGGGCGAGTTCAAGGGCAAGTACTACCCCCTGGACGGCATGACCGACGCCGAGCAGGAGCAGCTGATCGCCGACCACTTCCTGTTTGACAAGCCCGTGTCCCCGCTGCTGACGTGCGCCGGCATGGCCCGTGACTGGCCCGACGCCAGGGGCATCTGGTGAGGGAAACTGTCTGCCGTGTAGCACGTGTGAGAAGCGTGTGTGGCCACCCAAGATGGCGCCCGTAGAAAATCTGCCCATAATGACTTGCAAATCATCATTTCTTTACTTCAATGTTTCAATCTAGGAACTTTTATGAAGAAATTAACCCTTTTCTCATAACATTACTTGCGTTATAAAAAAAATTAAATAAAAATCATCATAACAAATCCTGGCCCTGGCAATGTATTAGTGAATTTTTTTTAACATTTTCTTAATTCATTCACTGCCATTGACAGCTATAGATGTCAAAAATTCATTTGAACAATTTCTATTAGTTTAACTTTTTTTTCTTCCATTCCAATATGAAAACCTATATATATATATTTTTTACATTTAGAACAGATATAAAATGTTTGATTAATCGTGAGTTAACTAGTGTCATGCGATTAATTACGATTACAATTTTTTATCGCATGATCCCCTAATTTTTAAAAATATTTTCTTTAAAAAATAAAATAAATTAACTAATATATATATATATATATATATATATATATATATATATATATATTTTTTTTTTTTTAAAGAAAAGATTATTAAAAATTAGTGGCGTCAGGTGATTACATTTTTTTTTTATCGTAATTAATCGCATGACTTCACTAGTTAACTCACGATTAATCACAAATTTTCTATTTGTTCTAATACAATAAAAAAAGGTTTTCATACTGTTGTTAACAAAAAAGAAGAAAAAAAATCTAATTAATTTTTGACGTCTATAGCCAACAATGGCAGTGAATGAGTAAAAAAGCTGACTTAAAAAAACAAACAAAAAACAAATCACTACTTTTGAAAAATTACATATTTTAGTGAAAAGTATCAGTGCAAAACATTTCTCAAAAAAAATATTTATTCCCCAGAGAGAAAGATAGTAGGTAGTGTGTAGATGGTGACGTTGATTTGGTTGTGCAGGCACAACGACAACAAGACTTTCCTGGTGTGGGTGAATGAGGAAGACCACCTGCGTGTCATCTCCATGCAGAAGGGCGGCAACATGAAGGAAGTGTTCAGGCGCTTCTGTGTGGGTCTGCAGAAGGTAAGCAAAAAAAAAAAAACACACACACATTGAAATGAAAAAAATGTGAATACATTTGTTGACGGATGTCCTTTTCCTCAGATCGAGGAGATCTTCAAGAAGCACAACCACGGTTTCATGTGGAACGAGCACCTGGGCTACATCCTGACCTGCCCGTCCAACCTGGGCACCGGCCTGCGCGGTGGCGTCCATGTCAAGCTGCCCAAGCTCAGCACGCACGCCAAGTTCGAGGAGATCCTCACCAGACTGCGCCTGCAGAAGCGCGGCACAGGTAATACGACGCACTGCTCTGACACAAGCTCCCATCCGGTCCGATATCCAACTCCAGTCCAGAGTAACATTGCATCCTAAAATGCACTATAAGCAGATTTATTTATTTTTTTTTAAAGAAGAAAAATGTTTTTTCTTCCATTACATTAGACCCACGGGTTCGCATATTCTAAAAATCGCCCACTCTTCCTTCCTCCAGGTGGCGTGGACACGGCCTCCGTGGGTGGCGTGTTCGACATCTCCAACGCCGACCGTCTGGGCTCCTCCGAGGTGTACCAGGTTCAGCTGGTTGTGGACGGCGTTAAGCTGATGGTGGAGATGGAGAAGAAGCTGGAGAAGGGCGAGTCCATCGACGGAATGATCCCCGCCCAGAAGTAAACTAAAAGACCAACAACCACCGCGGTGACCATGACTGTCTGTGTTGTTGCTGTTTTTTGTTTTGTTTTTATATCAAAACCAAAAAGAAGCCTGGTTGTTCTTTGACAACATCAGTTATCCTCCTTTCCTTTCTTTAACTTGTTTCTCCTCTGTAACATCCTGGGATCAATCCATCCGCTCACTATTTCTCTGGTTGTAAATTAGAACTGGACAAATAAACAAATGCCCCATTTAAAAACAAACTACTTTGTCTTAATTTATTTTTTGCGAACTGACGGATAATTACTCAACTAGATATTTGACAAATTACCATCTTGATTATCTGCGCCCTAATGTATTCTGAATGTATAAACTTCGTCTTCATCTCTAACCTTGCCAGCAAGATTAATTCTTGCGGTATTAGTGAGTTCAAAAACTCCGGAGAATACATCTTGTAGTTTGTAGCCGATTTTTTTCCGTTCGGACCAATCAGGCGTTGTTTAGGCAGGACGAAACCAATAAGCGCCGATGTCAGTGTGGAACAAACCAACCTAACAGACTACAATCAATTAAGTTCTTGTAGAATTACTCACCGTTTTCTTGTTGAATTTGAACAGCGAGGAGTTTCGTGCATGTTTATCAGGTAAGATTTTAAAGTTTGGGATCAATTCTCGCGTAAAAACGTTTTCCTTAAAATCAAAACAATCTAAAAAACAAACAAAAAACGCATACTTTTAAAGAAAATAAAAATCTAAAAAGGTGTTTGAAAATACTTTACATTGAAAAAATATATAACTATAGTAAAACAATAATAATGTATAGGTAACTCAAAACAAGCAAAAAAATAAATAAATCCAAAATCCCCCCAAGAACGCATCCAAAAAATGTGACCTTTTCGCCACATTACACCTCAAGCACCACAAAACCTGAATACAACTATAATGGCTCCATTCAATTATAAATTCACCTTAATTATTACTAGGCATTTCTGCTCTTTTAATTTACCTATGTAGACAAATTCTAATCAATCTTACAACAGTTGGGAGCCAGGAACACTAACCACTAGGCTAAACTTTAATCTCCTAGGCCTTGATTACGGCATTGAGATTAAACAGTGCCTATTTCAAACCACAAAACATGCAAGGTCTCAAATTAGAATAAAACGGAGAGAAATTATTTGACTAAATTCAAAACAACACTTTAGCTTCACCAGTACACCGAGAATGTAAGTAGTACATCTAAAACACTACTGCCAAATAATAATTCAGATTCCGCGAATCGTTACTCACTAAACAGTACCTCATATAGACTCAAAACTTTGGACTTAATTAAGCAATGCTCTAAGAATTCCTTTAACCATCATGGGATGCACCATTCCTGGAAGAACTGCAATACCAGGTCGATGCGTGGAGTGGACGGAGCAAGCCCTTATTCCATCTCCCAGTTGCAAAAATCAATTTAATATATGGTCCCCTGGTAGAGGACGTATCAGATATTAAACTGATAAGAACAGATACTACACTTGATCTTAGCCAAAAGGCCGAGAAGCGATACCCACAAAGGGTCAGGGGCAAGAACTTAATTCCAGAGACTACAACTTTAAGTTGCGGTTGCACACATCACCTGACACGCCAAACAACTACACACAGTTTAGAATGATAATGCGTCAACTGCGTTGTTTTCAACCTGCGCATCAAACGTGTTGAACATCTAAGTCAGTGGTGTCCAAACTCGGTCCTCGGGGGCCGGTAGTCCTGCAGGTTTTGGAGGTTTCCCTGCTCCAACGCACCTGTTTCAATCAACAGGATTGTTATCAGGCTTAGTAGAGCTTGCTGATGAGCTTCAGCTGTGTTGGAGGAGAGAAATATCCAAAACCTGCGGGACTACCGGCCCCCGACGACCGAGTTGGGACACCACTGATCTAAGTGGAGCGATCTCACGCTGATGTTACGCTCATTTACCTATCATTTTATTATTTACATAATATCAGGGGAGAGCGCGAACGCAGTCCCCCACTACCAGAAATTGTGCAGTCGAGATTCCCACATTTGGGGAATTCGCAGAGGTCAGCACAGCCGGAGTGCAATGGCTGAGCCTCACCCTGGGTGAACCACCTTCTTGATCATGGTATCTCCCCTGCCAGGTAAGTATGAATTGTACAGATCACCAACGCTGAGGTCTTTAGCACACACACCATCTTCAGTCATGTTCTCTTTTTGTACACACGTGAAAATTCGAACACACACACACACACATACAACGCTGGATGCGGAAGCACTAGTACACCCGTTATTAACCAGTTATTAACATTAACTAAACAATTGTCAAATTAGGGTTTAAGAATCTGCGAAAACCTTCCCATAATGCATTGCTCCTTACTCACAGTCCTATCCCCACGCCTTTACACACACCCTCGCTTGCTTTGTCCTTGTCAGTAACAACAAATCAATAAATTACCGCTGCTGACATCTAGTGGTATGTAGCAAACACTACACTCTTCAACAACAATGACTTTTTATTGTACTCATATTATTATGTATGTATTATTATTAATATAAGGCCATAAATTGTAAATATTAAATAAACATATCTGGGGGAAATTCAAGGTAAATATTCGCGAGAAAAGTATTAATCCCATAATAATTACATTTAAAAAAATAACGTCATATATAACGTTTATGCTCCCTCCTGTTGTTATGGCAGACGTTAAACAACCGCCTTCACAGATTATCACACACCATATTGAACAACAATACAAATATATTAGCAAAGAAATCCATGAATTTCTAATGTTCGAGCTAATATCAGAAAAATTATATTTTACAATCATAGGGGGTGCACCGTTCCTGGAAGTACTGCAATACCAGGTCGATGCGTGGAGTGGACGGAGCAAGCCCCTATTCCATCTCCCAGTTCCAAAAATCAATTTAATATATGGTCCCCGGGTAGGGGACGTATCAGATATTAAACTGATAAGAACAGATACTACACTTGATCTTAGCCAAAAGGCCGAGAAGCGATACCTACAAAGGGTCAGGAGCAACGAATTAATTCCAGAGACTACAAGTTAAAGTTACGGTTGCACACGTAGACTAATTATAATGTCACATAACCGACATGCCAAACAACTATACACCATTTGAAATGATAATGCGTCAACTGCGTTGTTTTTAATTTGAACATAGAACGTTTTGAACATTATGAACGTGTTCAGATGTTCGTGTATGTTTTGTTCACGTGGTTCACGTCGACCCAATAGAAAGCGGCAAAAAACTGAACTCCTTATGCCATGTAAAAATAATTTTTAAAAACCGACGAAAATAATTTATCATTTGTAATAACAATCGGCTGTTGGTATATTGCTGTGGTCCAAAACCGGGGAGCTGTTTGACCAACATTTTGACAAAAAGACATCATGCAGTTACTACTACTACTGCTACTACTACTAGCTACTTCCTGTTCCTGCTTGTTAGCAAAATGGCAGTAGCACTCTACCGCCATCAACGCAGTGGAGGTGAACTACACGCATCAAAGAATTTGGTCGAGAACACGCGAGTGAGTTCCGTTATTAGCCCTTATGAAAACTATGCCGCCAACATGTAAAGTCTAAAGTCACGAATGTTGACCGACCATTACAAGTTTCAACGTAAAAAATACAAAAATAAATCAGTAACGATGCACTTGCTCCTGGAAACAATACAAACGACTGTCTAATTTAGTGATGGACTTGTGGCTCTTTAAAGGGAGCCGTTCAAAAGACCAGCATTTTTTTGTTTTGTTTTTTTAGTATTATTTTAAAACGTAAAATTAGTGACACATCGCTATTCATGCCATACTTTATAAGGGGCATATTCTCCCGGGTGTTCAAGTCAGAAATGGCACTCGCGAAGGTAAAACGTCATTTTGTGCGTTAATTAACTGCTTCCGTGTTCCTCCGCGTCTCGCCGAGCGGCTGCTGTGCTAACGCACGAATACGGTCATGGCCAATCGTTCGCAATATTTTAGTATACAAAGATGAGTGGATTAAGTAGCTGCCAAGGATGGATGGAAGAAGCACTTATAAGTTTTCATTTTAACACTTTATCAGGGGAGAGCGCGAACGCAGTCCCCCACTACCACAAATTATGCAGTCGAGATTCCCACATTTGGGGAATTCGCAGGGGTCAGCACAGCCGGAGTGCAATGGCTGAGCCTCACCCTGGGTGAACCACCTTCTTGATCATGGTATCTCCCCTGCCAGGTAAGTATGAGTTGGATGCGGCGCGAGCACGAGAGTCATTCACGCGCACACTATGTGAAGCGATGGTTTCATAACTTGTGAACAATCATACGGACACATCGGAACACATAACACACATACGGAAATTTAAAAGGTAGTGTAAGCAAATACACTGACAAATATTCTTCTGAGTATTTGAAGTTAGAGTTGACAGTCAGTGGCTTCCCATAATGCATAGCGGCACCGACACATTACGGCAGTCGTAGTCATTGCGCGGCTCGTCTAGTTTTAATTGACCAAATATTCTATATTTTGTTTAAAAATGAAATACTGTGGGTTGTATTAAATGGAAAATATGTTATTTTTATTTACCGAAATATTTGTTTTACTTTTTTTTAAGGACACTTTAGAGCTGTAATTTTAATATCATGATCATTTTGCTCACTGTTTGTTATCATACCGTCAGAATGTAACAGTGACGTGCAGTGAGCACTAGGTTTGGGTAGGCAGACAGTCGCAAATTAAGACGCACACACCAATTACAAATGAGTGTGTCGGTAGGCGAGTGTACAACGTAATCTAGGGTGACCATATTTTCATTTCCAAAAAAAAAAAGAGGACACTCAGCCTGACTTCGAGATACTTGATACTCAGATACAAGATGCCATACATTCAAACTATTTTAACATATGCTTCCTCTGTATGGGTAGAAAATAAAACAAAAAAACATTACTCTCTTTTGAAGTCTTACATTTTTTGCTCTGCAAACTTCTTTTTTTTTTTTAAAACTTCGAGCGGGGTTCGTACCTGTCGCCTCCGGTGAGTCAGCTCAACACTTGCCACTCATCTTAAAGTAAAGTAAAGTAAAGTTGCAGTGCACTCTTACCCTTCCATTTGCCGCACAACGAAAAACGAACCATTACAAACCCGCCCGGACGCCAGTCAAATATAATTAAGTGAATATCTCCCTGTAAAACAGCCTAATTCCTTTCAAAATCAAGCTAGCAATAGCAATAGCAATGCTAAACACTATGTAAATCGAAGCACATCCACAAAGACAATCTTTCCTTTTGCACCATTCTTTGTGAAAAGTACGAATAATTCTTTGTCCCTTACTTTGCTGAAGATCCGGTAGCTAAGGCGTTGGTCTCCCATCCTCCAAAAGATGGCGTTTTCCCTCAAAAGGAAGGCGTGAAAATAGTTTTATATTCTCCAGAGTGACGTCATTTTACCGCTTTGCTGTGTAGTGTGCCCTAAGTGTGTTTTGAATTCACGAATGCGCTTTGCGAACGTACGTTCGCATAGGTATAATACAGCGACGTAAAAAAGGCTGCGTAGCGATCTGCCTAATTGCGTAAAGGACTTTTCTACTGGGAAACTGACTACGGCATGCGTGAACACACATCGCTACGCGGTCAGGGCTGGAAAAAGCACAGTAGCTCTGTGCCTTCAGGAAGATAATTTTTTCCAGAATTTTTGCCTGCAGGCCAGACGAAGTAATGAGTCATTTTTAATTGAGGTATGAAAATCACCAAATGTTGTCACTTTTAAACCTGTAGGTAGTGTAGGCTTTCTGAAATGAAAGAATAAATTAAAATTAATAGAAAAAGCCAAACGGTTTCAACTTTCATTTCAGCTTGGGGTAGGCAGTACCTACCTTGCCTAGCCTGACCGCACGTCACTGGAATGTAGTATTGACACAGGCCTAGTGGGAACCTAGTACCATAGGAAAACAGTCAATACAATTTTGTACATTCTGCTACATAAATATATAGCGAACAATACGTGACAAACATGCAGATACCCATATTAAAAGTCTCCTTTCATCTCAATGTTGTTTTCAAAAAGGAGATGAGTGTCAAACCTGGCAACATAGCGTGCTCCCATCGGTGTTCCAGTTTATTGTTGGGGTTCGATGACCTTACTTTAACACTAGACACTTTAGAGCTGTACACATGCCTCCCATACCTTGCTGAGTTTATTGATGATTCCTAGTCAGGTGTTGGGCGATATGGCCTTAAAACAAAATATTACTATTGTTTTCAATATTAAAAATAGTCCCCCATGTTTATTTATTAAGGAAGTTTTTCATTTATAACATATTCGACTGTTCAGTTATTTGACAAAACCCGACAGGCACACCTTTTTCAGCTCCAAGTGAACAATGTACTTGATTTATAAAAATGAAGAAACGCTAGCAACATGCTCATGATGGCTGTTTAGCCAAATTAGCTAATGAGTTAATTCTCTTCCAGACAAAATATAAGGCTGTGATAAAAAAAAAAGAAGATGATCTGGAAATATCAGAGGTTGAAAGTCTTTATTTGTCTCACACATGATGTTTTGAGGACTGCAGCTCGCTCCATAAATTAAAACCAGTGATGGCTACAAAAGGCGCTAATATGATGTCCTGGAAGTCTTACAGAAAAAAAAAGAGAAAAAAATCACAGCTTGACATCACCAGCTGATGATGACTAGCCAAAAACTGACACTTGCAAGCTTTTTGTCTTTTCATTGGTTGACAGTCACACCCCTTTAACGCTTTTCGGAGTTTAAAGTGTTGTTAAAAAAAATAAAAAAATTGATTGTACCTTCCTGAGAACGTAAATGTTCAAATCCAAAATGAAAGAAAATGTACGCTTATAACACAGGTTCATACATCAGAGTCTATCATTGAAGTTCTTGAATATCGCACAAGTAATTATGGCTAATAAGATGCTATGTAGTGAAAGGTGCGTTATCCATCACATATTTCACAGACATCTGATTGGACGCTTGCTTTACGATGGTTTATCATTATTACCATATGCAAAATCAAATATTTGAAATATTTATGCTAACTTAAAGCTACCCGCTGTGATGGCAGTCAAAAAGTGTGTGAATGTGAACCAACAAAAACATCACAGCAGTCAGATTGGAAGTTTGGTTTTAGAACAGCAAGGGATATCATTTAATTGTAGGAAATAGCCAATATTCGGGGTATCAATTAATTTAAAATAACACTTGTGTGCTAATAGCAACATAGTGATTGCAGAGAAAAGTGTAAAAATAACATCACATTAGATACTTTCTAACTGCTTTAAGACAATGAAATCCAACATTTTGGATAAAAAAAAAACATGTTAAATAGCATTTGTGTGCTAATGCGATCCTAGGCAGCAAAAGGCGTGTTAGCCTTTACCAAAAATACATCGAACTGATCACAGCAATCGGAGTGGACACTTAACTGATAGGAGACAATGACAGAACATCACGTCCAATATTTTGGATACTTTTTTTTTTTACGTTAAGACAGAATTTGCGTGTTAATGCTAACATTGCGAAGCTAGGTAGGTAGAGAATGTGTAAGAATTAACCAATAAACCAACACAATTACGCTCTGTTTTAAAGCCATGACAGGAAGTCAATCTAATACTGTATTTCAAATAGCATTTTAATAAGCAGCATTTGTGTGATAAACCTAACGTTGTGATGCTAGGTAGCGAAAAGTGTGTGAACATTAAAAAATACACTTGTGAAGTCTGATTAGACGCTTACATTAAGACGATGACACAATGTCATTTTTATGGTAGAAAAAGCCAAATTTATCTGATTTTTTTATAATATTAACCTGATGCTAACATCGCAATGCTTGGTAGTCGAAGGTGTGTGAGCATGAACCAACAAATCAATCTTGCCTCAACTTAAAGAAAGAAAGAAACAAAACAAAACAAAAGCAATTACTACAGGAAGTAGAAGTAATTGTAATGATGAGTGTTCACTGCATGTCTCCCTCTAGAGGCTGGAGGTCAGAATGCAGCATCGCTACTTCAGCATATGACGTCTGCTACACACATTTTTTGCTGTCTGTCCTTTTAATCAGAAAAATTGATAAACGTGATTATAAATAGCAGCGCTTCAAGGAATGATGACAAATCTATCGGGGGGGAAATATCTTAGCTAATGTTAACATGTATTAGGACCACACTTAAAATAAATTATAAAACCAGAATAAAGTTGGGATCTTGTGTCTTTTTTTTCTTCCCGAAAATAAAATAAAATCAAAAGCATCTTAAGAAACTAAAACTGTAATTTTTCAAGAAAAAATAGTACTATTATGAAATCAAATTAGAAATGAAAGGATAAGTCATATTTTAACGGGAATCCTTTCTATCTAATACTATCTTCATTTCACCTCGCATAGCACATAGGAAAATAGTTTTTTTTATATTAAAAAAAAAATCACTGAAAGAAATCTTAATCCCCCTCCCCCCAAAACAAAAAACAAAACAAACAAACAAACATGCTTTTCTCTTGAAGCAAATTCAACTATTCTCCACAAGCATATTTTTTGGGTGGTTCAGTTTGGTTTAATCCGGAAAAAAAAAAAAACTTTATTTTTTATTTTTTAGATTACTTATTTTTCTCTTTCATATGATTAAGTTTTTCTTCACCAAACATTATTTTCTTTTGCAAAGACCAACTTTATTGCAAAAAAATGTTTTTGTGGTTGTTTATTAAAAAAAAAAAAAAATCAAATCACATTCTCACTTGCAAGCAAAAATAAATAACAAAAATAAAAAAAACTCAAAAGACTGCGAATTTCTTTCTGAAAAATATGATAATTTCTTTTCAATTTTATTTATGTACTTATTTATTTTAACCAGAAAAAACAACATTGTTTACATGGAGGGGGGAAGGGGGATAATTCTCATGCGATTCCATTTCTTCTTGTAAAAAAACGTGATTTTAGTTTCCTAAAATTATAACTTGATTCTGATGGTCTTAATCCTGAACATTTTTTTGTTGTTTTGAATGTGGTCTTAAGACTCGTTAGTAGCTGATCAGTCAAACATGATGAAATAAAGTGTGTGTGAGTGTGTGACGTTCTCTTTTCACTTGTTTTCAGCAGTTCAAGATGGGACACAGGACAAGGGTCTTTGGCGGAGGCACGGCGAGGAGTTTGCGCCCGCTTCTCCTTCCCCGCCGTCATTATTTCCCGACATGGCCCCCGTGCCGCCCTCAGAGCTCCAGCTCCTTGGACACTTTGGTGGCGATGTCCCTGAAAGCGAGCGGCGCCCCCCAGAGGCGCTTGAAGCGCACGCCGCTGCTCTGCGCCGGCCCGCCGGGCAGCTGGCACACTTCGGCCTCGAAGGCCACGCGGGCGCCGGCCGCTCCGTGCGTGCAGGACAGCAGGAAGGGGCCCGCCAGATGGACCTGGCAGCCGCAGCCCTGGGCCGCCTCCCGGAGAGCCAGGACCACCTCGGCCGGGTCGCGGGGGCTGCGCACCCTCACATCCCAGCCGCATCGGGGGGTCCGGGGCTCTGATGCTTTCTGATGCCCAGATATATGGCGACTGAACCAAATGGGGGGTCGAGGGGTCGGGGGTGAATGCAGGTTAGATGAGTTTGATGGAGGGAAAGCAAGAGGAAAAATAGATTAACATCACACATTTGTTACATTTTGTTACAATTACTGGAAAGATATTATTAGCACAAGGTCATGCTGTTGAATTTTGTTTAATTGCTACATTGAAAGCCTCTTGACTGCTTGCTGTCATTTATTTTGTGTTGATTATTTTTATTGTGTTGATTTGGGGCAGATATAAGTTTTACTTCTTCCTGTCCCTTTTCATTATTATTTTTTTTATTTAAATAATGAAATAAAAAATCTGAATTGAATTGTATTTCAATATTATAGTTCTACTAGCTAAACATACTTCATCATATACAAATATGGGCTTTTCATTTGCTTAAATAATTTGTTGCTGTTGTTTTTATTTATTTTTTATTTTATTTTATTTTTTATTATGTGAAGCACCTTGTGTTGCTTTTAAAGTATGAAAGGTGCTATAGAAATAAAGATTTATTTCACATGTGTACACAAACATCTATGTAAACATAATGGTTTTATCATTATTAAAAGTTTTTTTTTTTTTCATTTAAAAAATATTTTTCTTTTTTTATGTGTAAAAAATAAGATATTTTAATTTTTAAATTTGTCTTCAAATTTATTTTTATTAACCAGGATACGATTAATAAATAGGCGGTACAGAAAATGGATGTATTAATGTATGTATGAGGGAGGTATTAATGGACAGATAACGATATTAAAAATAATATACACTGCTCAAAACAATTAAGGGAACACTTTGTTCCTTTATTTATTTATTTTTTAGCAGTGTACATTCCTTGACTAGTTTGCTGGCATTGGACCAAAACCTTGTATCTCCATAATTGTCACTTCTCAGGAGACCCCCAAAACAGCATGTTTGTTCTAGCATTAACGTTGCATCATCAAAGAAAGAAAAACATTTTCAAACACTTTAGATTGGTCAATAATTCAAAAAAAAAGGATAGATTTTTGAAAAAAATACTACATTTACCAAATTGTGACTTATAAGGTTTCTGTGCAGATAATGTGTGCGGTGTTGTTTGTAAATTATACTATATAATATAGTAGATAGATTAATCGATTAATAGTAATAATAATAGTTAATTTATAGTTTTCAGGACAGCTGAAGTGTGTAGCAGCTTTCTTTCTGTTAGGAGCTGCGTACAGCATCACTTTCTCTTCAAACCACCTTAAATGTCAGCTTTACAAGCGTCACGTCGGCTGTGCAGGTAGTGTGTGTGTGTGTTGTGGTAAATGATCCTATATAACTGACTGTCATTTATTATATTGCTTAGCAGCTTTTGTTACAGTCAACACAAACCGTCAGCTTTACAGATGCCGCGTCTGCTGAGTCCACTATTTGAGGAAATACATTGTTTTCTCAATCATTTCTATACACAATGACTATTTAACTTTTCCTAATGGCTAATCTAAATAGGGTGAAAAAGGAGGTCCAATATGTTTTTTGTTTTGTTTTGCAGGGTGGTTCTAGCACCAGCACTCACAACATGGCTAATTAAGCTAACGTTACCTGCTGCAGTAAGTCTGAGACACTGAGAGGAAACACACACAACTTTTAGGAAACAAAAGGAGCATTTGTGCATTAAAGCGTTGCTAATGCTAGATCATCATACGGCGTACGGTAAATTCATTTGATAACTTAAAACACACCACGCATCTCTTGTTAGTTTACTGTGCATAATGTATTTTTTTTTAAAAAAAGAAAGAAAAGAAAAAGAGCAGATAATAAAGACTACTCTCACAAGATAATATTAGAATGAATTAACTTGTCTCACAAATACAACTTTTTTTGTCTATATATTTTCTCAAAAAACGGTATTTTTCTTTAAAAAAAAAAAAACACTTTTTTCCCCATTGAAAAATAGGAACTTTTTCCTCAAAAAAATCTTTTCAATGATAAATAACGCGCCCCACAATAAAATAAAAAAATACTTATTTTCAAAAAAAAATCCTCCTATTGACTTCCCCCCCTCTCACTTCTGCTCAAAATATGACTTTTTTTCCTCTAAAAATCAAATTTCTTTCCTCCAAATTAGTATTTACATCACTTATTTTTACATAGCGACTGGACTGCTACCTTTGTGATGACAGTAAAAAATGTTTAGAAGTCTATTAAATAAACAGCAGTGAACTTTAACTACAATAAATAAATAAACAAATAAATATGTGCCGACAAATGTAGATTAAAAAACTTTGGCGCCTCACATTGTGACCGGAAAAATAGCAACTTTTTCCTCCAAAAAATCTTTTCAATGATAAATAACGTGCCCCATAATAAAATAAAAAAAGGGGACTTATTTTCAAAAAAAATCCTCCTATTGACTTTCCCCCCTCTCACTTTTCCTCAAAATATGACTTTTTTCCCTCTAAAAATCTGATTTCTTTCCTCCAAATTAGTATTTACATCACTTATTTTTACATAGCAACTGGACTGCTACCTTTGTGATGACAGTAAAAAATGTTTAGAAGTGTCTAAACTAACCCTAACCCTAACCCATAAACAAATAAATATGTGCCAATAAATGTAGATTAAAAAACTTTGGCGCCTCACCTTGTGACCGGAGATCTGCTGATTCTCTCAGGTTCGTCTGTGACCCTCAAGAGGAAGACAAAAAGTGTCCATTAGAAAACAACCAGGAAAAAAACACTTCCTGCTCAATTTGTACTTCAATGAGTGAACCAATTAAAACACAGAACACGGCTACTCATCCATCACAGAGATCAGTGGGCAGATGTCAACAGCACACAAAAATGAACATGAGCACCATCAAGTCTTCACACAAAAATGTCATGTGATCCCGTTTCATCTGCATTCGTACTGATTTTATATCTTTACCCCTCACAGACTTGTTGTGTGACTTGTTCGTTAACGACAACAAAGTGAGGCTGAATAAATGTGGAGAAGAGTACAGGACAGGTGTATGATGGGAGGACAGCAGAAGTAGAAAAAGAATAATAACAGCAGCAGAACAACACAAAAGCTGTGTGAAATGTTGGTTCAACAGCAGCGTAATCCAGATTAACATCACTAATCTTGCTGGAAAACAGCTCACACACTCTCGCTCAGGATGACGCGTGCACAAGCTACCACCCTCTTAAAACGCGCACACACAATTCTGTTCTTTGGCAACGACTCTTAACTTTAAAAGTCACCTCCACTTGTGAAGTATTACCTAACAAGTAAACATATGGAAGAGGATGATCAGGGCCACGTTAAAGAGGCAAAGATCAAAAAGAAAATCAAAAAGAAAATCTAATTATTACTCAAAGGTTATTACAAGAAAAACTAAGATATTTTAAGGGGGGAATCAAAGACACATTTTTGAGAAAATAATTGGGTTAATATTACAAAGTACAATAATAATTTTCGAGAAAAAAAGATGTGTTGTGACAAAGTTGAAATTTTATAACAATAAGTAAAGTGTCATTCTAAAAGCTGTAGCAAAGAGAGAACAAAGTTGTATTTTGTGTATTTCTATCAAAAACAGCATAATTTAACTAGAATTACACAAGAAAAGAGTTTAAATCTAACTAGAAAATGTAATTTTGCAAGAAAAACGTTGAAATATCAGAAAAAAAATTGATTTAGAAGAAAAAAAATTGCAATGTTATCAGAATGAAGTCCTAATATTGTTCAGTATTTTTTTTAATTTACTATTAATAATTTTGATGTATTTAAATATGACAATGAAGTTGTATTATTGTGTTGAAAAAGTTAAAATAATTATATAATTATTATAATCTTGATAATTACTTGTTTATTATATATATTTTATATATATTTTATATATATTTTTGGATCCCCCCCTAAAAAACCTTATAACATTACAACTTTGTGCTCATAATTTGCCTATTAATTTCTTTTCCATGATGCCCTATTACTCTTTTAGTTGGTACAAAGTGCGAAAACCAAATAAATTGTTATACCTTGTTTTACCCACAGGGGGCAGCACTGCAGGCCAAACCAAGCCCACAACACCTCTCCCCTCCTCTCTCTACAAACTATTACTGACACATACACGCACACACACTCAGTCTGACAGCCAGACACACAAAAACAGTGCAGACAAACACTCGGATTGCTGCTGGTTAGAGGTGTCGTCAGACAAACATCATATTGTCAAATTTTGAATATCCAAAAATCTGACATACCGCCAATGTATGTTTGTGTGACTGCCGTACACTCCAACCAGTGATATGGACATATAGACAGACACACGGGAAAACATGGATGGACATGTAGCGAGACACACAGCAGCCAGAAAAGATGGGAAAGGAAGACTTACTAACTGTTTTTGTGGCCTGCGGGAGGTTGCAGCCCGACACGGATTTGTTTGAACTCTGACGCTTAGAAGGGTCAAGAGTGACCCTGGAAGAAGAGGAAGAGTAGGTGTGGAATGACACAACAAGAGCAGAGTGTCAGAGCAAAGAAAGAAAGAAAGTGGGAAGGGCAGGGGAGGAAAACAACATGGAGGTGAGAGGAAACAAAGCAGAAGAAGATTGAAGAAGAAGACAGGATGGCAAATCGGCAGGTGACTGGCGAGGGGAAGCAAACGTGGTTAGACAATCAAACAAACACGGAAAAGCAACGACGACCAGCGCTACGCCACGCGCGGAAAAGAAAGTTGTCCGCCGCAGACTGACGCCAACGCAAATACGTTACAGGGATGCACTTCCACACAGGAAGTGATGTCATACACTGACATGACACCTCAGTAAGGGTGAACGGAACGCTTCCTTTAATTAAAGCCTCGCTTCCACCAAGCCACCCTGTTGGCGGATTCGCGTCAGTAGTGAGTAGCCATGTTGAGTGGGTACCGTGCAGTGGAAACGGGCAAAGAGATGAGAGATTTGGTTCTTGCTAATACGCTAGTTGCGGTAAAGAGAAGAGACAAAGGCAGAGCGAAAACGGAACGTTATACCCAAGTGCACATTGGGGCTGAACTATTTTGAAAAACAATTGAACTGCAATTTTTGTCAAGAATTGGTAACATTAGTACAGAAGAGGATTAGGGCCAATAAAGAGGGGGGGAGGATTATAACTTTAAAGTGAGAATTCTGATTTTAAAGTCAGAATTCTGACTTTAATCTCAAAATTCTGACTTTAAAGTGGGAATTCTGAGAATAAAAAACAAACTTTTGACTGTACATGACTAGGAGAGACAAAGATATGCGCTAACTTCAATTTATTTGTTAAAAAAAATAGAGGTAACGTACGGAAGGGGATTAGGACCAGTGAAGAGAGAAAAAAAAAGTTTGCCAGGATTCTCACTTTATTTTCAGAATTCTCACTTTAAAGTCACAATTCTGACAATTCTCACTTTAAAGTCACAATTCTGAAAATAAAGTAATAATTCTAACTTTAAAGTCACAATTCTGACTTTAAGGTCATAATTCTGTGATTAAAGTCAGAATTCTCACTTTAAAGTCACAATTCTAAGAATAAAGTGAGAATCCTGCCAACCCTTTTTTTTTCCCTCTCTTCACTGGCCCCAATCCTCTTCCGTACGTTACCTCTAATTTTTTAACAAATAAATTGAAGTTAGCGCCTATTTGTGTCTCTCCTAGTCATGTACACTCAAAAGTTTGTACACGTTAGAAACATTACCTCATAGTGTTTGCATTTGCCAATAAGAAAGCATCTAAAGGCCAATAGAGGTGCACTGAGTTGTTACCGCGCAGAGGAAAAGCAGCGCCAAAGATGTGAAACTGAGGCGGACAACTTGTCAAGCTTCATTGAAAAACAATAAAAGCTGATATGTTAGTAGATGAGATCTTTATGTACTAGAAGAAGTCATTAACTCTTTGACTGCCAAAAACGTTTAATAACGTTTAGTAAAATCCTAAGGAGGGCTGCCAAAGACGTTAAAAGTCGTGGAGGAAAGCCTTGGTAGTATGTGTGTTTCCATAGTCCAAACAAAAAATTTTCTGTGGACCTTGAAAGATCAGTCAAAATGCTTAAATCAGCTGGCACCCACAGCATCCCTTTTCTGAAAACGCTTGGCAGTCAAAGAGTTAACATCAGTCCATCCAGTACACTTTCAAATATCCATTTTTAGCGTGCTAATCAATTAGCCACAGCGCTAGTCCACAGTCAGCAGCAGATTTTCTCCCATGGCTTCTCCGCTTACCTGCGGGTCAACTTGGAGGTGAGCTTGCTGAGCAGGTTGCTGGTAGTGCGTGGGGTCCTAGCACCAGACAGGGTGCCGCCAGTGTCGTGCGACGGCGTGGGCGAGGCCGGGGCCGCGTGCAAGGGTGGCCGGCGATCTCGGATTTGCCCGCCGTGGAAGGTGCTCCTGGCCGTGGAGCCCCGGGAGAGACGCGAGGAAGTGATGGAGGTCGAAGTTGAAGAGGCTGACGCGCCGGCGATGCTGTGGGTGGAGGGAGAAGCGGGGGGCAGCCGGTGGGAAAGGGAACTGGGGTGCGAGGAAGGACAAGGGAGGGAAACGTTTATTTCCTAAATGGAATTCCAGGATGATATTCGTCCTCTCGTGGAGCATGTACACATCTAACCCCCCCCAATATTCCCCTCAGGCTGCTTTTCATTACGCTCTACATAGCAACTATGCACGCACACACACACAGACACATGCATTTGTATGCGCGCACTGCGTACATAAGCTAACGAAAGTAGCATCGATATTGCTGTAAACATTTGAAGGAACCCCTGATCGGCTACATGTTGCTTCATCAAGTTTAAAGACAGACATTATCTGTCTCAGGTACTTTTCCCCCAAATGTATAAAAGTGCGTGTGTGTGCGTGCGTATGTGCGGACCTGCACGAGTTTACCCCATCAAGCAGCGTGGCGTGGCATCACATTGACAAAGCCTCAAAGGCAAATGTAGGAGGGGCGGGGTGGTGGTTGGTGATGCGGGCACTGTGCCACTTGCCACTTTATATCACCACAATGCTTCCTCCTACTTATCATGCGCCCTCTTTGACTTTGTAATTCTCGCTTCACTAAGATGACGTATGTTTGAGTCAAAAAAACAGAATGAAGCATGAGCCATAGAACGGTGATTGAGTTAACTCATTCAATGCCATTGACGGCTCTAGACGTCAAAAATTCATTTGAACAATTTCTATTTGTTTAAATTTGTTTCCACTTTTTGTTAACAAGAGTATGAAAACATATAAAAAAGTATTTATTGTACATTTAGAACAGATATAAAATTTGTGATTAACTCTTTCACTGCCATTGACGGCTATAGACGTCAAAAATTCATCTTAACTATTTCTATTAGTTTAACATTTTTTCCCACTTTTGTTAACAAGAGTATGAAAACCTAGAGAAAAAAAAGATTGTACATTTAGAACAGATATAAAATGTCATACTATAGTCAATAGTGAAGTCATGCGATTAATTATGATTAAAATTAAAATTAAAAAAGTTTTAATAATGTTTTCTTTAAAAAAAAGATTATTAAAGATAAAATAAAAATAATTACAATTACTTAAAAAATAGACAATAAAAAATTAGGGGAGTTAGGCGATTACATTTTTTCCGTAATTAATCGCATGACTTCACTAGTTAACTCACGATTAATCACAAATTTTGTATCTGTTCTAAATGTACAATATATTTTTCTAGGTTCTATACTCTTGTTAATCATGAGTTAACTATTGAAGTTATGCGATTAATTACAATTAAAACTAAAACTAAACTAATTAATTGTAATTAATCGCATGACTTCAATAGTTCACTAGTTAACTCACGATTAATCACAAATTTTATATCTGGTCTAAATGTACAATATTTTTTTTCCTAGGTTTTCATACTCTTGTTAACAAAAGTGGGAAAAAATGTTAAACTAATAGAAATAGTTCAAATGAATTTTTGACGTCTATAGCCGTCAATGGCAGTGAATGAGTTATTAAGGTGGCAGCTAAGATGAAGCCTATCCTATCGGACTTTGGGCGAGAGGTGGGCCATGCCCTGGACTGGTCGGCAGTAAATGTTATGACACATAAGCAAACAACCAATACATTATTTTATTTTTCAATTTAAAAAAAGGATAAGAATCACTGATATAGTGTTTTCAAATTCAATTAACCTCAGCTGATGCTTTGGAAAATGTACACACTGGAATGCTCGTCAGCCAATCACAGGGCACATATCGACGAACCAAGCATCACATTCACAGTTTAGAGTCTTCAATGCAGCTAACATGCATGTTTTTGAAAAGTGAGATGCAAACACATCCAAACTTCCGAAATGTGAGACGGATGTGCTAATCACATATTAGCGCTGCGTGACGCTGGAAATTGAACTTTTTCAATCTTGATACTTAACCACAATTACCACGAGTCTTCCAAAATCAGGTCATCTTACTTTTAGTTTTGTTTACCGTAATTATGCCAGTGGTTCATTCTTAAGTTAATGTTGTGTTGCGTTCCTCTTATGACTGGCCGATCACATGACATGAGCGCCTGTTAGAATAACGGCTAAAGACGAGGAAAGATCAGCAAGAGGTGAGAGTCTCTGACACTCAGCAGCACATCGCCATCTGTCACAACAAAACGCATTTCATACCGGCTGTTTAAAACACGCTAACTTGTGCATCCACTCCTAACATATGCCCCAGTCATTTTTACCCTGCACTTAAGTCACACGACTTAAGCCTTCAAGTGTTCAGAAAGGAGATGAGATGTACCATCATGTCAGCACGTCATATGTACCTGTTTTCTTTGCCATTTTGCAACAGCGAGTGTCTGTCTGTGCTGCACACATACGTATTCCTTCGCGTCATGCCACTACCAGATCCATTAGTCTGGGGAAAGAAAAAAATGACGTCAACGACTTAAGATGAGAACTTATATACTATTACATTACAAAAACAAAATGTAAGATAATGAGCTGTGTTAGAACAAGTTGTGCTAAAGTAGCTAACTTCACCCATTTTGTGTTTCAACTCACGTCGAGCTAAGCAAGTCCTAAAACTGGCGACTCGAGTCTGACTTGAGTCAAGTCATGTAACTCAAATCCACCAGGAGGGAAAATAGAACTCATGCATTTAAATACATTAAAGAGTTCATCTCAGGTTAATCTGGCTGCTACTTAAATTCCCCGAAATGTAGCACATGCTAATCTCAACACATGTTCAACACAAAATATAAATGTTTAAAATGTTTTCCGACAGTACCGTGGCGGAGTTGGCCTCCTTCCGTCTGTCGGGAATCTCGGCTTTGTTGGGATTGTGAGCAGAGCTGACCATCGGACTGGAAGGCGTCGGGATGCTCCGAGAGCTGGCGGTGTTGTTGCTGGCCTTGCGGACTGACAGACGTTCCTCTTTAAGCCCAGATCCTTCTCCCACACCGCTTGGGCTGCGCTTGGGATGCGCCAACCCGGGAGCTGCCGGACCACCTACGAGACAGGAAGTGCAAGTCGATGAAGAAAACCCACTTGGAAGCTGCACGGGTGCGATGTGAACAAGTCGTACAGAAGTCAGAGTGTCGTCTCTGGCGCTGATAGGTGGAAACGCTGCGTTGTGGCTTGTGGGCCGAGGAGGAGGAGGAAGTAGCACCGGAGGAGGAAGTAGAGTGTTTGCTGGTACCGTTGGCGATGGTGCCTGGCCTGACGCGAGCCAGGCTGAGACTGCTGCCTGACCGGGACACTGTGCTTTCGGCCTGAGACAACAGAGAGAGTGACTGCCATGACATTTTGTGGTAGTGTTGTATTGGGAGTGCAGACAGAGCACATCACAGGAGAAGCAGAGCTCAGTTTGGCTATGTTTGAATTGTATGTATGAATTCATCTGGAGAGGAGGCAAGAATCCTATTGGATTGTCTTGTGTTGGAATGCATTATAATTGGACTCAATAGTATCGTAACTAGTGGGAATCGTACCATATCCTCCTGCGTCGCGATTTAAGCGAATCATAATAATAATTGCAGTGAACCAAATTGAATCTTATAGCATTACGTTTGAAGTGAATCATATCGTAACGCATCGTAGCTGGCGTGAACGATATCATATCGTACTACATCGTAATAGGGTTGAATTGCATCGTCATAATTGCAGTGAATCAGATCGTACCGTATCACAACACATCATAATTGATGTGAATTGTTATCTTAATTGCAGTGATTCAAATCAATCGACAAATACTTAGATAATTGATTAATCGTTTGGAGACATTTTTATACTTAAAATTGTCCAAGTCATTGGAATTTCGGTCTCTCAACAGTAAATATTCTCAAAAATATTCCGTAGTCCTCCATAACAGCAGACTGATTAATAAATGTATTAATCAATTATTATATATTATCGAATGAGACTTTTGCAAACATCTGCTTTTTGCTGATCAACATTTATGCCTATTTTCAGACATGCTACGGACCAAATCAGTAACTGAATCATAATTATTTATATATATTTATATATTATTTAATATATTTATACATACATTTATACATAATCATTATGTATTTATATTGATGATGATGTACTGTATCATAGTGTAAGTGTGTGTGTGAGTGTAGAGACAAGCAACTTGAAACCAAAATTCCACACTTGCCTCGTTCTTGCGTGCCAGCAGCAAGTACGTGGCCGTCACCTCGTTGTACTTGTGACTGACGAGAGAATCTTGGATCTCCTCCCTGGTGAAACCCATTCCCACCATCACGTCTGCAATACCAAGCGTCAAAGTCATGCACGCTTTAAGTCAGTCCTTGCATCATTCCGAGGGAGTGGAGGGTGGGTGGGGGGTATACTCACCGATGCGTGCGGTGTCGTTGAAGTCCTCTTCGGGCTCTTTGTGAGGTTTCAGCTCCTCTTTTTCAAAGCTCACGTTCAACCACTTGTCTTTCATGATTTGCTAGTAAAGTCATGACAGCAAAATGAGTGGGGTGGGCTATATATGGCTTTAAACAAATCTCAGATTTCTAACTTTTTTTTTAACTCTTTGACTGACAGACGTTTTCAGAAAAGGGATGCCGTGGGTGCTAGCCGATTTTAAGCATTTTGACTGATCTTTCAAGGTCCATAGAAAATTATGTGTTTAGACTATGGAAACACACATACTACCAAATGAAAGACTGGACACTCATCTTTCATCAGAAAAAAAAGTTAGTTTCTACCTTATTCCGTTTTCTAGTAATCCACAATAGAAAATGGTTAGTTTCACCTCCGTTTTGAAACAAACGTCTTTTAACGTCTTTGGCACTCCTCCATAGGATTTTACTAAACGTTATTTAACGTTTTTGGCAGTCAAAGAGTTAAAAAAAATTTACGTCTTTACTTCCCCAAAAAACAACGGCGATAATTCCTTTTTTAGTGTAAGCAGTGCACATCAGCTTTGAACAACGGAGGCCCACTAAAATAATTTAAAGAAATAGTTCGCATTGACAAAAAAAACGCAAAAATAATGGCTCAGTCCTACGAAGAGTGTTCCCGCTCACCTCCAGCGAACAGCGCTTGGTCGGGTTGAGGACCAGGAAGCGGCGTAAGATTCCCTCGCAGTCTGTAGACATGTAGAAGGGCACACGGTATTTCCCTCTCAGGACACGCTCACGCAACTCCTGAATGGAACACAAATTCAGATGAATTTCGCTCACACAAACGATGATGCTCGAACATCAACAGCCCGTGCACACCTTCAGGTTTTGGCCGTCAAAGGGCAGCGAGCCGCTGACCAGCGTGTAGAGGATGACGCCCAAGCTCCAGATGTCCACCTCGGGGCCGTCGTACTTCTTGCCTTGGAAAAGTTCGGGCGCGGCGTAGGGCGGAGAGCCGCAGAAGGTGTCCAGCTTGCTGCCGGCCATGAACTCGTTGCTGAAGCCAAAGTCAGCGATTTTGATGTTGGAGTTGGCGTCCAGCAGCAGATTCTCCGCCTTTGATGGTGGAGCGTAACAAATGACACATTTAATCCATGATCAATTTGCCGCAGAAATCCTTAGTGCTTTTCAATAGGTTTTAGGTGAACTAATGAATACACACACACCCACATACAAAAAAAATAAAATAAAATAAAATAAAATATTAAAAAAATAAATAAAAAAAAGGAGAGCAATGATGATGACATGTCAAATCGGTAAAATTACCGAATGAACAATACTGAGCTCTCCAGGAAAAAAATTAAATAAAAAATCCTTAGCGCTCAACTATTCAATGATTAAAACTTTTTTCCACATAAACGATTACACTTTGGCGTGTGCTCACCTTCAAGTCTCTATGAACAATGTTCTTCTGATGGCAATAATGCACAGCTGACACAATCTGTGGAAATACAATAAAACACGCATACAATATGGAATTTGACTGCCACTGTTTATTTTATTCAGCAGTGAACCGCAGTGGAAATGTCTGCGGTGTCTTTGCGTCACACTCAGTTAAAATTACAGCTCATCTTTGCTGGCTCATGTGCCAACTGCACCAACTTTTTACTGTGCATGATGCAGCAATTGCGTCATTCTTACTTTTTTTTTTTTTTTTTTTTTAAATCACAAACACAAGTGGGCTGAAGTTGGAACCGACCTGTCGGAACTTGCCGCGGGCCTCTTTCTCCTTCATGCGGCCGTGAGCCACGAGGTAGTCAAACACCTCCCCTGCGAGTAATGGTAAGATAGAATGTCAATGACATTTAATGCAGTTTTCAACAACACCAGTTAAGTAGTACTGCAGAATCAAACAAGCTTTTTTTTCTGGGAAACCACAAACTAGAACAAGGGTGGGGGTTACTGAGCCCCTACCACCCCCCCCCCCCTTTTTTTTTAAGAATGACTAGCTGCATTTGAGACAACTAGGAAATTTATGCAGCAAAGTGGAGACTATGAAGTAGGGGTGTTAGAAAAAAATCGATTCGGCAATATATCGCAATATTACAGCGCGCAATTCTCGAATCGATTCGATATGCAGCTGAATCGATTTTTAAACATACATTTTTTATAGGAATATTCAAGAAAACGTCTTAGGGTACTTAGGGTTAGGATTCACACATTAAGCATGGAAGAATGTTATATTAATGAAACATTAAGCCTTAATATTTTATTCTAATGTTGTTCAAACACAAAACAGACTGCAACCTGTTTGTTAAATGCAGTGGCTCAGTTATAAGCCTGAATTTCTAGATAAATAAATACATTTTCATAGAGATCTTACAGTGTACATGTACAAGTTATTCTCAAAATTTGAGTTAAAAAAAATCACACAAAAAAATCGCAATAATCAATTTATAGATTCGTATCGGGATTAATCGGTATCGAATCATGACATATGAATCGTGATACGAATCGAATCGCCAGGTACTAGGCAATTCACACGCCTACTATGAAGTATACAGTATAAGAAAAAAAATCTATTGCTATCACCTTTCAATAAAAAAAAAAAGCCTTTTTAATTAGGGCACTCCAAACCTCCCACCTCTTGCCTAAAGTCAGCTTGGTTAGATTGCTGGTGAGTTTTTTTTTTTTTTTTTTTAGAAATGGGGCTAACAAGTAGACACTCCTAGCTTCATGGCTAGTGGCCATGGCAACGGAAGCCATACTTAGATTTAAAAAAAGAAAAATAAGGGGTGTAAAACAACAACACTAATTTATGAGACCAAAAATGTCTTCATATCCTTTCTTCGTTAATACAACAAACCACACTTTATCCTTATAAACTTCAATAATTCCAACGGCTGGAGTTTATGTAAATATTCATCCAACTGGCGGGAAAAATAAGCCACAATCTGGTCTAAAATGTTGGCTAAACAACTAGAAGGTGAGTCATCAACTTTAAGACATAGTACATTAATTCTTATTTTTTATTTTTTTCAAACGGCAGTCACGAGTCCACTCCAGCTTGTGATGTGGAGTTCTTTATTGTGTGAGTAGTTTAACACTGGCTTCTCTGTCAGTTCATGTGATGTTGAGTTTGTCTGCGTTTCTCTCCCATTTTGTGAGCGAGCTCCTTGTTAGGTATCAAGAGAGCAGCACAGAGATGAAAGAAGAAAGGTAAACAGAAGCGTTCAAATTGGGAAGGGCCATGCATGACGATAATGAGAAAACACACACACAGACGCATAGCAACAATCAAATTTGAGCATTTTTATCTTCCCCCTTCCAATCAAAGTCAATAAAGGTTTCGGATACCTCTAAAAGATTATCCTGAGCAATTATTGTGTCGTGTGGCGAGTGTTAAGATTGATTATCCCATGAGGAGGTGTGTGTAAAGAGCGACTTTAAAAAAAGATTATCCTAAGCGAACTAATGCCAACTTCTTGGAGAATAGTCCACCCAACCATCTTAACTCATTCACTGTCATTGACGGCTATAGACGTTGATAGATATTATAACATTTTTAATTCTTCATTTCATATATTAACCATTGTTAGACATTATTAACATTTTAATTCTTTATATTAACCTTGTCGAGATGTTTTGTGTCCTGTGCAGAGCAGATGGTGTTGATTTCGGTATAATCTGACCTTAAACTGGGACATACTATTTAGTCTAAAAAAGTTCCTTCTCAGCGCTTTGTGCGAAAACACATTTGGTCCTTGAGAACAGAATCTGTTTCGAGCACGCACTCCTGACTCTGTTTTCGCTACTGCTCATGGAAAAGTACCCAGAGATATGTTTTGTCTACAAATGAAAGAGAGGAGGTCTTTTAACTATAAGAAGCCATTGTACACGCAGAAGAGCTACATTCGACGCTCTGAATCCCACCTGTTTAAGTGATGAATTAGAGGCTGTTAAATGTCCAGAGATCTCTGTTAGATTAAAAAATCATTTTTGCAAAGGTGTTTTTTCTTACATTAAATCTGTCTTCAAGTTTTGGAACACGCAAAGAGGACAAATACTTTTAATCCTCTTTCAACGTCAAAAATGAATTTGAACTATTTCTATTAGTTTTAAAAAAAAAATTCCACTTTTGTTAACAAGAGTATAAAAACCTAGAAAAAATTACTGTACATTTAAAACAGATATAAAATTTGTGATTAATTGTGAGTTAACTAGTGAAGTCATGCGATTAATTTTAAAAATTTTAATCGCCTGACGCCCCTAATTTTTAATAATCTTTTCTTCGTTTAAAAAAAGTAATTTTAATTTTTTAACATTTTAAATATTTTTGTCTTTAAAAAAAAAAGATTATTAAAAATTAGGCGATTATTTTTTTAAAATCATAATTAATCGCATGGCTTCACTAATTAACTCACAATTAATCACAAATTTTATATCCGTTCTAAATGTTCATAAAAAAAATGCTAGGTTTTCATACTCTTGTTAACAAAAGTGGGGATTTTTTTTTAACTAATAGAAATAGTTCAAATGAATTTTTGACATCTATAGCCGTTAATGGCAGCGAATCAGTTCATGTTAAACATGTTCAAAATTTTTTGTTTTCCTCGACACGTGAGCGCTCTCTCATGTTTTAAAAATCAATGTTATAAAACAGCATGTGTGCATGTCGCCATCACGCACCTCCACTGGCGTACTCCATGATCAGGTATAGCGTCTTCTCCGTCTCTATGACCTCGAAAAGCTGGACTGTAACACACAAACAGACAAGGTCACACTAAATAAAGCCAACCCATCAACAAACTCACGTGTAACTCACCTATGTTGGGATGGTTGAGCGTTTTCATGATGCGTACCTCACGAAAGAGCTGGAAAAAGGAAAGAATATATCATCGAAATGGAGCCATTTTTGGTGCCCCACAGGGGAGTGTGGCAGAGGTACAGCCTTGCAGTAGGCCTCCTCCCTTGTGTGTATGCGCTACCCCCCCTCTCCCTCCCCCTACCATCCATCCATTATGGTCCTCCAGACTGCTGTCTCATCCTGCCACACTGCCCCACCCTTTTCCCTCATTATAATAATGCATTTTGCAGAACGTTGTGTGCGGATAATAAATGGTTTGACTCCAGCAGAATAAACAAATGTGACGACAAGGCTGATGAATTTTTGTCAATAAACACTTTCAGACCTCCTTGATGATGACGATGTACAGTATATGTCATGCTTCCACTAGGATTGGTCATTAGTGGCATAGGGAGACATACTACAGGGTGGTGTTACTGGAAAAAGTATGTTGTGTATATTATAATGGAAACAACGTATACAGTGCATCCACAATGTATTCAACTTTCCCGTACTTTGTTATGTTACATTGCGGCCTAAATTTTAATGTGAAAAATAAATGTATAAAATCTTAGGAAAAGGCTGTATATATACTGTATATACATTATTTTAAAAAATAATAATAATAATAATAAAAAAAAAAGAGAGCAATGATGATGACATGTCAAATCTGTAAAATTACCGAATGAACAATACTGAGCTCTCTCTCCAGAAAAGAAAAAAAAAGTAGAAGAAAAAAAATAAAGGAAAAGGCTGTATAACTGTGAATATTTTCCATATTTATGATAAAAAAAATTTGAAGGGAAAAATTGGATGTAATCCTTCTTGGAACAAGGCTTTAACAAAACTGAAAAAGTTTAAAAATTGAAGCACAGTAAATATTTTCCAGCTACATTATAAATAAATTTCCATCTATTGCTTTAGTCGTGTGTAGTCATGAATCATCGAACTAAGTCCAGTTGTACTTGATTTAACGTTACACCGCTACCACACACGAATGACTCACAAAGAACCTGCATATTCTATTGTTAGTATTCACAGTAAAATGCAAGGCTGTTGTCAAAGTCTAATTTCTCCACCCTGTTTCACACAGAAGCCCCGCCTTTGCTTTTCACACCAAACCCTGTATGCGCTTTCAGAAAGCATAATACTTGCCTGCTTTCGACACAACAGGCGGGACAAGTGAGTGTCAAGGTGTAAAAATGTTTTACACCTGAAAGTAGACCGGGTGATGGACAAACTTTTGTGCTCAAGGGCCACTTTTTAAAAATATATAAATATACATAATTTTAATAATTCAAATTATTTCATTTGTTATAATTAAATATATTCAAATGAATACATATATAATAATTGTGTGCGCAAAGTTAGTTTTAATAAAAACATTTTAATTTAGAAAAATGGATCATTTATAAGTAACGCAAGTATAATAAATCATTTCTAATTTAAAACAAAACATACATGGAAAATATTTTATTTAGCAACATATACAGTATTACAGGTTTGTCGATAATGCAAATGCTCTCCCTAATTTGTTGGAATTTTGATGTTTCTGGGTTTGGTGAAAGACTCTGAAAGACTCTAGTTCAGAGGTGGGCAATCTCGGTCCTCGAGGGCCAGAGTCCTGCAGGTTTTGGAGGTTTCTCACTTCCAACACAAGCTGATTCCAATCAACAGGATCGTTATCAGGCTTATGCAGAGCTTGCTGATGAGCTGATCATATATCAGCTGTGTTGGAGAAGGGCAACATGCAAAACCTGCAGGACTCCGGTCCTCGATGCCCACCTCTGCTCTAGTTGGTAACCCGGTGGGTAGTTGGTAATGTCTGGTCGGTGATGGATTTCACTTTCCTTTCTTTTCTTTGATCCTTCCTCGGGTCTCCTGACAACCTCACGACTTTAGCTGGATTCTGAAGTATTCGGTTTAGGTGAACGGTATGGGATTTTTCATAGGTTTTAGGTGAACTAATGAGTACACACTCACACGCACATACAAAATAGCAATTTTTAAATAATTTAACAAAAAGAGAGCAATGATGATGACATGTCAAATCGGTAAAATTACCGAATGAACAATACTGAGCTCTTTAAAAAAAGAAAAAAAGAAAAAAAAGATAATGCAAATGCTGGGTAGGTGAGATTAAAGAACATAGCGGGCCGTATGTGATTGTGGAGTCCAGCTGTCAAAACTGTACTTTATTCTATCTCCCAGGTCAAATCCCCAATTACAAATCTGTTTAAGCAAAACGGCGACATGGGGGGAAAAAAAAGCAGAAAATTATGATTACTGATGATGAGACACAAAAAGCTTCACTTGCTTATTCCCTCATTGCACATTGCACTTTTCTCCATTTGCGTAAAAACTTGGCCTGGTTGAACAGGTTCAGTCTCCAGACGTCTAGTGATGCATGAATCAAAACAATTTCTGCAGCACTCCCTAAATGATGTCACAATAACCAAATAGCATGAGGTTGAAATGAGGTGTGAATTTACTGTAAATAGAATACAGAATAACGTACAGATAAAATGTTACAAAAAATCTTATCAAGACTACCCTGACCAAAATAATCATGGCTATTATAAGGAAAATAGAATTCTTTGCGTCAGCAAGTAAAAAAAAAAAAAAAAGATTACACCAACAGCAGTTTCACCAACAAACACAAAATTGAAAATTGTGTTAACAGGTCTATCATAAAGGATGCACAAAAAAGACTCAAAGGCTTATGCATGAAATTGAAAAGCAAGTCTAGCCATTTTGGTCTGAAGATAATTTTAGGGTTCATATATTGACAAACTCTTGATAGGTAATACCTCATTTGGGGCCAATTACTGTGTACCTATTAGGTATACAATAATTGGTCCCAAATGGGTCTAAATAAGAACATTAGACAGATTTATTATTAACTCATTCACTGCCATCGACGGCTATAGACGTCAAAAATTCATTTGAACTATTCCTATTAGTTTAACATTTTTCCCACTTTTGTTAACAAGAGTATGAATACCTAGAATATTTTTTCATTGTATTAGAACAGATATAAAATTTGTGATTAATCGTGAGTTAACTAGTGCAGTCATGCGATTAATTACCATTAAAAATTGTAATCGGCTGATGCCCCTAATTTTTAATAATCTTTTCTTTAAAGAAAAAAAAAAAGATTATTAAAAATGAGGGGCAAAAATTTGTAATCGGAATTAATCGCACAACTTCACTAGTTAACGCAAGATTATTCAAAATTTTTATATCTGTTCTAAATGTACCAAAAAAAAAATTTGGCTTTCATACTCTTGTTAACAAAAATGGAAAAAATGTTAAACTAATTCAGTTCAATTTTTTTTTTTTTTACGTCTATTGCTGTCAATGGCAGTGAATGAGTTAATATTATTATTGCTTATTCCATTTTACCAATATAATGTGTGTGAAGCATAATGTTACAGTTTCATGTTCATTTTGAAGACTGTCAGTAAGTTCATGCAATTTTCCTAATGTCTATTATATCATGAAAATATGCACAAAAAAGCCTCAAGCACCCATTGAACATAAAGTTGGCCATTTCGGTTTGAATTAGTCATTCTGGGCAAACTCTGCCTATGGAATTAAATAAGCATCAATCAACGGATGTGTGACGCTACCATGTGAGCTAGCCTACGTCAACCAATGTGAGTGGAGCGTGGCATCAAAGTTTCACGATCTTTTCAAGGATTTGCCCACGTAGGATTGCAACTCCGTCATAAACGGAGGACCACAGTGACCGTTTGAACCGTTATCACATTTGATAGGTAAACCACAGCAGCTGTGTGTGCAGCCGGTGTTGTGGCCCTCGGGGGATTAATACCGGCATTGTCACGGCAACCATGACGCGGCATGGCTGTTGTCATGGCAGCAGGCCAGTTAGCAAAATAAAAGATCTAGACGGGGTTTTAACGGGCAAAGCAGGATGGAAAAGTCAGAGAGAAATGTACATCTCTTTCATCTCAGCTCATGATTGAAGGGACGCAGAAAATAAAGCACAGGTGACAGGCTCATCCCCTTAATTCTTCTCAAAGTACTCAGATGCTCCACTTACTTAATTTGATTACACTCGCTTACAGACTGCTACGCTGTGTCATCCATTTTGTCCATCCATTTTCAATAGCGCTTGTCCTCATTAGGGTGAGCTAGAGCATATCGCAGGTGACTCGGGGCGAGAGGCGTGTGTTATTTCCTGGACAAGCATTCACACCTAACTGTAAATAATGTTACAGTGGCTTTTAATAATGATAATAGGAAAACATATGGCTTGTTTGTTATTGTATTTTCACGGTGGTGTTGCAGACCCCACCCCCAAGGTTCCTAAACCTCTTGAAAGTAACACCACCCCACCTACCGGGATCTTTATTGCGTTTGGACTACGGGAACTGTGGGTCTGCTTTAAAGTCACATTTTCCACCTGAAGTGGATTGTATTAGTAGCCCTTAAATGTTGGCCAGTCTAAGTGCTGTGTTCATGTTGCTTGTGAGAAAAGCTGCTCCCAACATGTCTCCCCCATTGTCTACATATTCTCCATGCACCACCACAACAAAACACTCTGGACCAACAATTCAACCCAACGGCAATGCATATAATTGCATTACACATGCAGACAAAAGGCGGAGAGACAACTATGTCCACAGAGTCTGTCTTCTCTCTATCTTGTCTTTCTCCTGTCCTGTACCAAGCCCCCACAATTCTGCACCACAGCCTGCTGCCCTTTTGTTCGCCTGTCTGGAATTCGGCTACAGCTTTAGGGGGCCAGCACGGGGGGGGGGGGGGGGGGGGGAGCTTGCCAGCATTGCTCGATGATGGTTCAAACAAACAGTCTCCAAACACATTATCTGTGTCACTATCGGGCATCTTAAGGGCACATTTACATGACAACAATCTAATGAAAACTTGTGACACCAGATAGAAAAGAAAATTCACATATATGCATTGCTTGCTTACGTGAAATTGAAAACCAATTGGAGATACTGATGGATAATACTTGTGAAGACAAAAAGTAAAAAAAAAAAAAAACATACTTTTCAAATTGGTTGGTCAGTAGGCTTATATATGTTTATTTTATTTAAATAGTGTCTACACAAATTCATATGCGCACCAGGCCAGTAGTTGGCAATGTCAAATAGGAAAAAAAATAAAAAAATAAAAAAGGTGAGCCACCTTTTTTGTCCATCGTTTATATTAAAAACATTGCAGAGAATTTGCACTACTGCTCACATTTCACAGTAGAAACAGCAACACAGCTTGATTGGTATCTAGGCCAGGTGGGAGCCAGTATTGCACAGGGAGGGCCAGACGTCATCGATACTCGGGCGTTATCAACACTTGTTAGCTAACCAGCAGACAACTCATCAATAGGCCGGCTGTGTGTGTGTGTGTGTGTGCAATAGCGTATGGATCGTGTTGTTGTTGGGACGGTGATGATAAAGTCAACCGATAATCAGACAAAGGCTGCGTTTGTTTTCCGTACAAACAGCGACTTGTACCCAGTGTGAGAAATTATCACCGAGGTTTTTAAACAATATAGACAGAGAAATGTGGCAAAATAGAAAAGTGCCAAAATCCTCATGTTTGATGTTGGGCCGAGTGGGTGCTTTGTACATGGAGATGACAAAACATTCTCTGGTGTGGCCGCCTTTACCAGCCATACAGGAAGTGCTGAATCAGAAATCAATAATGGACTGTGACTCTCAATCCTCTGGATAAAAACATCCTGAGACATGAAAAGCACACAGTCAACAATATAATGGCTTCTGCTTCAAGGAGGTTACTGGATGGTTTTCAGTCTGGTTGGTTCATCTGCCGGCAGCCGGGGAAACATAAAAACGTATTCATCTGCACTAACAGCAATATATCATGAGGGCCATTGCTGAAATAAGAGATGGCGCTGCCTTGGTGGAGGTTTGCGCTCCGAAACAGACTTAACATAAGAGGTCAGACCACAAATAAAAACAGACAGCCACCTTGCTTGATTGAGGTCTTGAAGTCTAAAGTGACCCGCTGCTATTCACGAGCAATGGGAACCAAGACCGATACTGTGAATACTAGTTAAACTTAATAAATTTGATGCACAGTATTTGCAACCATATGCCACAAGATAGTGGAAAAGCATTTTATTCCCTATTAGACAAGGTTATGGCCTGACTAAAAAAAAGTTATTCCCCCTCACTTCAATTAGAGTTCCTGAGGCCCTGATCACAAAAAAAAGTGAAAATATAATAAATACCATAAAACAATTACAATATACAAATTAAAATTATAAACACACATAAAATATAAAAAGATAGAAAAAAACAAAAACAAAATAATATAAAGACTTCCATAAAAAATGTGACAATTAGAAAAATGAAACTAAACACTTGTAAATTAATTTTACATGACCTGTAATGTTCATTAAACAATAATAAAATAAAATCCACTCACCTTTTGTAGGCTTGTAGGGTTGAGTTGTGTTTTATCAATGATTTTTATTGCAACCTAAACCAAAAACAAAAGGAACAAAATGTCAGTGACCATAAAAAAAGGGGGGGGGGAAGCAGGAGGTTGCATGAAGACAGTGCACACTTCTGATAGAACAAACAAGCTACAGTTGTTTTGCTGTGAAAAAAAGACAAGAATACCACAAACCAACCAGGATCAACAGAGACTTTGTCAACCAACACGCACACTACACCACTTACATAGTCATGTGTGTGCGTGGCAGGGCAGCACCCATATGACAGGATGTTTCTTTTCCTTAACTTCTTTAAACGAGTTCAATTTGCAGAAATGTAGGTCAAAGCATTTAAGCATTTTACATTCATGTTGAATGGCACAGATTACAATCAAGTCCATTAAAGCTGTATAGACATTACATATGATGTAGATATGCTACAACAGTAACGATATTTTGAACATGTTGAGTTATTATGATTTTTTTGGGGTTGGTTTTAGTGTGAAATAGTTTTAGGTGTAAATACAGTACAGTATGCGACATTAGAGGTGTGGCTATCATTAAATAAGCAAAATAACATCTAGGTACAGTAATGTCTAGGATACCCTTAATTTAAATCAATGATATAGAACGAGTCAATTTAGGCACACTAAACGCTATGCATCATTGAAGAGGTGTATTATTATTATTATTATTATTTATTTCTGTGGTGCCACTTTCTGGTGTTAATACTATTTACGTACAATTTGTGCATCATGCTGGCTGCTTCATGTGTTCCATGAGTGTAATCACTTAAAATGTGTGTAGAAATAAATGTGATACCGCCATTACTTTCACAATTGGTTATTTGCACCTGCTGTGTAAATCCAGCATTGAACTTACAAGTCTTCGGAAAAACATACCTCTTTACCCGTCAGGATGTGTCGCGCCAGTTTGACCTTGGCAAAGTTGCCCTTGCCGATGGTCTTGAGCAGCCGGTAGTTTCCAATGTGCGGCTGTTCATCTGAGCACAGTGCGATAGAGTTGCGGCATCGGGCACCCAGCGAGCGGCTCGACCATCCTGAGCTCTTGTCCGAGCGGCTGGTGGACAGCGAGGAGTGCTGAGGAGACAACAGGCGGACACTTCAGATCAGAAAAGACACAAACAGTCACTGCCCAGCAAACATCATTTTGTGCTTAGCAATACCATAGCTTGCATTGCTGCGCTGTCAAAGGGTAACTAAATATCGTTAAGTATTCTTTTTAGGAAATGAGCAAGTTTGACTTGACAACCGTGATATCTGCTAGCTAGAGGCTGAGCTGCACTTTACTTGTTTATGTTATTTGTTTTCCTCTCCAGTACCTAATAAGTTCAGCGGAACATGCCTTTGTACTCTACTGGAAAAACAAACAAAACATAAAACATTCAATTAAGTATACAAATGGAAAAATTATTTTAAAAAATTATTAAAAAAATAATAAATTATTAAGACCAAAACAGTTTCCACACCATATTAAAACAAACACAAAACAGACTGCAACCTGTTTGTTAAATGCAGTGGCTCAGTTATAAGCCTGAATTTCTAGATAAATAAATACATTTTCATAGAGATCTTACAGTGTACATGTACAAGTTATTCTCAAAATTTGAGTTAAAAAAAAAATCACACAAAAAAATCGCAATAATCAATTTATAGATTCGTATCGGGATTAATCGGTATCGAATCGTGACATATGAATCGTGATACGAATCGAATCGCCAGGTACTAGGCAATTCACACGCCTACTATGAAGTATACAGTATAAGAAAAAAAACTGTTTGCTATCACCTTTCAATTAAAAAAAAAAAGCCTTTTTAATTAGGGCACTCCAAACCTCCCACCTCTTGCCTAAAGTCAGCTTGGTTAGATTGCTGGTGAGTTTTTTTTTTTTTTTTTTTTTAGAAATGGGGCTAACAAGTAGACACTCCTAGCTTCATGGCTTCATCCGCCTGGCAACGGAAGCCATACTTAGATTTAAAAAGGAAAAATAAGGGGTGTAAAACAACAACACTAATTTTTACACACTTGTCTTTATGAGCCACCCAAGTAACTTGGCCACCACCTAAGAAGTTTTCACGAAAATTTATAAAGAATTTATTTAAAAAGAAAAAAAAAAAGCGTGTCGCGACAGGATATACCGCATGTAACGTTAGTTCGCCGTCACTCACTTGTGGATCGTGAGGCTCGAGGAGACGTAGTAACAAGACTGAGACCCACCTCCCGTCCAAACCGCCTCCCATCCCCACCCAGTAGATTTCAAATCTGTGGGACTGCAGTATGTTATCGAGATTTAAGAGAAAAAAGAAATACAAAATAAAATTTAAAAAATTTTTTTAAGTACATTGAGAAAATTACCAAAATATTTCCTTACAAAATGTGACAAAATAAAGAAAATTGTCATTTTTATGACATTATACACTCCTATTGTGCAAAAGGGACAAAACAAAAGTAGAAAGAATATTAATACATTATTTATGAACATAAAAACATGAATTATGTATACCTATATCATCCCTCATAATACCTTTACTCCCCTTCTTCTTAATTTTCCCATCCCTTCCCCCTTTCATCTCCCTCCCCCACACAAAGCAATTTGCTTCTCATTCCGATTCCTCTAAACCGGACCCAACCGCTCCCGCCCTCTCTTTTGTCTCATGGCACCATCTTCATTTTGGGGCGACCTCACATCAATTTGAGCGTTCATCGCCCGCCGTCACATCGCACACCCAACCATCCCCCACAAAACAGCCTTCAGTTCATCATGCGTATGACAAGACGTATGAGTAAAGAATGGTAGAACTAGTACAGTATGTTTAAACTTGTATGGCGGCGTAGTGAACCTTTTAACATACTCGTGTTGACAGTGGCTAACTCCTTATTTTTTAGGTTCTGTAATTCAAAGTACCCGCTAACAAGCTCTGCTTCTGCTAACAACATGGCTGCAAGCATCCATGCATCCATCTTCTGTACCGCTTATCCTCACTAAGGTCAGAGGTGAGGTGGAGTCTGTCCCTGCTGGTTGCCAGCCAATCGCAACGGCTGCAAACAAAACGGAGCTAGTTTACAAAAGCACGCACTGTTTTGCGTATGACAAGAAAGGAGCCCGGAAGTAGGCAGTCACGCGCAATCATTTATCCATATTGGTAACTTTTGACCCAGTGCTTTTGATTACTCAAGTAATCGATGGAATATTCGATAGGATCATCGATTGTAACTAGATTAGTCTGTGACAGCCCTAATTCACAGCGGTTAAGAATGCTAAATTGCTACTTCATCCACTGCCTTCCACAGACTACATTTGGCATACTGTAAGAAAACCAGTGATGATGGTGTAAGGAAGTGTCCTGCTGTCACAAAGCGTGTGCGTTCGTATGTGTGTGTTGTAACAGGAAGTGCGCAGACTCCAGGAAGTGTGACGACGTGGCCCAGCTGAAGCAAAGTGGCGCAACCTTGAGTTTACCACACACCCCTGCCACGGTAACACCCGTCTCTCTCTCTCTCTCACACACACTCACACAGGCGCGCACACACACACACACACACACACACACACACACACACACACACACACACACACACACACACACACACACACACACACACACACATACACAGAGTGTGATGAAAATAGAAGCGGATGAGTCACAGCTTGACACAAGGTGTTATTTAACATGCCACATCCATTTTGTTAATGAATTTGATTGATTGTCACGGTCGCGTCAATGGTTGCCGAGCAATTGAGAGCCAAACCCCAAAGGTTTTAGTGGTGAGTGACTTCAAATTGTCTCCACTTTTCACTTCCAATGGGCATTCCAACATTTTTGTCACGCCACAAACACCACCGATATCCTCATGACAATGAAAAGAACCTCAAGAAGACCCTTTTGCATAACTTCCTGTCTGAGCGATAAGTGTCACATTTAAGCAGGCACAAAGACATTACAACATATGTGTAGAATTCAAGACCTGGGGATGAGATTCGTACCCCAAACATCCACTTACGATTCATGGTAAAATATTTAACACATTTGCCAGCTGGAGGTGGCTCGGGCATCTGGTTCGGATGCCTCCTGGACGCCTCCCTGGGGAGGTGTTCCGGGCATGTCCTACCGGCAGGAGGCCCCGCGGACGACCCAGGACACGCTGGAGAGACTGTGTCTCTCGGCTGTCCTGGGAACGCCTTGGGGTCCCGTCGGAGGAGCTGGCTGAAGTGGCTGGGGAGAGGGAAGTCTGGGCTTCCCTGCTAAAGCTGCTGCCCCCGCGACCCGACCCCGGATAAGCGGAAGAAGACGGACGGACATTTGCCAGCTGTCTTCGCTTTTAATGTTTAAATATTGCAAGCATATTTTGTAACATAACCCTTTTTTTAAACATAACTGTACAAAGGTATTCATCAATTTGTTGTGTACAGCATCAACCCGTTATACACATAAAATGTTTCATTTGTCAAAAGATGTATGTAAACATGCGCCTTAAAAAAAAACATTTTAAATGTTCACATGTAGAGGGGAGGCAAGGGGAAAGCTCAACAAAATATTTACAGGATAGAAGTACCTACAATGGGTCAACAGGTGGACAAATCAATGCTTCTGCAACATAAGAATGAGCACCATGTCTCCTTTCTTGATATATGCCCAAAAAAAATAACGTGGAAAATAAATGGTGCCACTCGTTTTGCCTGTTTATTGTGAGAATTGAAGTTGTTGGTTGCTAAAAGTCACCATAACAGTATGAACAGTCACAATATAGCGACCAAATCAGACATTTTATAACACATACTGACTTCACAGCCAGTGCATGTAGTGCATGTCAGCATGGGCATTGGGCATGCTTTGAACTATAAAAGCTGCAAAGAAGAAGAAAAATTTTTTTTTTTAAAAAATCATTAAAAAAAATATATATTTTTTTAATTTATTACTTTGTAAAAAAGGTCCTGAGCAATAAACTCTAAATTATTCAATCACCCAGCTCTACTTCTGTGACAGATGCCAGGAAGTGCATGACAGCTTATCTGCAGATTGTCACATCAGGACATTCTAAGACTCATCAATTATTCAAAAGATGTCAAAAGAATTGATTTTCTTTAACAAAGGAGTCAGTAAAAGTGAGAGCAATGCAAAAAATAATACTAATCAAATGAGTTCATGACAAATGACAATGAACTCACAAGGATAACTCACAAACCACTTCATGTTTGATAAGATATCTAACTTAGTAAAGCTAACAAAGCAGTTGAAAAAAAAAAAACACTCAAATAAAAGCTAGCAAAGCTAACACCGATTTTGTTGGTGAACATACATCCAACAAATTGCACCGGCGACCATCGCGCTACGTGGTTTATTAGACGGCAGTGTCATCAACTATGGTAAAGGTTTGTTTGGTCATAGATCGTTTTTAGATCTCGGGTACCTCGAAACTGCTGAATGAATGCAACCTATATGGCAGGATTCCTGACAGTGCTGGGTGGTCTGGAAGAAAGAGAACAGACCATCGCATACATAGTTTTTCTTTCCCTTTCCACTAGACTTTAAAGGCAAGTTTAAACGCTGCACCTTTCCCATAAAAAGTGAACACACAACAAATATTTCCGTCTGCTGTGCGCGACATGTACAAAACAACCAAGTCATTATCCGATCAATATTGACACTAGTGCGGTTCAGCATCACACTGTTTCACTGTGCACTGTCTGTGACTGTAACCACAGTATGAGGAGCAGGTGCGTTGTCATTGCATTTTTCAGTAGCACGGATGTCACTTGAAGCAGACGTGAGATCCCTATAGGCTATGACATTCTCATTTGGAATGACTTTTTGAAGTATACAGGTGAAAACACGCTTGACACTTTAAGCTTGACAGCACCGTTCAAACCTGTCACACGCGCTTCCTCGGCATTACGAGTCAAGTTTCCATCCAATTGTTTGGAATTTTTTAAGTGAATTTACGCGCGTGCGACTTATGCCCGTTTCCATCTGTTCTTCTTTTGCGAATATTGAGAGGGGACTCCGCTGCTGTAGGTGGCGGTATACACCATTAAGAGATGTGATCCACCAGTAATTTAAAAGAAGAAGACCAGGAAGCGACTGCGCCGTGTGATGACGTCGTATGAGTTTGCTTTTGTAATTCTTGATAAACCGTAGCGTTTCTTTTCTGTTTTCAATGTAAACTAGCGTTAATATTCGCTTCTTTATTTAATTCCACTTTTGTTGAAAACCTAGAATTTTTTTATTGTACATTTAGAACAAATATAAAATTTGTGATTAATCGCGAGTTAACTAGTGAAGTCATGCGATTAATTACGAAAACTTTAACCGCCCCAAATTTTTTATAATATTTTCTTTCTTTCTTTTTTTTATTCATTCACTGCCATTGACGGCTAAAAACGTCAAAAATTCATTTGAACTATTTATATTAGTTTAACTTTTTTTTTTCCACTTTTAACAAGAGTATGAAAACCTAGAACTTTTTTATTGTACATTTAGAACAGATATAAAATGTGTGATTAATCGTGAGTTAACTAGTGAAGTCATGCGATTAATTACAATTTTTAAAAATGTAATCGCTTCTTGCCCCTAATTTTTAATATTTATTTATTTTTTTTAAGAATTTATGGCAGTGAATGAGTTAAACAAAATAACTAATAATACAGGACGTCATGTTTGATGGTAGAAGATTGAAAATAATTTGACCATAGGAACATGTCAAACTATTTCCTCTAATGAGCATCAACGGTATCTTCAAACTTGTAATCAACTCTGCCTATTCAAAGGGTGGCATTTAGTCACTGTGCTGTTTGGTTCATGGGGTGTACTACTTTCAACATAGATCACAAAAAGTAGCATTATGACAAGATTCAGACGCCTGATGAAGCGTGTTCATCGGGCAGAAATACATTACTGAATTAATTCATAAACCTTCATACATTGAACTTGTTCAGGTACAACACTGTCTGGGGCTGCTTTGCTACACCTGGGTCAAGGTGTCTTGATATGTGCAAGGTTACCGAAGGACCTGGAAATTGGTTCTTTATTTCCACTCGGGACAAACGTCTAGTATTCTTTGTGGGTTCTACTTTTCTAAACACGCAGCAAATGCCATCAAAGTGCTGCCAAGGAGTGTTCTACAAACAAAAACAGAACTTGAAAAACGCCTCAGATGCCTGAAGGATTTCACTCAAAACGTGATGTCACAATCACTTTGTAGTACACTTCCAAGGAAAGAGGTTTGCCATATAATTGACTGGAGGTTTACCAGCACTCGTAAAAACCGTCATTGCTGCATTGTGTTGCGACTTACAGGTGACCATCTTGGAAGGAGATGCAAAGTGCAAACAGATGGCACCTCAACCACATCAGAGTGCGTGAGCTTTAAGACGGAAACCATCGTAGTATCTGTCCCACTTCTTTCTTTTTTTACCTTACCACGAAGTCTAGTTGGAAAACAAAACATAGCGAAATATAGGTCACCTCATATCAAAGTTTATAGGCGTCATACATGGCTGACTGGGCCTCAGTGGAGCACATGATGGAGGGCCTGAGGTGTGGTGCTAGGCTGCTAGCGCTGGCTAACAGGTTATGACAGCAAGTCTGTGACACAACTTTGTGAGTCCAGAAAACGTAAAAGGCAAAATTAAAGCAGCGTATTGGGAAGTACGCCAGACTTGTTTGGAGGATATCCGATAAAATCTCAAGAACTGGTTCATCTTTGAGGGATCCCCAAAAATGGCAGAGTTGCTTTGTTTTTCTTGAGACTTTTTATGGGTCAACTCATGACTGACATGCCTACCCAATTTCATATCGTTAAGTGAAACTGGCTTCAGGGGATGACATTTCAAAACATGTTACCGAAGTCATCAAGGCCTTAAATAGTCGCTTTGAACCAAATTGGCAAACTTCTGCTGTCTTTTCCAGCATGGTTTCTTAAGTCTTCTTTCATCGCTAGACATGACTACCAAATATGCTGCCGAGCAAGACTGGCTTCAGGGGTTTCAATTTTTCAGCACTCAGCAGCTGTTTTTGATGAGTTGCCGACCGTTTTGCGACTAGTTGGTATAAATGTCCAATAGTCCATCCAAGGCTGAACGGGATTGCAACATTGCAGATGCGATGTCCAATCAAAATGCCATTTTGTGTCACATGATCTTTCACCCCCCAAAAATGATGCTTCCGGTTAAACAAGTGAGATACAGCTGGCTGCTGCCAAGCCTTACAAACTGTGTTTTATAATAATACTTAACTATACTATAATCACATAGATTGGTTACAGCGGCCAGAGCGATCTACTTGTTTCTTGATAATCCTGCAATCTTGTTTGTTGGGTCAATAAAATAACGGAGAATGTGTGGCACCTCAAAACATTGCTTTCTGTTAGTAAGGAACACAAGGGGTGTTTTATTTTTTTGCTTTGTAGCCAGTTGATCTGTGTGCGAGAGTCAATCGCCAGTTGTCAGGTGAGTTGACTATAATTTTGTTTGCCGTTGTCCAGTTCTGTCTAGTTCAGCCGCATTGCAGCGTGTGCAACAGACAGGCCTTTAAGAGTTTCCGGTTTCATGGCGAGTCATCAAATCGCATGCAGGAAGTGACGAAAAGTTAAATTCTTTACGATATAGAGTCATCTATCTGTCTTGGATATGTGGCTCGAATTTAGTCGCGAACAGACAAAATCTCTAGGACACATTTTTGGTTGGAAGGACACCTGGTAATGGTCAAAATTACCATTCATACCAATGGCCACTTCATTTTGGAGGATGGTAAAGTTTTCAAAATCACTACTCGACTAACGATGAAATCAAAACAGCATTGGCACACAGAGTGGACTTTATAGGAGGAAAAACAACAAAGCCATGCATGTGCACACAGGCACTAAGCCATGCCCACTTTAGGCCTTACATTACACACACTGATCAAATCTCATGGCTCGCCTTGAGCAAAATATTTCAGTCCTGCAGCATTGACTGTAAAGATAAACCTGTCGTCATATGGCAAGGTCATGCGTTGTCATTGTTGCTATGACTGGGAAACCAGAAAAGATTGCCTGTACAATTGAAAAGGGTTTGATGGTCACACATTAACCCTGGAATAATTATTCCTATTAGTTAAGCAGAATTAGATGAGCTTGTGAATGAACATGAAACTACACAAGAACGTGGACATGGCTGGAAAGGAATAAGGCGAAGACAATACTCCCGTAAGCCGCACTACTGTTGCCATGCTAATGTTGCTAACTACCAGGGCTTGTGACTTTGGCCCAGTTCACAACAAGCTTTTTTGTTTTCAAAACCTGTTTTTAGAAAAGCCATCTGTCAAGAAGAAGTAGTTTAATTAGGAAATATCCAGTCTTAAAACAAGTCAAAATGGGATATTTCACTTAAGCCATGCTATGGCTAGGCAATAAATCGAATTAATTTGATTAATCGTCATTTTAAAAATCTTATCGAAAATTTACTAAATCGTAAAATTAAATTTTGTCTTTTGGATTATCAAAAGCTTTTGTTCTTATGTTCCGTTACAGCCAAATGTTATTGCGAGTAGTCATTTTTGCACAAGTGGCAGAATTCTGGATGGGTGTTTACAATAGCTACCTGGTACTTAAGTGTGGCATTTAAGCACAAACTATGAATGTTAAGTTTATGTTAAAACTGATTCAGAATCAGTATACATTTTTGTTGTCTGAACATTTCGCACAGGAATTATTTTTGAATAAATGAAACCTTTGAGTAAATGTTTGTTGGATTTATTAGATTAAAATCAATTAAAATCATAATTATCCTGAATGACTAAAAAAAAAAATCAAGATTTTATTTTTTGGGCCATACCGCCCAACGCTAAGCTGTATGTGGCACTGAATGATGCCAGAGAAAGTAGATGAAACTTTCAAAGACAACAAAGACATAGAATAAAAAATATCCAAATTAAAGTTAACAAAGTTTTGTCAACCCTTCCAAAAAACTTTTCAAAACATTTGTTTACAGCTCCCTGATGCTACTGAACACAGCAAATTCTTAAATGACAGGAATTCGTTTTTCACCTACAAAGATGACTACAGAAGAAGTGTACCCATATGTTGCTTTTAAATTTCAGCAGATGGGAAATTAGCTGAAGCCTGTAGGGAAATAATGTCAGGAAAAAGTCCATGTGAAGGGGCAGCACCTGAAATCATTTTCATCTAAGTAAATAATGGTGCCTTGTGTGTACAAAAAGGCAAAATTATATTTTGGATGCTGATAATTTATAAGGTGCGGAAATGGCATGACATCACAAATTTTATATCTTTGAGTCCGGATCAGTAGCCGGGTTTACATGGAGCCTGTATTACAATCAGAACGAATTGGAATGACCAAATGAAATGAAAATACTCCATATAAAAACCTCACTCGGAATGAAAAGGTCGAATCTGAATGTAATTTCAGTCTGATTCGCTTTTAGTGCCTGTATTTGCCACCCACCCCTTCACACACACACTTTTTCCACTTTTGATTACAGATGCAAGGATCAATCCAGTCATACAGTTTCATCTCTCTACATGCTTTAGATGCCAATGATTTAAACGGGTATAGAGGGACTGAGTGGGTTAGTTCAGGGTGGTCTAGCATCAACTGTATTAGGTATTGATCGGCTTTTGGACATGGGTGGCCCGAAGGAGGGAGTTATAGATCAAAATGGACATGATAGGAGGCAGCAGCGCGCGTGCACGTGCGTGTGCGTGCGTGTGTGTGTGTGTGTGTGTGTGTGTTGTTTACATGTACTTACATGATCCGGGTTCCGCTCGTTTCCGGGCAGTGCGGCGCGTAATAAAGACATTCTCGTCCCTGAGTGCGATTCCGGTCAGGAGAAGGGAAACGAGCAGACTGTTGTGTGTAGTGTACACACTGTGCCAGAAAAGTCACCCTCTGGCTGTCAATAACAGCAGACGCAGCGTATTTGAGGGGGCAAGGGAGGTATCTCATACAATCTTCATAGTGAAGGTCCGTGAAGGCAGCACGGCAAATAGTCCAGTGAGCTCCACGGAGTCCCACCAACTCAGCATCATCGAGAAAAACAAAAAATACGGTAAACAGTGGCCAGACTTTCGACCCCCACTTAATGGGGGCTCACTGTCACCCCACCCTTCTGTTCTATCGCCGCATTCCGGTGGACAGACGGCGTCGCTAACAGGATGATCCCGGAGGTTAAGAAGCAAATGTCCTCAGTAACACGGAGAGAGAAGCCGCAGTGAGCTAGGAAGCTAGCAGGCTAGCCGCTTTTGTCCACAGCTATACAACAGCGTCGAATTAGATATGGAATTGTCACGGTAACACATCCAGGGGCCACATTTCCACTGATGTGCCAGGGGGCCTTGTCAGGAAGAAAGCCTCCAGAAGCTCCCCCCCGCTCCGCTTATGGATGCGGCGAATGGAAGGTAGCCGGTGTCTGGTGGTCGTGCAGCGACAAAGCAAAAACGATTATATATCCTCCGCGGCGTCCTTGGACTCTTTGAAAGAATCGTTCGATACCGGACCGTTAGACACTAGAATGAGACCGGCGGACGTCCACTGTAATGACGGTAAAATGAGAAGACAGGCTGACTCTCCCCTCTTTTCCTCTCTCCTCCTACAATGGCCGCGATGCGTTCAGGAGAGCTTCGTAATCGGCGGGAATCAGTCTTACCACGGTGGCGATACGTTCATGGGCGCCTCGTAATTGAAACGAGCAAGTTGCAGTCAGAAATAGCGCACCTTGTATTTGTTTTGTTGTTTTTAAAGCGTATTATTCTGCTGTTGAGAAGTAACTTTTTAAATTAATGTATTTAAAGGAGAAGAGAATGAAGAATAAGGGAGTAAATAACGATGGATGATGGATGGTAAAGGAGAAATGTTGGGTGAAGCATACAATGAAAAGGGGAGGCGGGAAAGAAGGATTATGAATGAACTCTGAAATGTAGCAATATTATGAAGGAAAGGAATTACAGAAAAGTTAAGCGTAGGACAATAAAGGATGAGGAAGGAAGGAGGGTTTGAAAGGAAATAATAAAAGAAGGGAGTGAAGGCACTACGAGGATGGAAGGGAGGACAAGCGAATAGTTACGGAATCTTATCACCACTTTTATAGAGTTTCCACCAAGTCAACACACACAACCCCACACCTGGATTTGAACCCCTAACACTGGTCTTGAAACTCCAATTCAACGCATTTACTGTACCTTTGTTTAAAATCCTAACCCTTGAAGCTTGAAAAAACATACAAACCCAGACTAGAAACCCGAAACAAATGTAATCAAATGGAAACGGTTTCCAAATGTATACTGTACCTACTTTTACACTACTACTAAATTGCTTTTTATTTTATTTTATGACACACCAACAGTCAAAAGTTATCCATTTAAATCCTCAGTTTCCGAGACATGCACTCCAAACTGCGTTCACCAGTTTTCATTTGCTTGTTGTATGTTCAACAAGTGTTTTTCCTAAAAATATTTACTGTACTGACATTAAATATATAAATACTACCACTACTTTGTTATCACACATTGTAACAGCCGGGAAATTTCACCTAGATTAACTATCATCTAACAGGATTGTTATTTACTCTAAACATCTCAGCCCTTGAATGCATCCATCCATCTAAATGTGTATTTGTGTGAACAGTATTGAGAAATCAGATATTACATGATGTCTTACCTGGACCGATCTGGATCTTATTGACCGAACCCAAGGCCTCATCCTTTGCCCGTCGCCGCCTCTTGGTTATGACTCTTTAACTTAAAAAGTAAATAAAAGCCAAATAAACAGAGTCCAAAGCAGCACTGTAATCTGTCAGAGAAGCTTACAAAGTGGACAGCAGAGAGCTCGCTGCTCAGCCTGTGGGAATCGATACTGGAAAGAACATCCATATTTCCATGCAGCAGCAGAAGTGCCCGGTCAGCTGTGGATAAAGCAATTAGAGGGCAAAAAAAAAAAAAAAGTTGATGTGGAATCATCAATACATCCAGCACAGCAGGATATGGGAAGCGTGTGGGCTGCTGAGCCGCTTGGAGAAAGGGCATGAAAATAATGTCCTAAAAATATTTTGACGTTTTAACAATGAAGTAACGTGTTTCTCTTAAAACTTTTTTTTTTTTAATTAAGTGAACATTTAAGACACAATTTCCTCTATTCAAATGCCCAGAACACACGTTTCATTTACAAGTAAAGCTAAGACCACCGTTATTCCTGAACGTTTCCTTGAAACAAAACAAACTGTTTCACCGAAAGTGCTTTTGTAGCAGGAAGAGTTGAGTGCTGCAACTTGTATTTTAAAACAATTGTTTTGAGACAATAAATCGAAGCAAGATCATCAATATATTAGTATCATAATATTTTTGATTGGTGGTGTGCTGTTAAAAGTTGTTCATCTAAAATATATGCCTGGGCTCAATGAAGACTGGGAAACACACTGCGTCTTTTCCACACTACTGCCACCTGCAGTTCAATTAAAGATGGAAGAGACAGGATTTTGGCCTATGTTGATAGAACAAAGCAAAGGTTCTCAAATCTTTTGGGTCATGAAAAGACCGTTTATCTCTGGCGTCTGGCTCGAACATCTGTGGAGAGATCTGAAAATGGCTGTGCAGCCACCAACGCTACCCATTCAACCTGATGGAGCTTGAAATATGCTGCCAAGAAGAATGGGCAAAACTACCCTAAGACATGTGTGCCAAGCTCGTGGCAAAAAGTTGCATCGACAAATTGAGTAAAGGCTGTGAATACAGTACTTGTATACATGCATGTATTTAATTTTTAATACATTTGCTCACACACACAAAAAATCAATGTCATTATTGGGTGTTGTGTGCATAATTTTGAGAGGGGCGGAGGGGTAATTTATTCCAATTTGTAATGAGGCTGTAACATAACAAAATATGGAGAGAGAAAAAAACAGTGAATGCTTTCCATATGCACTGTATATTTTTGTAATATGCCCTTTTGCACTTATTTACATGACACAATTAATTAGAATATTTTTGGAGACCTGCAAGCTATGTCTCATGGGCCTCCGTGGGTCCTGGGATCACAGGTTAATGACCAGAGATGGGAAAAGTACTGAGTGACATTCTCTACATGAGTAAAAGTACTCCGTCAAATAATTACTCAAGTAAAAGTACATACTTGACGAGTAGAAGTAAAAAGTATTTTTGCCGTATGTTTCTTCCATCAATTTGAAAGATATTAGCTAATGCAGCAAAAATAGGTATACATCGTCGGCCAATTGACTCTGACTTGCTATCAAGTTCAAATTATCCTCTTAGCGGTGGCGCGCATTGCCCTCATATTTACGGGTTGTTCTAATCTAGCCAATTGCACATCATGTGATCACGTGTCATAGCTAGCCACAAGCTGGGATGTACGGGACTGTGTGAATCGCTTCATATGATTGGCCGAGCCAGGAGACATTGACGGCTGCTTTTTTTCTTCCAGCCAGGTCTAATATTTTAATCGTTTTCAACTTTTCGTTCATTTAACTCATTCACTGCTATAAATTCATAAAAAAAAAAAGATTATTAAAAAACAGGGGCAACAGGCGATTAACATTTTTAATTGTAATTAATCGCATGACTTCACTAGTTAACTCACGATTAATCACAAATTTTATATCTGTTCTAAATGTACAATAAAAAATTGGAGGTTTTCATACTCTTAACAAAAGTGGAAAAAAATGTTAAACTAATACAAATAGTTGAAATTAAGTTTTGACGTTTTTAGCTGTCAATGGCAGTGAAAAAAAAAAATAAAAAACAGGGGCAACAGGCGATTAACATTTTTAATTGTAATTAATCGCATGACTTCACTAGTTAACTCACGATTAATCACAAATTTTATATGTTATAAATGTACAATAAAAAAATTCTAGGTTTTCATACTCTTGTTAACAAAAGTGGGGAAAAAATGTTAAACTAATAGAAATAGTTCAATTAAATTTTTGACGTCTATAGCCGTCAATGGCAATGAATGAGTTAAGAACAAAAGTAACAACCTTGTTTTGAAAATGTATCAAGTAAAAAGTACACGTCACATCATGTTAAAATGTAAGGGCAAAAGTAAAAAGTAGTCTAAAAAATGCTCAGGAAAGTACAAAGTACTGGAAAAAAAACTACTCAAGTAACAAAGTATTCGTACTTTACTTCCCATCTCTCTTAATGACCACCGCAATAAAGACTCTTTGATCTTGAGTGTAGACTTGACCTGGGAGCATCACAAAGCCTCAGTTCAAGCCGCCATTCAACCGCTATAAGTTCAGTTCAACCACTGACAGTCAGTAGAGGCACTTGTGGTTCATGAGGTTCCTCCTGTAGCCGAAGCACTTGCCGCAACGGTCGCATATGAACTTCTTGTGGCCCGTGTGAACCTGCTGGTGGGCCTTGAGGCTGTTGCTCTGGTTGAACCTGTGGCCGCACACGTCGCAGACGTACGGCTTCTCGCCCGTGTGGATGCGGTGGTGGCGGGTCAGGTTGCCCATGTTGTTGAAGCGCTTGTCGCATGTTTTGCAGGCGAACGGCTTCTCGCCCGTGTGCAACGCCTGGCAAGCAAAGGAAAAAATGCTCAGATTTAGACTTGTATCCACACTATATCGCATATTTTATTTTTAAATTTTTTTTTTTAAAGAGGTTTTATTGGCAAGTCTGAAATACAAATTCTGGAGTTGCGCAGATCATGCTGGAATAAAGTTTATAGAAGGAAATAATGTCTTACGGCAACTCTAATCAATTTGAGATTTTGTGTGTGAGTGATAAATAGCTTGAAGCAAGTACGTCTTTCTTTTTGGACAATTATGGGTGTGTCTGTAACGCATCCCCTAGGGTCAACGAGGGCTCACTGTATCCTGCACTAGAAGAGGACTAGTGGTAGATCTACTAGACTTTTTTTTTTCTTTCCTCATCATGATACATACACACAACATACCTAAACACAAGTCATTGTAGTTTTTGGTACTTGTAGTTCCTGTGCATTATTAAACCATATGCCCAGAATTGAAACTCGCCAAGCCCCCCTAACCACAAAAATATTAAATACAAATTGAAACACAGCCTGCCTAAAATGTAAAACTGGAGATTTTTTTTTTTTTTAATGACCACCTCTATCAAATCTAAAGCTACTTTATCAGGACTGATTTAGGATCTAAAACATTTAAGGCCTTTGATACTATTTTTATCCACTGTAAGACTTTTTAGTACAGTTTCTACAAAGAGGAAAAAAAAAAGTGTACCATGTGCGTCTTGAGGCTGCTGTGCTGCGTGAAGGTGCGAAAGCAGATGACGCAGGAAAAGGACTTGACTCCGGTGTGTAACTTGACGTGGATCTTCATGTAATGCGCTGATTTGAAAGTCTTCCCGCAGATGGCGCAGCTGTGCTCGCCGCTCACCATGTGGTGGAGCTGCTGGTGCGTGCGCAACTCTGTCGTCGAATTCAGTCGAAGGCCGCACAGCTTGCAGAGGCACGGAAAGGTGTTGGCGTGCGTTTTCATGTGCTCGCTCATCGCCGTGGCGCAGTCCGCCGTGGCGCCGCAAACCACGCACAAGAGCGAGGAGGCGTCGGTGTGCACCTCCAGGCTGCTTTTCTGGATGAAGGTCTTCTCGCAGCTTGGGCAGCTGAATGGCCGCACCCCCGTGTGGATCTTCTGGTGGCTTTTGAGCGTGTCGATCTGGTTAAAGCTTTTCCCGCACGTGTCGCAGTTGTAGGGTTTCTCGCCCGTGTGGATGCGCATGTGGCGCCGCAGGTTGCCGAGGGCATTGAAGGTCTTCTCGCAAACGTGGCAGCGGTGGACGCGCTCGCGGACATGCAAGCGCTGGTGCATCTTCAGGCCGTACGATTGGTAGAAGCTCTTGTCGCACTGCGTGCACTTAAAGGGTCGCTCGTCATTGTGCATTCGTTGGTGGTCCAGCAGGATGTGCTTGAGCATGAAACCTTTACCGCACACGTCGCACGTGTGAGCACGCTGGCCTGGAAGACACAGACAGCAAAATGGCAAATACATAGAGGCTGTGTTTGCAACTGGTGACTCATTCCCTGATCACTTAGTAGGGATATAAGTCATTTTTAGACAAGAAAGCTCATTTGCACATTAGGCACCTTTTTTTTAACTTTTATAACAAACATAGAACTAGATGTACAACATATACAGTAACTCATTTTAATGACAAAACAGGCTTAAATTATTTTTTAATTGGATAGATTGATATTTAGCCAATTATTTTAGTAAGTACAATATTATTTTATGTAATGCAAATCCCCCCCCCCCCAATATTTTAGTATTCACAATAAATAAATTATTTGATTGTTCAATGGCATAGATAAAAAATAAATACATTGAAACTAGTTTATTTCAATACCGGTACCTAATCATTTCATTATTTATGTTACAGACAGGAAAGCTTAATTGCAATAATCGGTAAGGCAATATTTTAAAATGTTTAAAATAGTTAATTTTGAATATAGGCGAGTACCGATACCAGATATCGGTATTGGGCCAATACCAGGCCTTATTTTAAGGTATTAGTATTCTCTACCAGTATCAGCTGCACTCTTGTGGCCATTTTATGATAAAAAAAAAATACAAATTAGAAGAATAGAAATTTGCAAATAATTTTATTCAATTTTAAGGGAAAATATAAGTCTTGAAAATGATCTGCCATTGAGTTGTTTTGGCAATTTTATGTGTCAAAACAAAGTACAGGTGTTTTCCGTACTTGATATCAGTATTGGTGACAAATCAAAAGAATTGCGTACCGGTACTCGTGCTGATGTTGAATGAAGAAAAAAAAAAAAAGTGGTATCGAACATTTCTAGTTTTAATTAAATACTAATTCTCTTAATATTATGTTTAATTTGATTATAAATAATTCATCAGCAATTTCAAAAAAAATTGGAATTTTAAAAGCACGGTACAGTATATCCATTCATTCATTTTCGTGACCGCTTATTTCTCACAAGGGCCGCGGGTCCCAGACGTCTGGCTTCGGGCAGTAGGCGGGGTAAAACCCTAAACTGGTTGCCAGCCAAACGCAGAGACGAACAACCATCCACGCTCACAAGCACACCCAGGGACAATTTAGAGTGCCTAATTAACCTGCCATACATGTCTTTGGAATGTGGGAGGAAACCGGAGTACCCGGAGAAGAGCCATGCAGGCACAGGGAGAACATGCAAACTCCAAAACCCAGACTCGATCTTACGTCCTCAGCACCGGGAAGCGGACCTGCTAACCGGTCAGCCACCATGCCGCCGGTACAGCATATCAAATTGTTAATTTGACCATTTAAAAAAATATATTTACAACATAACATTGAATGACAATAAATTTATACAAATAAAATAATGAATGTTACAAATATTACAGGATTGTTGGTCATGTAAATGTTTGGTGGCCGCCATGTGTATATACAGTGGTGCCTTGAGATACGAATTTTTTTAGATACGAGCTGTCGATTGGGGGACTTTTTGCTTTGACGCGTCAACTTGACATCTGGGCGCTGTATGGTGTCAAGTGACTCAACTGACTTCACAAAGAGCAGCAATTTGGCAGATAGAATTTGTAAATATCCTTCAAAAGAGGCTTCAAGCTGTTTATTGAGAGCTGGCGGTTCCTGTCAAACTAAATATCAAAACAAAGAGAATTATATGTGTTTAAAAAAAAAAAAAAAGCAACCGCACATAACCTCTACAACCTAAATGCTAAAATTTTTATTGTCTTAAGATTCCCCAAGTCAAGCATAAAACATGCTTTTGATTTCACTTATGGCCTTCCTTTGATCATTTTTTAGATTTCTTTTTACAGCAATTTCATCTAATGTAAGATTTATTTTTTAACTACGGTTTCAGAGCAGCTTGATCACACGTAGGACTTCAGCAAGATGCATGTGATGCAGGTGAGCACTGACCAGTGTGCTGCCGCATGTGCACGTTGAGGCTGCGCTGGAGGGGGAAGATGCGTCCGCAGAGTGAACATGAGAAGTTCTTCTTGCGGTGTTGTGCTGCCTGATGGGCTCTGGCCTGCCGCTTGCTGAATTTCTTGCTGCACTGTTTCCCGGCTTGGACGTCATGTTTGGTACGGTCCACGTCGCAGGCGTCACTTGCATCTTCCCACTCCTGCTTGTGAAAGAAGGGTCACAATGTAGTTTACTGGTCCTTTATGTTTTTGTTTTTTTTGATGAATTACGCAAGTATTTTATGTTGATTATTTTAACTCATGTTGTAAATGTTACCGTATGCACATGCAATTTTAAAGGACCTTAAAATGTTCATTTGTGTTCCCAAAACAAGACAAGGCACATCATATAAAATAAAAATGTCAAGTATGTTTTTTCTTAAAACAATAAAAAATACAATTATTAAGTCATAATCAGGGATGTGATTTGACCAAAGTGAAATTATCTGAAAATTTAGCCGGGGGTCTGGGGGCCGCTGGCACCCAGCTAGGTCCAGGGCAGTGCCCTGGTGGGGGGACAAGGGGCCCGGAGCTCATGGGTTTTCCGTGTTTTTAAGTACTTTCAATGCACTCACATGACAAAGAAATAGACAAAACAACAGCATAAATTTTCAATGTATATTGAACTATCCCATATAAAATGGCAGTTTTAGTCAACTCAAAATCAGTCACATTCAAAAACATTGGACTGCCTTTGCTTTTAAAAACTATCACTGAGAATATCATCATATCTAACTAATGTGATTACTAAGTTAACACATAAATAATGTTGAAGAGTTCAAATTTCATGAACAAATAATTATATCATGACCAAATGAAAAGTAACTCATATTAGAGCATACCACAAATGTCTTTGTTATAGCAGAAGACGTTATCTGTCGGAGTCATGTGCATACACAATGAACTACTAAAAAAAATAAAAAATAAATAAAAAATCGATTTTTTTTTTGGGGGGGGGGGGATAAAATAAGCGGAATTCCGCGAATTAGCGGAAAAATCACATCCCTGCATAATAATGTTTAAAGTGATTTGTTTAAATTTATTGTTGAATGACATTCATATTCAGAAATATCATGGCTTTAAGTTGAAACAAATATATTAACTGCAGGGCATTCTCAGCTTTTTGTCCCCTATGAAATTAATAACCCGGTTCTAAATGGATCTCTTAACAGCTGTCGGATATATAGATTTTTGTTTTAAGGCTGATGCCTGCATGTGACAAAATTCCGAATTTCAGCACCTAATAATCTACTTCAACAATTTAAGAGTTATATTATTGTTTATTTATTTGTCCAAAATATATTGCAGGAGCTCCAACAGCTACATTTGATCTGGTGTGTTGTTATTATAACACAGTAAATGCCTGAGGAGTGTTATAAAATTATTGTTTTCATTTGACTGATAAGTGAACAACATACTCCAGTATAAAAAAATCTCAACAGTGATTATGGAGTGAATGATTCCAAACACAGCCACGGTGTGCAAAACCGCACTGGACACGGGTACTTATACTTGTTACTTGTTGAAAGGCTACACAGGTTAATTATGCACCTTCTGCCATCTAGCGCAAGAGCATTTAATGCTCGTCATGATACATTACATAGATGAAAAAATATACATAATTTGTAGTAAACAAATATTTTTCAGATCAACAAAGTTCCATCGGAGAGTTTGCCGCAGCACAGCAGTTGAGAATTGCTTAGAAACTGATGTGACATATATGAGTAAAATAAATGACATAATTGATGTGACACTTTTATGCGTCCTAACCGGAAATTCTGGTTCATCGTGATCATTGGGGTCCGTGTTGCCTCCTTCCTGAGCGGACCCACACAACATCTGGTCAACAAAGGTGTCCTGCGTCAGCACTGGATGCACGTTGTCCTGTTAAACACACATAACAATAATAATGTTGACTTGTGATCCACACGGTCAGAGAAAAATTCATTTTGACAATACTGTGTTTACAGTCACCCCTTTTGTTATAGTGGTAAGCATTACTGCAAAACTACTGTGTGATGTCGGGACAGTAATCAAGTGCAGAAAACACGAGACAAAGTCAACATAACTGAGGTGGTTTGGAGTACCTTGGATGTCAGGTAAACGATGGACGACTCCTTTACGTCGCCAGACACAGCTGCGATCACAAAATAATATCAATAAGTCAGTAGCTATTTCGAACAGCACCTTTTACACTATCTTACAGTCAACCGGAAGAAACCAATGTCAATCAACACGTCACCATATTGATGTGACTGACGAAAATGTATACACGATGATGAAGAACTGGAGGTCACCTGAGCTATGCGCGTCACCTTCCAAAGTCCCGACTTCACTGTCCTCTTCCTGCTTATTTACTTCCTCTTTTTCTACCACAGTGTGAGCATTTGTTAACACCATGTTCAGCGCAGTTTCAGTCACTTCCAACCTCTTTTTTAGGTCCTCCAGCTGCGCCTCCCCTTGCGTCACCTGCATAGACCAAAATCTTGTTCAAGGTCATTCAAATTATTCATCTTCATGACATGTTACACTAAATGGCATCCGTTGGGGAATTTGAAAACGAGAGAGAAGCTATCAAGTAAACTGCGGTCTAATTCACACTGTTTTTAATCCATATACTGTCCATCTCCATTCTCCAGTACCCATCCAACACCTCCTCTCACCCAAAACCACCCTAAAAACATTAGTGAAGTTAAAAATTACATTTTGTATTCATATGCTTTTCATTACGCATGTTTATATAATCAGAGCAGACTGCCATTACACTTTAAGACATGCAAACCTCCCGGGTGCTAAAAACTGCATTTTATGAAAAAAACCTTCCTATTTACTCTGATTTAACCTTTTGTAAATTCCACTTCAGGGGAAAATATGTAATAACATTATCTGTAATCTTGCTCATCCCGTATAGTAGTAACATACATGAATGTGATATTATTGCATAAATGGCATCACAAGTCACATACTTGCAAGTGCAGCAGAGATGAACATTCTTGGAAAAGTTGACAGATGTTGTCGGCTGCCTCTTGAGCCAGCAATGTCATGAAGGTGTTGGCATGATGGACCACCTGATGGAAGACAACAGGTATAGTATATTAGATACATATTGGGCCAAAAGCAGGAATAAGTTTCAGCAAAAGTAGGTATAAGTTTCAGTTGATTGATTACATTTGCCGGCTCTGATATCTTTCCTCCATACCTAACTTTTCTGGCTTCCTTTCTTTGTTCACCCTCAGGACCCTTTGAAGACCACTGATCTAATTTAACAATTTCGAGGTCAATTTGAAGACCATTTTTGTTTGGATTGGTCAACAGTCATTGGTGACTGTAATAGACATTTACAAAATTTCGTGTAGTAAGGAAGTAACTTTTCTATAATTAGCCAATAACTTGGCTGACGTACCTGTAGACGTACAAAAACTAGATTAATCTGTGTTTGTGCCAATACAAAATGGCGACCGAACATGTTTCTTCAGAAGGCGGGGGTAATGTTTAAACAAATAAATTAATACATTTTATCTGCATTCAGCTTTGAAACTCGCTCTAATGCGCCCATTCGTATTTTAAACACGGATGCTACCATAGCTAGCGACTCGAGCTAGCTAATCTGTTTCTATGATCACTCAAGAAAGGCGGGGATGTCCACAATAACAAATTTAGTACATCAATAATAATATATATATTTTAAAAGTAATGACGTATACTTTATCTGTCAATGAAACTGGAGTGTTGTGGTCATCGCCAGGCGACATTTCTTCGGTCGTGTAGCAGCCAACGACAACTTTGCAGATTTCGACCACAACTCTGTTCGCCATTTGCTCCAAAATGGATGTCGCTTGCGCCTCAAAGTCTCCCATTTGACGTCTTGAAGCGGACTAAAGAGGTCCACGTGTTGGAAGAACAATTTAACAGAAATACAGCACACTGCAATTTTAACGATTATGCACGAGGTGGTCACTGGCCAACTCATACCAGGAAGTGACGTTCACTTCACCGGTTGTTTCAAACGAGCATTTTAAAAATCTATTTGGAGCGTTTTATGAATTGACTGACTGTCTCAAATTAAGTAATCGAATAGGACAGATCAATTCCGTGTTATTTAATTATCTTGAAATGAATTCGTGGGGAGTTTATTGTGTTTTGTGTAACTTCTGATTTACAGCTCGCCATTCATAACAATGTTACGTTATTTACGAAAAGCCTCTCAAAATAAGAACAAATTATTTGATTTGAAACCCTACTCAAAGTGGACGCCACTAGCAACGCCTACTTGTCCATGGTGTGTCAGTGCCCATATGCATTATGGAAAGCAACTGACTCGCAACTCAAAGTTCAAATACTCAAATAGAAACAATATTTGTTTATGTATTTGCGTATACTATCTTTTAAATTCACGCATGTGTGCAATACGTTCAGATCTGTCCGTATGATATTTTTTCCCGTGTTTAAGACAAAACTGTCCCTTCACATAGTGAGCCCGTGAATGATTCTCGTGCTCGCGCCGCGAATAATTTTACGTTTTGAAATAATACAAAAAAAAAACAACAACATAAAAGTGCTAATCTTTTGAACGGCCGTTTTAATTGAACGGCTCGCTTTAAAGAGCCATAACTCCATCACTTAATTAGACTGTCGCTTGTATTGTTTCAATGAGCAGCGCGTCGTTACTGATATATTTTTTTACGTTGAAACTTGTGATGGACAGTCAACATTCGTGACTTACAATTTTGCATGCTGGCAGCATATTTTTCATAAGCGCTAATAACGGAACTCGCTTGCGTATTATTGACCAAATTCATTGATGCGTGTAGTTGGCCTCCACTGCGTTGATGGCGGTAGAGTGCTACGGTCATTTTGCTAACAAGTAGGAAACAGGAAGTAGCTAGTAGTAGTAGCTGCATGATGTATTTTTGTCAAAATGTTGGTCAAACAGCTCCCCGGTTTTGGACCACAGCAATATACCAACAGCCGATTGTTATTACAAATGATAAATTATTTTTGTCGGGTTTTAAAAACTATTCTCACACGGCATAAGGAGTTCAGTTTATTGCCGCTTTCTATTGGGTCGACGTGAACCACGTGAACAAAACATACGCAAAAACACGAACATCTGAACACGTTCATAATGTTCAAAACGTTCTATGTTCAAATTAAAAACAACGCAGTTGACGCATTATCATTTCAAATGGTGTATAGTTGTTTGGCATGTCGGTTATGTGACATTATAATTAGTCTACGTGTGCAACCGTAACTTTAACTTGTAGTCTCTGGAATTAATTCGTTGCTCCTGACCCTTTGTAGGTATCGCTTCTCGGCCTTTTGGCTAAGATCAAGTGTAGTATCTGTTCTTATCAGTTTAATATCTGATACGTCCCCTACCCGGGGACCATATATTAAATTGATTTTTGGAACTGGGAGATGGAATAGGGGCTTGCTCCGTCCACTCCACGCATCGACCTGGTATTGCAGTACTTCCAGGAACGGTGCACCCCCTATGATTGTAAAATATAATTTTTCTGATATTAGCTCAAACATTGGATATTCATAGATTTCTTTGCCAATACTTTTAGATTGTTGTTCATTATGGTGTGTGATGATCTGTGAAGGCGGTTGTTTAACGTCTGCCATAACAACAGGAGGGAGCATAAACGTTATATATGACGTTATTTTTTTAAATGTAATTATTATGGGATTAATACTTTTCTCGCGAATATTTACCTTGAATTTCCCCCAGATATGTTTATTTAATATTTACAATTCATGGCCTTATATTAATAATAATACATACATAATGATATGAGTACAATAAAAAGTCATTGTTGTTGAAGAGTGTAGTGTTTGCTACATACCACTAGATGTCAGCAGCGGTAATTTATTGATATGTTGTTACTGACAAGGACAAAGCAAGCGAGGGTGTGTGTAAAGGCGTGGGGATAGGACTGTGAGTAAGGAGCAATGCATTATGGGAAGGTTTTCGCAGATTCTTAAACCCTAATTTGACAATTGTTTAGTTAATGTTAATAACTGGTTAATAACGAGTGTACGAGTGCTTCCGCATCCAGCGTTGTGTGTGTGTGTGTTCGAATTTTCACGTGTGTACAAAAAGAGAACATGACTGAAGATGGTGTGTGTGCTAAAGACCTCAGCGTTGGTGATCTGTACAACTCATACTTACCTGGCAGGGGAGATACCATGATCAAGAAGGTGGTTCACCCAGGGTGAGGCTCAGCCATTGCACTCCGGCTGTGCTGACCTCTGCGAATTCCCCAAATGTGGGAATCTCGACTGCACAATTTCTGGTAGTGGGGGACTGCGTCCGCGCTCTCCCCTGATTATATGTAAATAACAAAATGATAGATAAATGAGAATAACATCAGCGTGAGATCGCTCCACTTAGATATGCCCAGACCGGAATGTAACGACTAATGCAGTTGTAGTTGGTCGAGCCCTACTGTCATTTTGCCAACAATTAAGAAACAGGAAGAAGTCAATAGTAGCCGCATAGTGTCTTTTTGTCAAAATGTTGGTCAAACGGGCTGCTCTGTTTCAGCCACAGCATTATACCAACCGATTGTTATTGCAAATTACTAATTATTTTCGTAAGTTAAAAAAAAAACTATTCTCATACGGCAGAAGGAGTTCAGTTTATTAATTGGTTAATGGTTTATTGCTGAATTCTATTGGGTCGACAAAGCACGTGACACAATCACACGAACATCTGAAAACGTTCACATTAATGTTCAACACGTTTGATGCGCAGGTTGAAAACAACGCAGTTGACGCATTATCATTCTAAACTGTGTGTAGTTGTTTGGCGTGTCGGGTGATGTGTGCAACCGCAACTTAAAGTTGTAGTCCCTGGAATTAAGTTCTTGCCCCTAACCCTTTGTGGGTATCGCCTCTCAGCCTTTTGGCAAAGACTGCAATCGCCTCTGTTGAGCGACAATTCTATGCCTTTGTGGCTGTGAATCGAACTCAATTGTAGGGGTATTGTATTGTTGAATCTTTCTGTTATAGAAGAACGACAAAGGTAAATTTGCTGGAATTTCATTTGTGAAAATTGGGAATCAGTGGTTGTCTCCGACATGTCGGCATATCCGGCATGCGGAGGCACCACAGTGTCCGATTTATGTTTCGGGAAAGGGATGGTGGCGAGCCTCTGTGGATGTCCAGGCTGGACTTTTCCAGAAAGCTTGTCCAACAAACCCTGCAATTCAAAGCTGAAGATCTGAATTGTATAATAACGTTGCCCTTCAGTAAAGGATTCGATCTCAGTTTCACCTCTGCTGCGAACCTTCGCGAATTTTGGACTCGGTTTGAAAATGTGAAAGCCCAGTTCTCTGTGTTCAATGTTGAAAGACTGACTGACAATGCTGCTAAAACAGTTATTGTCAGAATGTTTAATGAGACAGTGAATGCAGAAGACATTTGTTTTTGGCTGGGTAGATATTGCACGGTAAAAGGCCAGGCTGTGAAGGTGAGGGATGAGGACGGCATCTGGAACTGTGCCTGGCGGGTACCCATTCAACAATGGCAGGACCCCCAGGGCTTCCAGGGCCTGAAACATCTCCCATCAATGATAGTCTTGGGTGAAAACCGGGGCTACATACATTACCAGGGTCAGCCCAAGCTCTGCCGCAAGTGTGGTGAGCATGGACACCTGGCGGAAGCGTGTGAGAAAACCATTTGTAGAAAATGTCGAGTAATTGGGCATACTTTTGAAGAATGTACCAATGGCAGAAAGTGCAATCTCTGTGGGGAAACTAACCACCTCTACAGAAATTGTCCAAAATCATTTGCCAACAAACTGAAGGCTGGAAAAGAAATGGCACAAGGAAATGAAAAGGAAGGTGACAAACAAATTGAATGTCCTGAAGGAAATTCAAATTTCCCTCCAAATCCTGTCATTGGTGGAGAGGGGACAGGTGAGGAGGGGCAAGGGGAGGAGAGCAGGCCGGCCCCACCAATCGGGAGCTCAGAGGAAAGTGAAAGGCTGCAAGAAATACCAGCAAGTGAGTCAAGTGAAGTCAGTCCAAATGAGACTGACAGCGAAGACACCCAGATCACTTGTGCTCAAAATAACAAAAGGCTTGCCTCTCAACGGTCCTCTGAGTCTCCCCTGTCTGCAGAGAAGAGGGGAAGGCCCGGGAGCTCAGATAGCGAGGTGGGGGAGTTCAGGGTCTTCCCCTCGAGCTCACCAAATGAACTCTCCTTTTTAAACATAGTACTGCAATCAACGCCAAAAAGCAAAAACACTATGAATTTAAGGTTGCGTGAGCGATCACCACCTCGAGTGCCTCTGAGAGATGACCAGTGTTTTAGCTCTGCCCCTTTTGCTGAGGTAAAGGAAGAAATAAGCTCTCGAGAAATACCTTAGCTACTGCCTTGTTTTAAAAAAAAATTATGTTCTCTTAAAATTTTGTAACCTTATCTGTGTTTTTTAAATTTTAAATCATACCTATGACCCTCACCTTCTCAACTATTAACGTTAGAAGCGTGAAGTCAAAGATTAGAGCTCAGAGCGTTTTAACATTTTTAAAAACTTTTAAATCTGATCTGTTTTTAATCCAAGAATGTGGCATACCCTTTTTAAGAAATTATAAACAGTGGGAGGAAATGTGGCCACACCCATCATTATGGAGTGGCTCAAACGAAAATAGAAATGATGGAGTGGCTATTTTAATAAATAATCCTCAGATTGTTTTTAAGGGGAGCACAGTGGTGAGAGACGGACGAGCACTTTTAGCACACTTGACTTTTACAGAACAGGATTTTAGCATTTTAAATATTTATGGTTCTAATGAAAAGCATGACAGGTATGATATTTTAGAGAATTTGAAGTCCCACATGCTCGGTCATAACCCACTAATTATGGGAGGCGATTTTAATTGTATTTTAAATAGGAAGGACAGGAAGGGAGCCGGGGAGGATTTTAAAATTGACAAAACATCGGTTTTATTGCAAGACATGTGCCGCGTATTCAAATTAGACGACTGCTTTAAAACCATGCATCCAAGAGAGGAGGGCTTCACCTGGTTTAGTGGTGACGGCACCAGAGCCTCTCGCATAGATTACATATTTACACGGGGTTGGACACAGACTGATGCTAGATTAACTCCTGTCTTTTTCTCAGATCACCTAATGCTGTCTTGCACCCTTTCACTTTCTTCTGGAGTGACTATTGGAAGAGGTCTGTGGAAGTTGAACTGCTCCCTGCTTGAGGACGAGGCCTTGGTCTCTCAGTACAGGGAGCGGTACAAGGACTGGCAGACCCTTCAAGACCTTTACAAATCACGGGCACAGTGGTGGGAAATGATGAAGGTAAGGACTCAGACTTTTTTTAAAAAAGCAGGAAGAGAGAAGAAAATCAAGGAAATGAAATGTATGCTGGGAATGCAAAAGAGACTGCAAAGGTATTTTAATCTAACACAAAAGGGGATAAATTTTAATGATGAAATTAAAGAGATCAAAAAAGAAATGAGAGCTATGGCACATATCCAAAGCAAAGGGTTTTTATTAAGGAGCAGAGAAAAGGAAATCGAAGAAGGTGAAAAATGCACCAGGTACTTCTTTAAAAAAATTATGAGCAAGGGTGGGGGCATTTTTAAACTAAAAAAAGAAAACGGGACTATCACAGAAAAAAACAATGAAATAATTGAAACAGTAGAAACATACTATCAAAAACTGTATGAGCGTAAAGATACCCAAGAGGAGATAATGGTAGAGGTTTTAAACTTCATTGAAAAAACAGTGACTGATAATGGGCTTTTAACACAGGATTTTACACCTGCAGAACTACATACATGTGCAAAACAATTGAAGAAGGCAAAATCTCCGGGCGAAGACGGCCTCTGCTCGGAATTTTACCTGACTTTTTGGGACATTTTAGCACCAGATTTACTCACTGTTTTTAATGAACTGGACAAAACACACCGACTACCAGACAGTTTTAGAGTAGGGATAGTCACGTTACTGCATAAGAAGGGAGACAAAACTGACCTGAACAACTGGCGTCCAATTACGCTTTTAAATGTTGATTGTAAACTTTTTAGCAAACTTTTAGCAATGCGTACGTCTGTGTTTTTAGAAGATTTGATCAACCCGGACCAAACCTGTGCCATCGCGGGGAGGAAGATCACGGACAGCCTCATTCTGATTCGTGACACCATCTGTTATGCGAGAGACAGAAATATGCGGCTAGTAGTCCTAAATTTAGACTTTGAGAAGGCTTTTGATCGGATCTCGCACCAGTACCTTTTTAGGCTACTGCAAAAATGGGGTTTCCCGGGAAGGTATCTAGAGTGGGTGGGCTTGCTGTATCGAGATATTACCAGCAAATTTGTGGTCAACGGGAACTTGACAAAAGCAGTACAGATTAACTGCGGCGTCCGTCAGGGCTGTCCCTTATCTGCCCTCCTCTATGTTCTATGCATAGAACCGTTGGCACAGATTTTGAGAAGGGACAAAATGATCGAGGGGGTGAGTATTCCAGGGGGCGGGGGGCTAACAACAAAGTGTGTTTTATATATGGACGATATTAACATCCTGTGCTCTGACATTTTATCCGTGACAAGGACCCTGGACTTGACTGACTGGTATGGAAGAGCGTCTGGCTCTAAACTTAACAGAGACAAAACCCAAGCACAGTTTTACGGACCGTGGACCGGGATACAGAAGACAGGACTGCCCCTAACGGAGATACAAACAGACCAGAAAATACTTGGGATTAAATTCAGTAAGGGAGGGGGAGGGGATACAAACTGGGGCGACGTGATAGGGAAAGTGAGAAAAAAACTTGGCTTTTGGGGACGAGAGAGCTGACTTTAGAGGGGAAGATTTTAATAATTAAAGCAGTCATTTTACCTTTGCTTTTATTAATCGGTTCAGTTTTTATCCCAAAAAGAAATGTGCTTTTAAATTTGGACCGTGCTATTTTTTACTTTATCTGGGGTTCTAAATGGGAAAAACTGAGGAGGGACACAATGAAAAAAACAAAAGAGAAAGGTGGGAAAGGCGTGCCGGACCTCCAGCTCTTCTTGGGCAGCAGATATGTGGCCCTCCATCTGCAAAATGCTCTGGGACCATCCAGCAATCCCAAAAGTCAAGCAATGACACGATTCTGGATGGGATCATACCTCCGTAAATTAAAACTAATACCCAGCGATCAAAGACTTCCGGTGTCTTTTAACTTACCACCAGCACATTCCTTTATCCCCAAATTTTTAAGAAATTTTAAATTAGAAAATGAAGATTGTCACGTTTTAAAAAATCACAAGTCTCTCATCTCTATTGTGCAGGAGCGGCAAACAGTGAGTCAAGTGCGCGGGCTTGCATTCGGCAAGCTCACAACAGTTTGGCGCAACGTCAACCATCCTGCCCTCCCAAACAGACTCCGGGACCTGTCGTGGATGGTGGCTCACGAGATTCTCCCAGTCAGGGCCGTTATGCACTCCCGAGGAATGTCAGCGCACTCAACCTGCCCCCGACCTGGTTGTGGCGCCCAGGAGTCGGTGAGGCACCTCCTCTGGGAGTGCAGTGCTGCCGTAGACCTGTGGGCGACAGCCGGCCACCTGAGAAAATTCCCGGACTTGCCAGCAAGGGAGGTCCTAAATGAACAATACGTGCTCTATGGGGTGAGCCAAGTCGAGCGTTCCCGGGAGGAGTTTGCAAAAGACTGGCTCACCCTTGCCGCCATCAAAGACGCCATGTGGACCTCCAGAAACTTGCTGGTAAGGAGGCACAGGCAGACCCCCCCCTTGGCTGTGCTCCTAATGGCTGCAGGGACCATCGAAGCTGCACGCGGCAGGCCAAGGACACAGCCACCAAGAAGCGTCGCCTGTGCCCGCCCGGAGGAGGGAACCGGAGCTACACGATGAAGGTCTCGGCAGCGACGGCCTGGCTCTCCGGGAGAGGCAGGAGGGAAGGAGCTCAAAGAGCGACTCGGCAGGTCCAGGACAAGCGCTGTTTGAGAGGGTGGGATGAAGACCCACTTAGTAATGCAGTGCTACGCTCCTGCACAATAGATATGAATGTGGTTTTTACATTTTTAAATTGTTTTTATTTTTAAATAACATGTTAAGGACAAAATGAATGCTCCATATTGGAGAAATGTGATTTGTGATTGATTTAAAAGTGACAATAAAAACATGAAAAAGAAAAATCTGTTCTTATCAGTTTAATATCTGATACGTCCCCTACCCGGGGACCATATATTAAATTGATTTTTGGAACTGGGAGATGGAATAGGGGCTTGCTCCGTTCACTCCACGCATCGACCTGGTATTGCAGTACTTCCAGGAACGGTGCACCCCATGACCTTGTCAAATAAAGAACACCCAAAGGTTTAATTAATACAGTAGACAGTCAGTATTACCAGCAGGCCATTTAATTCATATATCAGTAATTATAGAAACGTGATATTTAAATTATGAGGTGACAGGAGCATTTTGGGTGGACATTATGGTGCACCACCCTTATTGGAGAAGGTGAAACTAATAAAGTGTAAATCTCAGTAAGAAATGTATTTGTGTGCAATGGTGGTGTAACTTTGATGTCATGTTATTAAAAGTTTTGTGATCGTGACAGTATACACGCCATGTCATGTGAATGGAGGTCCTGTAGGTGGCAGTAGCATTTTAGATGCACATCCAACACACGCCTAACCGGATGTGTTGTCTGTTTGTGACGTAAAAAAAGCATTACTTGAGGAACCCACCCACTACACACACTTCTCATTACTGTTATGTTTATTGTTTTGTATGTAGTCGGGTAATTTCTCGCTCTTATATTCCAATTTGAGACGTTGCATGTTTTAATGTGTGAATAGACGCAGTTTAATGGTAGGATATCGTCTCTCGATGCCGCTATGCATTATGGGAAGCCACTGACTCTCGACTTCAACTTCAAATACTCAAATAGAACGCATATTTGTCAGTGTATTTGCTTACACTACATTTTAAATTTCCGTATGTGTGTTATGTGTTCCGATATGTCCGTATGATTGTTCACAAGTTATGAAACCATCGCTTCACATAGTGTGCGCGTGAATGACTCTCGTGCTCGCGCCGCATCCAACTCATACTTACCTGGCAGGGGAGATACCATGATCAAGAAGGTGGTTCACCCAGGGTGAGGCTCAGCCATTGCACTCCGGCTGTGCTGACCCCTGCGAATTCCCCAAATGTGGGAATCTCGACTGCATAATTTGTGGTAGTGGGGGACTGCGTTCGCGCTCTCCCCTGATAAAGTGTTCAAATGAAAACTTAACTTAAAGTAATATTTGATTTCTTCTAGCCTTAGCGGCTGCTTAACCCACACTTCTTTGTGTTCTTAAATATTGCGCACGATTGGCCATGACCGTATTCGTGCATTAGCACAGCAGTCGCTCGGCGAGACATGGAGGAACACGGAAGCAGTTAATTAACGCACAAAATGACGTTTACCAACGCGAGTGCCATTTCTGACTTGAACACCCGGGAGAATATGCCCCTTATAAAGTATGGCATGAATAGCGATGTGTCACTAATTTTACGTTTTAAAATAATACAAAAAAAAAAAAAACATTAAAGTGCTGGTCTTTTGAACAGCCCTTTTAATTGAACGGCTCCCTATAAAGAGCCATAAGTCCGTCACTAAATTAGACAGTCGTTCGTATTGTTTCCAGGAGCAGTGCATCGTTACTGATTTGTTATACGTCCCCTATCCGGGGACCATATATTAAATTGATTTTTGAAACTGGGAGATGGAATAGGGGCTTGCTCCGTCCACTCCACGCATCGACCTGGTATTGCAGTACCTCCAGGAACGGTGCACCCCCTAACATTGAAAATTAAACCATGATAATATAAATGCTTGTTGCAGCACTGGATATATCAGCATGCAGCTAGAAGATTGAATAGAATAACCGAAATGTTATGTGCATAGTGTACAATTTACACTATGCCATATGAATTTTGAATTGAGGTCCTGTAGATGGGAGGGGTTCAAAGCACAAATCTATTACTTTGGGACAAAACCGTTTTGAATTTAGTAAAGTAATTTCTCTCTGTTTTATTCCAATTTGAGATTTATATTAACACTAGATAGTGGGAGTATGAAAACAGCCACCGGTGCTCTTTTAATTGCTTTATTAAACCGACAGCAACACAACACAGTAATCAAAACAAAGCACATTTATGCACACCTGCCGCCGGTAGCCTCAACTGACACGGTCGGTCATTGTACACAACCAGTAGTACGTATTCTATTCATATTTTGTGTCAGATGAGTGTGTGGATAGCGACCCCAAGTGGACAAAAATACATGCACCCGTCATTCACATACTGTATTGTTTGTTGGTGATGAGGTTCAAATATGAAACTTTGCCTATTGTGGTGATAGGCAGGAAGGTGAACCCCACGATAAATGAAGGAGTAAATTGAGAAATAGGCCATTATTTTATTTCAGTAAGTGTAGATTTTTTTGTGACATTTTGGCTTTGCTGGTGTGCCATGAGGTTTTTCTAATGTAAAATGCTGTTTGTTTCTGGGCTCAAATAAGGTTTGTTGATGTTGCTATAATAAAGCATCAGATTAAGGTAAAGAAACTGTGAATTTCTCCAGTAATGCCAAATAGCATTACAAAGCTTGTGCAGTATTTCACTATTTTGATCTTTTTCTTCATACTTCATAAATTAACCAAAGAATACTTTTTTTTGTGCACGCTTCCATTTACACAGTGAGTTCAAGTTTTACCGTTTCAGGCAGTCAGGATTCGAGGCACTTGTGGTTTTTGAGGCTCCTCTTTTCATTGTAGCCTTTGCCGCAGCGGTCGCACATGAACTTCTTGTGGCTGGTGTGGACTTGTTGGTGGGTTTTGAGGCTGCTGCTTTGGTTGAAGCGGTGGCCGCACACGTCGCAGATGTACGGCTTCTCGCCCGTGTGGATGCGGCGGTGGCGGATCAGGTTGGGACTGTGGTTGAAGCGTTTGCCACACACGCTGCAGGCGAATGGCTTCTCACCTGTGTACTCTCCCTGAAAAGGGAAAAAATAATCATGCATGATGCATTCATCTGTTACTCATCCTTCTGTTAGTTTTTATTAGTTTTAGTTATTTAAAAAAATGTGTAGGCTATTACAAGTTGTGTGTCTATATTTAATAAACACCATGCTAAAATGAAAAAAGTAACGCAAAATTGTTGCTTAGCTCAAAGTGCTCAAATTAAATAATGTTCTATTTGAGAGTAACATCACCATAACTTAAGAAAGAGTATCCAATTGGGGAGCGATTAAGTGTTATTTTGGCGACCTTATTTAAAAGTGGTTTGAAAATACCCAGGATGCTCTTTTTCAAGCTACGCTAATTGTCAAAAACACCAGGCAAATGAGATGGCTGGATATCTGATATTAAAAATGTAAACAAGCTTTGCTCTGATTGGATCGCTGTTTTCCTTAAATTGAATATGGAAAACAGCTTTTCTCCGATTGGTGGTACGCGTTACAGTATCTTGGCATCTTATTTTACTATGATTGTGAAGCAGAATTCACCAAGTGTCAGACTGTTCGCACACTAATACCTTTATGACGTATATGTATATATATTTTTTTACCTTCTCGACTGTGTGGATGCGCTGGTGGGAGGTCAGTATGCGCAAGTTTCTGAAAAACTTGCCACAAATATCACAGCAAAACGACTTCTCATCATTGTGCACTTCCTGGAGAAAAAAACAGTTTTGTTGTATAGTAGACATGCATTTCGGTGGACAGACAACATAAACTGACAGATTGTTTTTTCTCTCTCATTTTTGCTCAAACGAACACTTTTGAGCAACATTTGTGAAAATAAAAAGGTTTACCTGGTGCAACTTGAGGCTCCGGTGCAGCGAGAAGCTGCGGAGGCAGATGTCACAAGAGAAGGGCTTGACTCCGCTGTGCAACTTGGTGTGTATCTTCAGGTACCTGGCCGACTTGAACCTCTTGCCGCAGTAGCTGCAGCCATGCGCCCGGTTGGCCGTGAGGTGGTGCTGCTGGTGCAAACACAACTCCGTCACGGTGGGCAGCGAGTGGCCGCACAGGATGCAGACGCACGGCATGGCGTCGGCGTGCGTTTCCAGGTGGTCGCGCATTCCGTCGGCGCAGGCCGCCGCCGCGCTGCACGCCACGCACGGCAAGGAGGCGCCGTCGGTGTGCGTCTTCAGGGGCCCCTTGTGGATGAAGGTCTTCCCGCAGGTGTGGCATTTGAATGGCCGCTCTCCCGTGTGGAGCCGCTGGTGGCTCTTGAGCGTGTCGGCCTGGTTGAAGCTCTTGCCGCAGATCTCGCAGCAGAAAGGCTTCTCGCCCGTGTGGATGCGCAGGTGACGCTGCAGGTTGCACTGGAGACTGAAGGCCTTGTCGCAGTAGTCGCAGCGGTGCTCGGCTGTGCGCGCGTGGGCGACGTGCAAGCGCTTGTGCATCTTCAGGCCGTTTGCTCGGTAGAAGCTCTTGCTGCACTGCGTGCACTTGAAGGGCCGCTCCTCATTGTGCCTGCGTTGGTGGTTCAGCAGGATCTGCTTGAGCGTAAAGCCCTTACCGCATACGTCGCACGTGTGAGCATGCTTGCCTGGGGAGAAACAGCAGGAAGTAGACCAAAGAGTTATTAAAACTTTTTGTTTTTGGGGTGAATTCCCCTTTAAGTCATTCACTGCCATTGACAGCAATAGACGTCAAAAATTCAAAACATTTTTTCCCACTTTTGTTAACAAGAGTATGAAAACCTAGACATGTCAGGTCACTTATAATATATTATTGTCAAGAAATGTTTAAGATTGACTTCCCCTAATCTAATTTTAAAATTTCTAGGACCTTTTGACCGCTTTGAACACATTTAAGATGACTTTTAAAGGGCACCAAAGACAATTTTGAATAAATTTTAGACAAAAAAATGTTAGAACATTTCTTCCGCTCTAAGATCACTATTGTAAAATTAAAGATTTTTAGGACCCTTTAAATGCAATTTTAACTCATTCACTACCAGCCATTTTCAATGAAGCAATCCCCTTCGCTCCATGTTGTTTAACTGGATTTTGACTGATTTTGCAAGGCCCACAGAATATTGTGTTCTATTGCTATTGCTAAAACATGGAACCTACCAAAAGAAAGATTAGAATCTCTTCTTTCATCGGGATTTTTTAAAAAATATTTCTATCTGTTTCCGTTTTGCATCAATTAGCATTAGAATATAGCCAAGTTTAGAACTGTGGGGAAATCAGCTTGTTTAGAACATGGTCTGGTTGATCTCTTATACTCTACTGCCACCTGCTGGCCGTTTTGTAGTAACTACCAACTGTTCTCTGTAGTTGAGAGGCTGCATTAAAGTCTTCTGTATGCTCTAGCATGAAGGGGAAAAAAACTACATAAAAACGTATAAATACGTCTTTGGAACACTTAAAACGTTTAAAATAGAACATATTTATGCGTTTTTGGGAGCACATGAGTTAATCACATTTAGGACTTACTTGGACTATTTTGATTAAACTTGAGACTTTTAAGACACATTTAATGAAAAGGTTTTTTTTATGACATACTGACAAATACAACATAATACTGACCCCTGAGCTGACCCGTGTGCTTCCGCATGTGCGCGTTGAGGCTGCGTTTGACGGGGAAGCTGCATCCGCACAGCGAGCACACAAAGCTCTTGACCGGGTGGTGCGTTTTGAGCTGCTTGTCGGCTGTGATTGCAGTTTTGGCTTTGTCCTTGTGGTCGACGTCGCAGGCATATTCTTCTGGCTTCACCCCAGAGGAAAAAAAAGGGTAAAAATGATTCAAGGATGTGTTATTGTTAATACATCATTTCATAACGTTTGTGAACAATAGGCACTTGGATAAAGTGGCACCCCGCATATTCGAGAGGTCGGGTCGGCAGCTGCAGATTTGTGAGACTTGAGACACCTCTCCGTTTATTATCATGAACATGTGTTTGAAAACTTTTGACTAATCCAGTATATATGTATTTTTTCTTCCCCACAACACATTTCAATGGGTGTCAATTCTACACGTTTTTTTACTATTCATGAACCAGCCGCAAATAGTGGGGGTCCGCTGTACCTATGGGTAGCAGAAAAGTGACTAATTGCTGACCTGAAATGACGGCAAAAACTTGTTGGGGTCGAGTTTCCAAATATAACACAAAAGGTTATAGTTTAGTTTAATATTTTATTTAAAAAAAAAAAAGTATGTGTCATGACTGTTATTTGAACATTTAAATATTTGCTTGTCACTATAAGGCACTGAGTCACTGGCATAGATAGATGAACAGAAATACTTAACACTGTAGTAAATTATTTTCCATCAATGGTTGATAATCACTGCCCTAACATTCAGATATGAGGATTCAACCGATACTAGTATGTTAATAAGCAAGAGTCAAATAAATGAAATGCTTGGTCAACCTGATAGTCTAGAACTATGTGGTTGTCCGGGTCTGCGTTATTTTCCTGTTGGCCGGAATCACATAACGTTTGGTCAACAACGATGTCCCGTATCGATGCAGCAAGCACATTGTCCTGACAGAAAAACAAACATAATAATAGCTGGGTTTACATTCATGGCCTTGTATTCCTATTAGAATGAAACCCAATCAGTAAACGGAATGCAAATGCTCAAAATAAACACCTCAAAGGCTAAATTCAAACGGCATTTAATGATAATATTCCTTTTGCCAATCCGGACAGATGTCATGATATCTTTTTAAAACTACTGTTAAAATGCAAACACGTAACTGGAAAAAAAATTACCAGTCATTTTGATCCAATTTAATCAAACTTTTTAGGACTGAAGACATTTTAGTTATCTTTGTAAAGGGCGCAATTATCAAGTTGAGAGGTTGCCGTTATGATGAAACTGTGATGCACTGAAAATATGCCGGAGGTGTGAGGTCATCTGGAGTACCTCCAATGTTAGTTCAATGACGGATGACTGTTCAACCTCTCCAGACACGGCTGCAAACATAAATCAATGTCAAGAAGTTAGCAACAAGCTAGTTAGCACTTTGTCAGACATTTTTATAGCGCCTTGTTACGCTGTATTACTATTGGATCACTGTGCAATAGGAGAAACAATATTGACGTTGGTGATACCTGAGCTAAGCGTCTCTCCTTCCGACGCGCACACTCCTCCGACCATGACCTGCTCATGCTCCTGCTCTTTCACTACCATGGCGCAAGCACTTTGCAACACCATACTCAGAGACGTCTCCGCCACGTCCAGCCTCGTCCTCAGGTTCTCCAGCTGCGCTTCCCCCTGCGCCACCTGCACACAGGACAAGAGTCATTCATCAATGTCATTCAAATATTCATAATTAACGCCAGTCTTGCACAAAGAGAAAATCAGACGGAATGAAGAACTAAAAGAAAATAATGCTGTCATATATGAAGTCTTTTCCTACATTTTTTAAGCCACACAATCTCTTCAACACTTCAAGAGAATTGTGCACCCGCTCATTCTTTATTTATTTATTTATTTTTTAAATAAGTAAGTAAAAAGTAAATTTATGTTCTTAGATAATATTGTTATTATTTAAAAACAAATTCAGACTTGGTGATTTGGAATTTGAATATCTGACCAGAGTAGCATTACAATTTTAATACACCCCCCAAACCCCCACCCCCCGAAGTGGGCTAAAAAATGTATGAAAAAGCAAATTACATTTAAATAATTTTTATTTTTCCACCTAAAGAGTATGAAAACCTATTTTTTTTAAATAGTACATTTAGAACAGATATAAAATTAGTGATTAATCATGAGTTAACTAGTGAAGTCATGTGATTAATTACGATTAAAAAATGTAATCGCCTGAGGCCCCTAATTTTTTAAAAGTCTTTTCTTTTCATTTTTTAAATCGTGTCAGGCGATTAAAATTTTTGATGGAATTAACTGTACGACTTCAATAGTTAACTCACGATTAATCACACATTTTTAGATCTGTTCTAAATGTACAGTATTTTTTTTCTAGGTTGTCATACTCTTGTTAACATAAGTGGAAAAACTGTTAAAGTAATAGAAATAATTCAAATGAATTTTTGACGTCTATAGCCGTCAATGGCAGTGAATGAGTTTTATTAACACGCACCACTGCTTATGAATCCATTTGAATGGTGTGAATTTGAAATACCAAAGTGACATACTTGCAAGCGCAGCAGAGTAGAAGATTCATGGAAAAGTTGACAGATGTTGTTGACCGCCTCTTGAGCCAACAATGTCATGAAGGTGTTGGCAAGATGAACCACCTGATGGGGGACAACAAATATATTAAATATAGACTCACATTACCAGCTTGCTAGCCCATGTCAGCTCTACTGTACAGCACATCACATTTAAAAGAGCACATCTGTGACCTAATTCCGAGCAACAGAAAAGTCAATTAATTAGCAATTTCTTCAACGATCATGTTAACTATGTATGAATTTCCATCCAGCCATTTTATATGCAACTTATTATCATGAATAATAGGTTTGCTGGTGTGCATGTGACTATCAGCTAACTTTGGGCGCCAGGTGGGGGAAATATAGAGAAAAAAAATGTTTTTCACAGTTTCACACATGGGGTTAATTTATCTTTTTAAATCTCCATAGCATGTTCTAATGTGGAAGGAAGCAAGAGTACCCTGGGAAAACGCACACAAGCACAGAGATTCGAACCGGCCACCCTCACATCTGTGAGGCAGATGTTAACCATTCAGGCCGCATGTGTCTGAATTTCCACAAATTCTCCTTTTGAATCAATTTACCTGTTCAAATGTAAATTAAGGGCAATGTTCCGTCTTCCTGACAACACACACACGCAAGTTAAGGCAGCAAAGAAGATGGCTAATAAATAAAATAAATAATAATACATTTTAAAAAAGAAGCCATTTATGTTTTCTCAATATCTCGACACTGGTCAAATGACATGCCAGGGTTTGTTTACTAATGGTGCAATCTGAGTTTTTGCCTCTCGGAAATCGGAAGTACTGTACCCGTGAGAAATGTAGAAATGGTCTAGATTAGAATCTGTAGGCCTATTATACGTTAATGACTACAATGTCTGTTTATGCGCTTGCAAATTGACTTAGTTTTTGATACAGACTGTTTAAAAAATACAATTTAAAAGAATAAATTCAGTCGGCACATTGTGAAAGCAGCTTGTCAGTCAGTTCTGATTGCGACTAACTAGCGTCATACTCGTCATATTTACTTATGTTGGCGAGATTGTAAACTATTCTGTGTGATTACATTACTGACATTTTTAAGACTTTTTTCGATAGGATGTGGCTGGCTGGCGTGCTTGTCGACAAACTACTAGATTGCCCCGCGTTTGTCGAAACACAGGACTAGCAACCAAAGTTGGCTTTTTTCCCCACAGTTGGGGAGTGTTACAAACTACTTTGTTTAACTTATTTTTGCTATAGTATTCGTTCTAACGTGGTTGGTTAAATTGGTTGGTTGGATGCCGCAGCGGCTAGCGAGCTAGCTCTTCTGTTTCTATAACCAGGCAGGCCAGGTGAGAAGGTGAAATAAGAAAAGAAAAGGTACCATATCCTGATATGAAACTTGAGCGTTGTCGTCCTCGCTCCAAAACATTTCTTGGGTCAAGTCGGGAGAAAAGGCAACTTTGCACATTTCGATCACAGCCTTGTTCGCCATTTCCTCCAAAATGGATGTGGCTCGCGCCTCAAAGTCCCCCATTTGAAACTGTCGTGGAGTGGACTTTAAATTACGTTTAGGAATGACTACTTTCAACGCTGATACCCGAAAACTTAAAGCAAACAGACCATGTCAGATGCATCTTGTCAACTTTGTCGTCCCGAAAGAACGCGCTCTACTCATAACCGGAAGTGACACTCACTATCAGGCAAGTATTTCAAAATAAGTGTACTTATTTGTTTTGATACATTTTAGGAAATAAAGGCATCACTTTAATGTATGTGTTCTTTCCATTGACGACAAGTCCATTCCATATTGCTTATCACAGGTTAAACTGGGGGGAGTTCAATGTGCATGAAATTTATGGTCTAAAAATCAGATGGGATTACGTCTCATTTCTTTTCAAAACTAAAGTAATGTTTAGTTTAGTAGTGCCTTGAGATGAGCATTTTGTTCACGAGACCATACTCGTAACTCAAAATAGGTATCTCAACTCATCTTTCCCCCATGAACGTAAATATGATTGATCCAGTGCAGAAAAAGTGTTTTGATAAGAAAAGTAGCACTGAATTATATTTTCCGGTTTAAAAAAAAATACAGCAATGACACAGGACATAATTTTTTTGCCACATATTTTGCCTCAATCGCGCCATACACACATACTTGGAAAGCAAGGTGGTGCTTGGTGTAAAAAGTTTGGGATAATGTGCTCAACATGGCTTGTTTGGAAAGATGTGTGCATGTCGTTTTTGTTTTGTTTTGTTTTGCCTCTGGAAGTTTGGTTTGCTGAACATTTGACGCTCTTCGTCTGCCACCAGCTGTCGCCTGCTTTTCACGAGGCGTTCGAGAGGAGCGCAAAAGCATGTAAAGACATGTTTAAAGGAGTTTTAATTACAGTATTGTTTATTGTAATGGCTTGACATTGCAGGAAATGATCCAATTTCACTTAATTGAAAATGTATTTTCTTGTGTCAACTAATCCTTGCGAGTCAAGATGTTAGCAATGTATTCCCCAGCTCTTTCCCAGCACACGTGTGTCTCTTCAACTGCCTGGAGTCGGAAAAGCCGAGTCCACAGGCGGCGCATGCGTACGGCCGCTCGCCCGTGTGCACCTGCATGTGGAACTTGACGTGTCCGAGCTGGCGGAACCTGACGCCGCACACCTCGCACTCGTACGGCTTCTCGCCCGTGTGTATCCGGAGGTGTCTCCGGTAGTTGGTGTACACCCGGAAGGCCTTGCCGCACTGCTCGCAGGCGTGCGGCTTTTCGCCCGTGTGCTGCAGCCGGTGCGACTTGAGCGCGTGGTGGATGATGAAGGTCTTGCCGCACACGTCGCAGGCGTAGGGCCGCTCGCCCGAGTGCGTGCGAAGGTGGTAGTCGAAGGTGGTCTTGTAGAGGAAGGCTTTGCCGCACACGTCGCAGGTGTACGGGGTGTCGCCCGTGTGGATCAGCTCATGTTTCTTGAGCGCCCCCTCCGAGTCGAACCCGCGTTGGCACGTCTTGCAGGCGAACGCTGCTAACTCCATGGTGGTCCTGTTAAGAGTTAAAATCGTAGGTTAGCTTAGCAATTACCAATATGTTATATGAAATGATTTAGTTTATGCCGTGGATGATATAATTTAATCTATGATGATAGAAATATTTCATCACCTGTCACGTTTGAAGATGACGGTGCGGTTTCCCCGTGCCCGGGTCTTCCGCTGCCCTGTCTGCGTGCCCGCCTCAGCGCCTTCCTGGTGCCCCACTTTCTGGTGCTTTTTCAGCTGCCAGTTGTAGAGGAAGGTCTTGCCGCACAAGTCGCACATGAAAGACTTGGTGGCGCCGTGGAGCAGCATGTGAGCCTTCAGCTTGTCCTGGACGAAGCTGACGCCGCACACGTGGCACTTGAATGGTCGCTCGCCCGTGTGGATGCGGGCGTGGCGCTTGAGGTTCTGCTGCAGCGTGAAGCCGGCGCCGCACGTTTCGCAGGTGAACGGTTTACCTTGTGAAACTTGGTCTTCAAAAAAAAGAAGAAGTTATTAAAATAAAAAATATATGGCATAATTTAAGTATTATTATCAACCAATAGAAAAGTAAACATTTATTAGTATATGATGGACTCACAATGCCACCCGGCGGCCATCTTGCCGCTCGCTAAGCATGCCTAATTTGAATACAGTTATTACTCTACGGCATTTTCCCGTTAAACATTTTGACTCCACAGCGAAAATGCCAGTGTGCGGCCGCGGCATACAGTTGTACCAATAAGTACACATTCCATCATGTTGCCAAAAGACGTGGTTAGCCTTTACTGGGCAGTAGTTAAGTCGTTGCGTCGACTAGTCTGTCATGCTAAGTTCAGGACATTTGGATTTCAGGTCAAATTTCGCATTTATCCTAAATTGAGCTACAAAATGTAATTTGACCTTTTCTAAACGGTGTCTAAAACATGAGGGAGGGGTTAACCTTTTTTTTTTTTTTTTAATTGTCTCTCCATATCATGGATTTTTACCCTTAGGTTGATCAAGAAATTCCATCCAAAAACCAAATATCCCAAACTTTTTGTGAGTGGTGTTTCAATTTCAGTTTTTGCAGCGTACCTGAGGCAAAGGCCTGAGCATCATCGCCGTGCATCGGCTCGTGTGACTTGAGCAGCTTTTTGTTCTCGAAGGTCGTGTCGCAAATCGGACACGTTAGGGACTGACGCGTCTTCTCCTTGTGACGCAGTAGGTGGCGCTCCAGCGCAGCGCTATGCCGGAAGATCTTGGGACACTGGTGGCAATGCAGAGGCTCCTTGTGGATGTCCAAGTGCTTTTTGAGGTGGAACTGACGACTGAACCTCTTCTTGCACACATCGCATTCAAACCATTTCTGTTGCACTTTACTTTGTAGAAGATGCTGGGAGTCTGAAGATGGAGCCGCGTTGTCATCCTCTTTTTCTGCAGAATACAGTTGAACAAATACTTTTCACATTGGCCCCTTAGACGTTGACTCATTAAGTGAAGCATAAACCACCACACATTACAGTACATAAATCCATCGTATTACAACCTAACAGATGCCGTGATCTTACCATGTCTACTGGCTGATGGCGACTCATCTCCACAATTCGCCTTCTTCAATGCAGACTCTTCTAAAAGGCCATTTTTTAGTTAACTGGTTATTATGCAGACAGTAACATCACAATATATTTACAGTATAAACACACCTTTAATTTGTACGATGACGGCTGACATGGACTCAGTGTCTTCCTTGGCCAACTCATCTGATTTCACTAACACCCCATAAGGCTTCAGTGTGAAGAGCAAACCCGTCTGCTCGTTTAGTAAAGGGCATCCATTCAACAAGTACTCCCTCCATACTCTGATGATTTCTAAGTCTTCCGTCACTGTCTTCAGCTGGCGCTCCAGCTCACTCACTTTGTCCTGCAGCATCCGCTTTTCCTTATTGGCAGTGTCAAATAGCTGCAGGAAAACGCTGTTGATCTTTCTGCTTGCCTCCCGTGCCAACATTTTGTCAAATCCTACCTGTTCAGAGCAGATACAAACATATGAACCCCTGCATATAAAATCTTGAGGCAGGCACTGCTGGCTTATTTCAGGCTGCTTTATTCTCTTTACGCTCTGACACTAGTATCCTTCAATTGCATTTACTTTTCAGTCATTTATTTTGTTGTTGTTGGCAGCATGAAGCATTGCACACATGGCTTTTTTTTTATTCAACTCCTCAAATCTTTAAGTTTGCTATTAGCTTTTCCCATCCACTGTGAATATTTACACGACGTGCCTTGCCTAATAACATGGAAATGTACTTTTATGTGTAGACTTTTGAGAAACTTTACTTCCCTACTGCGCTCGCGTGTCGTCCTCCAAGTCTATAGGTGGCGCTAATACTACTGCTAGCCTGCTGCTAGCCTCTCGTCCAATGTCAAACAAGAAGCAAAAGAACGCTAAAAGTGAGCAGACCACGAGCCGACGTTATAAAATACACGTTAAAACCATTAGTGATAGTCACACTAAAATCTACCAAAACACACACTCACACACACATCAAATGACCATGAAATGTAAAAAGGGAATGTGGTCACCCAGGTCTCTAGATGGCGCTTCCACTGGCGTCAATTAGCACAAAATGCTAACAGTTAGCTAAAGTTTAACAGTCATTCGTACAGTCGGCTTCGAGAGACACAAGTTAAACCGTGTAACTGTAAACCATGAACACCAACAACTCTAAAGAAGAAACTAACGTGACTATTTAAGTGAGTCAAAGTCTCTGTTGTAATTTTAGCGTGCCAAGCTACGTGATTTTTAACCGATTGTTTTTTTTCTTGCATTCATCAAGTCTTGGTTAAACGTAACATCTCTGTAAAGCCTGAGGTATCCCAGACGTTATTACACATTTACCAAAAAAGTCAAATAAACACAGCATTAAACAATTTACCTTCGCAGACTGGTCCTTCTTGACATGTTCGGTAGTTGAATCCAGCGCGCACCTAATAACAGTCTCCAAAATGGCATTTGTTTGGGAATAAAACGCCAAACTTTCAGACATATTTAACATGGGATTTATTGCGGACTCTCTCACTAAGAAGATCTCCAGTTCTGTCCCTTGTCTCCCTTGCGCAAACCAAACCCGAAAAGCTGCTCGACCTTGGGAGTTCAAAATACAGCTTCCTAATTATCTTTCCAAAATAAAATATTTTTTTGTACATTCTCCAAAATACTCAGCTAATGCAATATTATATTATAAAGAGCAAATTATAGTCTTGTATTGTAGTAAAATATTTAAAACGGTAGAGTTTTGTCTATGAACATAGCTTAAGAAAATAGCAGATATTTGTCATTGTTTCATTAACGACGATAAAAACTCTCGTTTTAAAGTAAAGACATTGATGAGGGGTTTCGAGGTGAGTTACGCTTAAAGATGCATTGTGGATTTTAAAATGTTAAAGATTTTTCTACCTCAAGCATGCTCCACCAATGCCCACATGACAACAAAGAGCCCTGACATTTTAACTGCGACTTATCAGCTGGTATCTTCCCTTCAGTGGATCGCCCCGAACACTCAACAGTTTTTTGGGGGTAGAGTGGTGAAAGGTCACATCATGCTCATCCCCAATGACATACGACACAATTGGGTGGAAACTGGAAAAAAAAAAGAGGGAGAAAAAAACACCAGGCTAGCTTCAAGCAGTCCAAACTCCAAGAAAACTGAAAAAACGAAATTTATTCGAGCGCAAGTATTCGCACGCACACCATGCACAAGGCTGCAGTTATGCTTTAGACCAGCAGAGGCGCTTGCGAGTAAAAAAAAAGTGAGAAACCCCCAATGCCACTTTAAATTGTTTTAATAAGTCAGATTTTCCTAACCTTTAACTTAATTATGTCATTTATTTAATTCTTTTTTTTTTTTAAGTTTTTAAGACCACATTTGGGAGTGTGACCTGTAGATTTATTTCCAGAAGAAAAAAAAAAAGAGTTGATGTGCACACAGAAAAGTATCTCATCACGTTTGGGGACATTCTTCTCCTATATTAACAGCTTGTAAAGCATTTATGTCAACAATACAGCGGCAACCGTTCCTTCGCAGCTGTGCTTCTTGAGCTGTCTCGAGTCGGAGAATCCGCGTCCGCAGGTCTGGCACGAGTAGAGCTTCTGGCCCGTGTGCACCTGCAAGTGCGACTTGAGCTGGTTAGACTGGTGGAACTTGCGGTGGCAGTAGGCGCACTCGAAGGGCTTCTCTCCCGTGTGGATGCGCAGGTGCCGGTAGAAGTTCCCGTCGGTGCGGAAGGCCTTGCCGCACTGCTCGCACTTGTACGGCTTCTCGCCCGTGTGGATGCGCTCGTGCTGCTTCAGGCTGCCGGCGTGGATGAAGCCCTTGCCGCACACGTCGCACACGAAGGGCTTCTCGCCCGAGTGCGAGCGTTGGTGCGAGCGGAACGAGTACTTGTTGTGGAAGCCCTTGCCGCACAAAGCGCAGGAGAACTCCTTGTGCTCGCTGTGGCCTTTCTCGTGGAGCTTGAGCGAGCAGGCGGCACTGAAGCTGGCCAGGCAGATTTTGCAGCTGTACGGCTTGACCAGCTTGTTCCTCTGCCTCGGCACGAACACCTTAGTCTTGTTATCCTGTTCGGCGTGTACATATTTCTGGTGGATCTGAAGGCGGCAATTGAAGAGGAAGGTCTTCCCGCACAAGTCGCACATGAATGGCTTCCGGGCTCCGTGTACCAGCATGTGCGACTTGAGCTTGTTGTTATCCGAGAAGCTTTTGCCGCAATCCTGGCAGGTGAAAGGCTTCTCGCCCGTGTGGATGCGCAGGTGTCGCTTTAAATTGTTGTTGAGGCTGAAGCGGGCGCCGCACACGTGGCAGGTGAAGGGCTTCTCGCCCGTGTGCACCACGCTGTGCCGTTTGAGCGCCGTGCCGGTGCGGTACGAGCGTCCGCACACGGTGCAGACGAACGGCGTGATGCCGGTGTGCTTGCGCTTGTGCACGGTCAGCGAGTGGGCGTACTTGAAGGTCTCGTCGCACACGTTGCACTTGTACTTTTTGGCGTTGGTGTGAACCATTTGGTGGAAACGCAGCGTGTCCTTGCTCTTGAACTCCTTGCCGCAGGTGGCGCAGCTGAAGGGCCGCTCGTCCGAGTGCACCACCATGTGGCCGCGTAGCTGCACCGGCGTCTTGCAGGTTTTGTTGCACAGCGAGCACTGGAGCGGCTCCTTCCACTTCTAAATAGAATACAAGAGAAATTATTAAGTATATTGTGCTCAAAATGTAGTATTCTGAGGCCATAAATAATAGGCAACAATTTAGCATTTTGTTTTTGCAAACGAGTACAGCATATTGTATTCACAAGTTAGCATTTTGTATGTACGTTTTTATTTTTAATCTATAGACTAAAACTTGGTATAATTTTTTTAATTTAATTAAATTTTGCATTTCTTATGCATGTTATTGTGGCCAGAATTAGTTATTTTGTAGCACTAAATTACCATATTGGGCAACAAAATATAAAATGGCCACTGTTCTAATTTGCAGAAACAAGTCAGTATTTTAAAGAGGAAGTTAGTCAACTGTTAACATTTCTTGACAATGTTATATGTGACCTCGCTAGTCTAAACATGACATTCTGATAAATATTAAATACGAGTTATGAAGCACAATCCACCTGGGGCGGCCATTTTGCCGCTTGCTGTTGATTGAAGATGACATCACAGTTGCTCAGGCAATGACCCATCACAGCTCACCTGTTTCTGAAGTTGAGCTGTGATTGGTTGTTACCTGAGCAACTGTGTTGTCATTTTCATTCGACAGCAAGTGGCAAAATGGCTGCGTTCTGATATTGATAAAAACTGCTGGATTTTGTTGCTTAACTCATTTAACTAACGCAATATTAACCAGAATAGTGTATTTAGACTAGTAAGATTGCTTGAACATATTATTGTCAAGGATTTTTGGGGGGGTTGACTTCCCCTTTAACTCTTTGTCTGCCAAGCGTTTTCAGAAAAGAGATGCTGTGGGTGCCAGCTGATTTAAGCATTTTGACTGATCTTTCAAGGTCCACAGAAAATTTTGTGTTTGGACTATGGAAACACACATACTACCAAGGCTTTCCTCCACCCGTTTCCAAAAAAAACAAACAAAAAAAAAAAACATAGTTAACGACTTTTAACGTCTTTGGCAGCCCTCCTTAGGATTTTACTAAACGTTATTAAACGTTTTTGGCAGTCAAAGAGTTAATGGCCACAATGTACGGTACATATATTAAAGATAGTGTAAAATTTGAATTTAATACTGATTTTTTTTTTTGTCATTTTTAGTCTCTTTTGTCTTCTATTCATATTTTTCTGTTGGTTTTTTTTTGGGGGGGGGGCACACCCTAAAAAAAAAAAGAATAAATAAATACATTTATTAAGTAATTAACGATGTGCCTTAAAGGACTATAGTTCGGGACTTGTCATGCTCACCCCTCCCCACACCCACGCTTTTCTTTTTCATCTCAGAAAATCAGGATGCTGCCTGGTGACCTGGCAGGCTTCCTGTTCTGTCTCCCTCTGTTGGACATTGTTTTTATTTATTTTTAGCTTGGATAGGTAGTAGTCATTGTTATTCTGTGCTTATGCGTGCATTGACAAAAACATTAATTTCATTCCGTTTTGCGACATCCTCCAATCTAATTCTGTATTTTAGTTCCCACAAAATACTTCATACGTGAATGGCGTATGAGGTCGACAGCTTTCCAGATATTCATACTCTCGCCTTTATTCTTGCCTGTTCCCTACAGTGGCCTGGGCAATCCGCGTTTTTCATTGCAATCGGACCATGTTTTTGTTTTATAAATAAAGTTGAGCTGACTTCAATATGTGACGCATAAAAACAAAAATAGCAACAGGTTATAAAATAAAATGCTGGTGTGAGTTTAGCGCACTTCTGTCTTCACCTGATGGCGCAGCAGGTGGTTCTGCAGCGAGCGCTCCACACGAAAGGTCCTGCCGCACTGCTCGCAGGCGAAAGGCTTTGGCTGGGCCGGCGGCTGGTGGCGCTTCAGGTGGTTCTGGAGAGACTCCTCCCTGCGGTACGAGCGCTTGCAGTGCGGGCACGGGAAGGGCAGCGGGGCCTTCGACGCCAGCTGGTGGCTCGGCGCGTCGTCCTCCAGAGACTCTTCCGGGAAGCTCTCGTCACACTGCTCGTCCTGTGAGGGCTGCTTGTGGAGAGCCGCGTGCTTCTTCAGATCGGCCTTCCCGTAGAAGGCGGCGTCGCACTCCTCGCAGGAGAAGCGCTTCGCGTTCCGCCGCGCCTTCTTCCTCGTGCTTTCTTCCTCTTCGCTGGAGTATGTCTCGTCGTCGCTTATGTCGGCGGACGTTGACAGAGCTTGGGAGAGACGAAAGCCAACGACTTTATTTAAAAGACAGAAACGTGTCTGCTAATGATTCAAATCCAGTACAAACAAACTCATAAATACAACACTTTGGTTTGTCTGGTTGGATTTAGAGAAAAAATTCTCATCTGAAATCTGTTTTGGGTTCTGACACACAAGTGCAAAAAGAAGTAAGACAGTTAATGTTACAAGGTTCACACAATAATAGCATCTAGTTTGATTGATAGTGACATTACTAGCTTATATATTTTTTCAAAATATTTTCCACAATAGACCAACTTGTGTATTTCCGTCTGTTAATGTTTTTTTTCTAGACTTCTTTCTTTTATTTTTGTCATATTTGTGATTCCTATCTAATGTTTAGCACAACTAAAACAATAATTTAGTTTTCCGTATATTTGCATATGTTTTGTACTATTTTATTATATATTTGTGCCTTTTTTAACTTTCTTATACAATTTTCTAAATACTATTGTCATAATATGTTCAGTTGTATATTTTTTGTCTAGCATATAGTGGAGTAGTTTAAGATATTAGTTGCGTTTTTCCCCCCTAATATTTATCTTCTTCTTGTCTAAGCAGTACTTAATATATTTTCCTAATATTTTAGTCGTTGACTAGTTAGCGACTTAAAGGCCCATTGCCCACCAAAACTGGTGGAATTCCAAATGATACCACTATATCAGTTCAATAGTAACATAACCTGCCATCAAATCTTAGTTACCCATTTCCACTTTGAAGGTTGGTTTCCTTATTCTTCTCGGTCTTCCTGATCCAGATTCTTCCACTGAGTCCTGCCACACAAAAAAAATATTAAATCAGTTTATTTTTCTTCACCATCTTAAACAGACAAACTAATTAGTAACCTGGAAAGCTTTCATCAAGACCTATAATTTGGCATATGACTCCATGTGGCTGGTTGCAATTAAATTTTTGATTTGTTTACTGGTGAAATTTTGATTTTATGTGATGTACGTGAAATCAAGGTAAATCAACCCCCCCACCCAAAAAAAAAAAACAACAACTAAATAATCAGTCGACGCAGCTATGTACCCTATGCATGTCAACCAAATTTGGAGACCATTGGATGAAAATTGCTGAAAATCTTGACTTATTTGACATTGTGACTTTGACACTTGACCTCGACTTTTACATGCTGGCATGTCCAAAGGTCTGAAACCAAAGAAGCGACATGGTGACTATCAAATATTTTTGTCTTGATGTATACACGGAGACTGCCAACCTGTTCCTGCGTCGGCTCCTTATTGCCAAGGGAGTATGAATCCGAACTTCGAGCATCTTGAGCCGCCGACGCAGGTTGAAGGACAAGTTGCGTCATGAACGCTGCCTCGGTTGTTTCCTGTTCCGAAGCCTTTCCTTCTCCCACAATGACAATCATCACAGGGGGATCTGCAGATTGGGGTTCCGTATTGGTACTTGGGACTGCCTCGTCGTTACCGGCTTCACAGACACTCACGCTGGATTCTGTGTCAGCGGCAGTCTGGCGGCAGTCTGCTGAGACTTGCGTGTTCATTTGCAAAAAGAAATAATGGCATCAATTAATCACTGGATAACTTGTTTCCAATTAATTCAAATACATGAGTGGATGAAAGCAAGTACATTTCAGATAGTTAGTAACACTGTCTAAACCAGTCATTAGGCTTTCTACTACCATATTGAGTGGGTCAAAATAGTAGCTAGCTTTCAGCTTCTCCCATTCAGTGTGTCAATAGAAAAAGAAGAAAAGATAACCTTTATTAGTCCCACAATGGGGACATTTGCGACAAAGACAAGACAGGCACTGAATAAATAACACTCTATTTTTCTCAGTCAGTTAAAGCAAGCAGGTAAATGTGTAAAGTAATTATTCATGAAATACTGCAAGTGCAAAGCATAAAGTCATCATACAACCCAAATTGATTTAGCAAAGGTAAACATTATTTTTGGTCTGTCAGCCATGCATGCCATTTACTTCCTCTTTGAAGTATTGGTAACTGATATCGGATTTTTTATTTAAAAATTTGTTTCTGCCAAATATCAAAATCGGCCTGGAACAAAAACTTTAATCAGTATACTAACCAAACCTATAAATCCAAAACATGTATGTATAATAAATCTTTTTGTACATTAATTTGCTTGTGTTTGTTAAAAAAAAGAAAAAAAGAAAGAACACAAATATCACATACAGGTGCTTGTCAAAAAATTACAAAGTCCTCAAAAAGTGGAATAATTTCTATAAATCCATTCAGAAAGCCACACTTTTATAGATTATAGATTCAGGGCCCACGATTTAAAGTGATTTCAAGTATTTATTCATTTATTTTTACATTATTTGGGCTTCCAGCTCATAAAACCCATGAAAACAGGATGAAATCTTGAAATCACTTAGTTGTTAACTTTTTGAATGGAATTACGGAAATTATTCAACTTTTTGAGGATATTCTAATTTTTTTATGATGGGGGGGATTGTGTTTTTCTCTCTCTCTCTCTAAATTGTTCAGCCCGTGTTAGTTCCGTGCAGTATCGTACCGATCGGAGTTTTGCCTCCTGTCACTGCTCCTCCATCGCTGATGCTCTTGAGCTCCTTCTCCAGCAGTTCCATGTCCCTGCCTAGCCGTCCTACCCGGACGTGCAGCTCCTGTTCCAGCTGTCCGGCCTTCCTCTGCATCACGTCTTCCAACTGTTCCACTCTGGCTTTCAGCGCGTCGTTCTCGTCGTACAATTCGGCAAACACCTGTTGGAGCTGAGCCAGCAGACCGCTCTCGATCTGCCGCAGCTCGCCAACGAGGCCGAGCGTTGCCTCTTCCCAAGCCGAGTTCGGCGCTTGTTTCTCCCACACACCCCTGAAGATCGACACGGTGGCTTGGAAGGCGAGCTCGACGATCGGCCCCACCTCGCCGTCGAACCTCGCCCCCATGTTTGTGCCAATTGTATACCGAACCGACGACTAAAAGACACCTAAATCGAGAATACGACCGTGCTGTCACCACATAGAACTCATGTTACTTGACTATTGACTATGGCGGACTGTGCGGTTCTGTAAAGGTTCCGCGTCTCATTTCCGCTTCCGCTTCCGGTTTCTTTTCTTTTTCTTCTTCTTTTCCCGCCTCCCGCTGTTAGGTAGTTTTGAAGGTTGTGTTGTTCTTTTAAACTGCCTTAACTATTTCACTACCACCCAAAATAATTATAAAACACACATAAGTTACACACAAATTATACAACAGATAAATATTTCTTTAGCAGGTTTTTGTAGTAAAACTGGGTGTGTAGCTATGAAACTATGGCCCACGGGCCAGTGGGGCCTACAGCCAACTTTGTTTTATAATATGGTCCAACATGATAAAGGGTCCTAGTCCCCCCCCCCCCCCCATTATTTAAGGTTGATAGATTTGTTGTAAATTCTATTATTTCTAAAACGTTTGTAATCTAAATGTGTTTATCATTTCTAATATTTGTGTTTTTTCTTCATCGAATTTAGGTTACTTCTGTACCGCATGGGTTTAGAATCCTACTCTGGCGTGAATGTGAGTATGAAAGTTGTGACACAAACAGTCAGTCGGACTGACTGTTCTGGGTGTCATCGACTTTTCACCCCAAGTTAACTGGGATAGGCTCCAACACCCCGTAACCCTGAATAGGATAAGCGATATCAAAATGGATGGATGGATTATCATTATGATGTAATGTAATCTTTTATAATATTGTATCTATGGTGAAGCAACACACTGCATATTTTTAAATTGCTGTGCAGTATATTGTTGTATTTGGTTAAAAGTTGCCCTTTATGTGCTTTGTCATAAGTGTGCCTGTGATGACTTTGGAGATGATTGTGTTCCTAATAAAATGCCCAGTGAGTATGTTTCTAAAAATAATAATAATGAGATCCAATGAATCCATGTGTTTCCAATTGTCAAAGTTAGGCACAGTAAATATTTTCATTGATAGACCAACATTTATTTTATTCATCATTCCATTTCAGCTGCCACACTGAAGTGGACTTACATACATACTATGTCGTGTGTCTGCCAGCTGTGTGACACACTACATCTTTTTGTGCAGCGTGTAACTTAGGAGTCCATTTTCACGTTGTTGAGACATTGTTTCATTTGCATTTTGTCTCTCTGCTCTCACTTTGCTAGTTGTGTCTGACATGCACGGAAATGATTGCATTGATCTGCCATTCACACGCAACGCATAAGAAAATAGAATGAAATGTATGTCGCAGTGTAAGTTGGTTAGCATATGGCTAATGTGGGTACATTTAATCAGGTTTCGGCTTAACCCGTAGGCAGGATTTTATTTTGAAATGGCTTGGTCAGAACCATCAAAAAGCCCAAAACGGGTCATATAACAACACCGCCTAGGGGTTAAGGCAGCCATTTGAGGCAAATTCCAGAGCTTTGACAGACTCCTTCTAGGAAATTCTACCAAATTAGTCCTGATTAAAAGCAGGTACTGCATACTAGATAAAATTCCAACGATTTGCCATGAAAACGGGGGTCAAATTGTGCTCAAGTTAAGTAGGCAGTCAAAGAATAGTAGAGCATCATTAAAAGCTGAGAAACCAGAGAGGTTTCCTTTAAATGTAAGATAAATCTAGAGGCATGAAACAAAAATGAGTGTTTTGTTTTTATTGTTTTTCGACATGTGATTTCATGTCAAATCTGACATGCAACGTCATAAGATGTGACAGCTGAAGCGGTTCTGGTCTGCCTGCCATTCATTCATTCATCCATCCATCTATTCAGTCATTCATCCAACACTTCTTGCTTGCACTCCGCTGACGTTTCCGATTTGGAATCTTGCACGCGTCTGGAAGACATTTGAACACGCCAAGCACACGCTTACAACACTGTAAGAAACCTGAGAGCTATGGACAGAGATGTACACATCAACCGGATTCCCTTTGGATAGAAACATAAAGAAAAGAGATTTGGATGATTTTTTTGGGATGATGAATAAGATCAGTTTGGCATTGTGGAATTTCTCCACTAATAGACAAACAGTTTTGTTCAGTATAATAGCAGTGTGTTTAAAAAAGTGCTCTGCATCTTTGTTGCATACCAGTTCACAGGTGCCAAATGTTGTACTTCACTCTTTTTTAACACACTGACGAGTCTTTAGAGACTTTTTGGATCAACTTAAGAATCTTTTTTTCTGGAGCAATTGGATAATGTACAATTTTTTTTTTTGACAATATAGAGAGTCTTTAAATACTGTTAATAGAGAATCATTAATGACTTTCTAGACCAACTGAAGAGTCTCAAGAAACTTTCTGGCCCAACTGAAGAATCTTCAAAGACTTTTTGGACAAACTGAAGAGTTTTCAAAGAAACTTTGGTTAAAAAAATGAAAAAAAGAGCCTTTTAGAGACTTTTTAAACAAACATAAGATTTTTCAAAAATTTCTAATTAACTCAAAGTATTTATTTTACCTTCCAGAGCAACTACAAAAATACTTTTAAGATTCTACAGAAGGTTTTCCAGTTGATCTAAAAAGTTGCTTAGGGTTCTGCAGAAAGTCTTTAAAGATTCTTTAGAAAAAGTCTCTTAAAAGTCTCTGTTTTGTCCAAAAAATACCTTTTGATGAACCCAAGAATCTTTGAGACATTAAACTAAAAAAATAAATACAAAATAAACCTCAAATTGATCTTTCTGGACCAACTAAGAGTTTTTAAGGACTTTGCAGATTTAATGAAGAGTCTTACAGACGTTTTGATCCGACGAAAGTCTTTGCAAAATTTTACTGATGGACCAAATGGAGTCCAACTACAGAAGAGAATACACCATCTAAAGAAAGATTTTTATGATTATTTATTAAAGATTACTGAAGCATCTTTGGAGATTTGTGGAGAATTTCCAAAGATGATTTAGAACAACAGATGAGCCCGAGATACTTTTTGGACTAAATCCAGACTCTTGAGACGTTCAAGACCAACCGAAGTGTCCTTCACATCTGGGCTACATCACAGTAAAGCAAACATTTTCAAACATCTTTCAGTCTATGCAGTTGTTCATTTTTTTCAACAACTTAGATTCAATTTTCCTTTCCTTTAATCAAAGGAATAACACCTTTGATATTTTTTGGATGGTATTTGGATTTGAAGCGTTGCCAGTAAATTTCCTGGAATAAAGGTAATCATAAGAATTTTAACCTTATTCACTTTTTTAATTACACTGCTATTACTCTGAACTCTACTCGCACACACACAAACACACAGACGTATGACACACAAATGACACAAACACACAGCTCATACAAGAAATCAGAAAAGGAACAGCGCGAGCTACTTGATACTCTATCTCACAAGCGGCAATCATCTTCCCGCTCCACTTCCCTGCACAGCCAGTGGGGGGCGTTCCCGCGTAGACACAGTAGTAGAAGAAGAAGTCAGTTCAAAGAGTTCTTCCTTCCTGCGTCACATTGCATCCAAGCGCTTCCACGTGGGAAGCGGTGAGAAGACATCACTTTTTCTTACTGGACTTCTCTGAGCGTTTGGCTTCCGCCTTTCCACCGCGATCCGAGCGCTCCGGCCTGTCTTTGTCCCGTCCTCTGTCCTTTTCTTTCTCCCTTTCCGCCTTTTCTGCCTTCTCGGCTCGGTCCGATCGCTCTCCGCCACGCTCCGAGCCAGCCTTGCTGCCGTCGCGCCGCGTGCCCTCGTCGGTGGATGAGGTAGTTGCTTGGGGCTGGCCGCACTTGGCCATCTCCTCGTGTTCCGAGATGCTGCCGCCGATGCTGCTCACCCACGTCTTCAGGTCCTCCTGACGCCGCCGCATGAACAAGTCAGATGTCAATTTCTGTCAAATTCCGCAGCTGTTAAAAAATGCAAGAATGAGTGACTCACCTCGTCTTTAGCGTGGAACAAGAACTCGCTGCCGTCCTTTGTTCTGTGAGTACAGTAGACAAGTCAGTGTTATTTAGATTTAAAGCAAATGATAACACAAAAGGATATTCAGATTTGAGACCAACTGGAGAGTCTTACGACACATGTTGGACCAACAGAAAAGTCCTTAGAAAAGTCAAGAGTCTTTAAAGACTTTTCGACCAAGGATCTTTAGGGATTTTGCAGAGCAAATTATGGATTTTGGGAGAAGTCTTTAGAGACATATTGTACAAGCCAAAGTGTCTTCAGAGATTTTGGACAACGGAAAGTATTTTAACTCTTTTACTGCCAAAAACGTTAAATGACGTTTAGTAAAAACCTACGGAGGGCCGCCAAGGACGTTAAAAGACGTTCTCCAATTTTTTTTAAATTTTTTCGGGGGAAACGGGTGGAGGAAAGCCTTGGCCAGCTGTGGTGAAAGTTTCAAGCAGATCTAGTTAGCCTAATGACTATTTTTGGCCCCTAGATGGCAGCGATGACTCTCTTTTGACAAGATTGGGTAGGCGTCAGTAGAAGACGTGAGGCGGAGCTAGAGGGGACAATGGCTGGGGATGGGAAGCGAAAATGGCGACCGGTTGCAAGCAGCTCACGCTTGAGCATTTTTTTCAAAGATGAAAAGCATCGACCAGTGCTAAAGAGCACATTGATGACGACGATGATCATCATCGATGATGATGATGGTGACTCCGAGGTTGGAAGCGTTGACGCGGCAGTAGAAGACGTGAGGCGGAGCAAGATGGCTGAGGAAGCGAACAATGGCGACCGGTTGCAAGCAGCTCATCGACCAATGCTAAAGAGCACAGTGATGACGACGATGATGATGATGGTGGCTCCGAGGTTGACGCCGAAGTTGGAAGTGTTGACGCGGCGGCTATGACCACGTCATAAAGCCTCACCGGCTAGCGATGCTAAAACTTTTTTTTTCTGATGAAAGATGAGAGTTCAATCTTTCATTTGGTAGTATGTGTGTTTCCATAGTCCAAACACAACATTTTCTGTGGACCTTGAAAGATCAGTCAAAATGCTTAAATCGGCTGGCAATGGCGACATCCCGTTTCTGAAAACGTCTGGCAGTCAAAGAGTTAAGACTCAAGAGATAATTATTTTTTGCACCTGCTGAAGAGGCTGTTGAATTATTGGACCAACTGAAGGTAAGGGATTAGTATTAGTATTATGATACTTTTTATGATAGTCTCCTGAAACTTTTTAGAGGAACTAAGAGTAATTAGAGTTTTTTTTGGTTTACCTCAATAGTACTACGATACTTTTAGACCACCTAAAGAATCTTCATGGACTTTTTGGACCAATTGAATAGTCTTTAGGAACCTCTTAGACCAGTGGTGGGCAATTCCAGGTTTCAGATGTTTCCTTCCTCTAACACACCTGATTCAGGATCTGGATCGCTATCAGGCTTATGCAGAGTTTGCTGACGAGCTGATCATATGAATCAGGTGTGTTGGGGGAAGGGAAACATCTGAAACCTGCAGGACTGGCCCTCGAGGACTGTGATTGCCCACCCCTGTCTTAGACCAACAGAAGAGTATCTGGAGACTTTTAAGACCAACTAAAGAATCTTCAAAGATTTTTTTAGACAATCTGATGTGTCTTTAAATACTTTTTAGATAAACTTAAGCATCTTTAGATCAATGAGAGTCTTCCATACTTAACATACCAGGAGAAGAGTCTATAAAGAACTTTTGGACTAAATAAATAATGCTTAAAGACTATTTTGATCAACAGAACACCATTTCGATCAGCTAAAAAGTCTTTAGAACTTCATTTGAACCAACGTGGAGACAAGAACGAGCTCGTACTTGAGCGTGAAGACATTCTTCTTCTTCTTGTATCCGTTGGTGACGTCACAATGGCAGTGTGCGAGGTTGAGCATCGGCTCATTGTTGTACGCCGTGGCGACGTTCTTGGCGTCCTTGTAGAAGCCCAGCTCGCCCTTATTTAGTACGCAATACAGGTTCACCCAAGACCTGCTAAAATGGGAAGGTGGAGGGGTTGAGATGGAGGGTAAATGGAGAGAAGGGGGTGGAGAGGTGAAGAGTTAGGGAGTCTGCAGAGTAGCTGCTGCTAAGCTTACACCTCACTCACCTGAGCTTACAGGTAGGTGGGCGAGAAGTACCAACACCAAGGGAGGAGAAAACACACTGCAGAACAACCACGAGACGGACGCCAACGGGGGAAGAGGGGGTGCGTGCAGGGTGGAGGGGACTACATACAGTTTGGGGTAAAGCGGGGGGAACTTAAATAGGACTTACCTTAGAGGTGATGAGGGGGGCGGCAGCCAGCAGCAGCAATGATTGAAACAAACAGTAGGGAAGTTTGGTTAAATGAAAGTCGATCAACAGAAGAGTCTTAAAAGACTTCCTGAACGCAACTGAACTTCTTCACCGGCCAACCTTAATCTTTAAGGCCTTTTTGATAAACTGGAGAGTCTTGAGACTTTCTGGATCAAGTGAAGAATCTTTAAAGATTCTTTTGATGAGATGAAGAGTCGTAAGAGACTTTTTGGATCAACTAAAGATTCTCAAGATGATTTTTGGAACAATAGAAGAAATCTTTGGTGACTTTTAGGCCAACCAAAAAGTCTTTAGAAACTTTTCTGGACCGACTGAATCTTTAGGGCCTTTTTGATTGTCTGGAGAGTCTTGAGACTTGCTGAGCCAAGATTCTTTTGACAAAATGAAAAGTCCTCAGAGACTTTTTGGATCAACTGAAGAGTCTTAAGAGACTTTTAGGATCAATACAATAGCCAAGAGGACCAAGTGAAGAATCATACAAAAATATTTTGATAAAATTAAGAGTCTCAAGAGACTTTTTGAATCAACTTAAGAGTCTCAAGAGACTCTCTGGATCAATAGAAGAGTCTTTGGTGACTTTTAGGGCAACCAAAAATCTTTAGAAATGTTTCTGGACCGACTGAATTTTTAGGCCCTTTTGATAATCTGGAGTCTTGAGACTTCCTGGACCAAGTAAAGAGTCTTTAAAGATTCTTTTGACAAAATGAAAAGTCCTTAGAGACTTTATGGATCAACTAGAGAGTCTTAAGAGACTTTTTGGATCAATGGAAGAGTCTTTGGTGTCTTTTAGGCCAACCAAAAAGTCTTTAGAAACTTTTCTGGACCGACTGAATCTTTAGGGCCTTTTTGATAATGTGGAGAGTCTTGAGACTTTCTGGACCAAGATTCTTTTGACAAAATGAAAAGTCCTTAGAGACTTTTTGGATCAACTGAAGAATCTTAAGAGACTTTTTGGATCAATACAAGAGCCTTTGGTGACTTTTGGGCAACCAGAAAATGTCTTTAGAAACTTTTCCGGACCGACTGAATCTTTAGGGCCTTTTTAATCATCTGGAGAGTCTTGAGATTTACTGGACCAAGTGAAGAGTCTTTAAAGATTCTTTTGATACAATGAAGAGTCCTTAGTCCATTTTGGATCAACTAAAGAGTCTCAAGAGACTTTTTGGATCAATAGAAGAGCCTTCTGTGACTTCTAGGCCAACTTTAGAAACTTTCTGGACAGACTGAATAGTCTATGGAGCCTTTTTGGATCAACTGAATAGTTTTTAGACCAGTTGTAGGGTCTATTGGGGCATTTTAAACCAAATTTAGAGTGGTTCAATACTTTTAAGACAAACTGAATAGTTTCAGAAACTTTGTGGACTTGCTGGAGAATCTGAAGATAATTTTTCAACCAACAGCCAAAAGACTCGATCAACTTTGTGGGGAAGTGTTGGGTAAATTCCATTTGTAGTGGATAGGTTTGGTGTGTAAGACCACCTGATAAACTTCTGTTGCCAGACATGTCCTGCACGGGGTCAGGAAACAGAAGACCCACCTGTTGGTGCTCTTCTTCAGGCTCTCGATGTCCAGCTTGCGGAAGAGGAAGCCCTCATGGTGTGCACTGTGTGTGGTGGGCTGGGGGGCCGCGGGGCCACTCTGGGCCGGAGCAGAGCGGGATCGCCGCGTGGTGTCTCCTGGCTCTTTGGGTCGCGGCCGGCGCCGCGGTTTGGGTCTATCCCGGGCTCGAGGCCGGTCGGGACGGGAAGACATCTCTGGTAGGCCGTTGTGAAGGCGGGCAAGCTCGCCTCGGGCCTTGAAGGGGGCAGTCAGGAAGATTAAAATATTAATTAATACACATAGCTGTGTTAAGAAACATTCACTCATTCCCGTCTCCCTTAATCATTGTCTCGTTAGCCTATTAGCACCAGCAGAGAGCTCAGTTGCCTCTATTTAAACTTTGTGGGTTACCATTACCCTGAGAACCTACACGGAAATAATTGCGCCACAAGTCAATCATTTATCTTGTGCCATAAATGTAACAATACCAGGGAAACAGAAAATGATTTTAGAAGCATTGCGGGATACATTGAGGGCAGTATACAGGTGATAACCTATCCTGACTACTACAAACTCACTATAGGCCACCATATCATGGACTTGGAGTGATTCCACTGAAATGTTGACATTTTGGAAAATATTGCATTTAAAGGAACTCTATATGTTTCCAACCTGTGCTGCTTCTCTCTCCTGGAGCTGCTCCACTATTTCTGCCATGGTGGTTCTCCTTTCTCTGTGGGAAAAAGAGAAGCACAATAAGCAAGATGGCTGCTGTGGTTTTGGCGTAATGAATACAATCACAAGCCAAAGACAAATATCCATAGAACACTTCCGTTGGCTATAAACACAATCATGTATCTGCAGTAAAATCATGAGGTGATCATAAATTGATTTGATTGTAGTCATAACGGCCCTTTGAGGAAACCCCAACTACTGAAAGTGATTTAAGAAAAAATAAGCATCTGACCCTCCTCCTGAGCGTCGGTCAGAATGTTCCTTCCCAGTGTCGTGCTCGCTGGATTCCTGCCTCTCCAGTCGGTGTCGGTCTCGCTCCCTCCTTCGGCCCTCGTGGCTTCCGTGTCCTTCCTGCTCACTGGACGTCTGCCTCTCCAGAGTTCGCCGTTCCTGACGCTCGGCGTGTTCCCGCCACACCTCTTGAGGAAGCTCATTTTTGCGGGCCTGGATCAGCTGCTCACCGGAAAGCTGACGTTCCAGCCGGGCAGTCTGAACATGAACCTGCGGCTCGGGGTTAGTCCTTGAGGGCCTGGGCCCTCCGTGGAGCCGGTCCCGGTTCGGCTCCTGGAGGACCACCTCGGCCATCACGGCCACCTCGGCTCTCTCCGTCATCATCTCCCTGCCTTTCTCCCGGGCCTTCTCCAGCCGACTGGCAACCAAAAGTGGCGTCACGGCGTCGTCCAGGTGTTTGATTTTGGGTTGACGGAGGTACGGTGACGGCTTGGTGTTCACTTCGACCTGAAGAAAGGTGTTATTAAGAAAACATTTGTGTTCAGTGAAAACTAACTGAATCTGACTACAAAAGGTCAAAAAGAAATTAAAAACTCAAATAATGAATGCCAAACTATGCTCACCTTGGGCTGAAGGTGACCCGGCTTCCCACTGCTTTCTCGCGCCTGATTGGCCGAGACTAACATGGCAGCCGTGGCCACGGACAAGATGGAGGAATGGGCGGGATGGACGGGATGGACGGGATGGACGGGATGTTGGACCCCCGAGGGGGACGGCGTCGGAGTGGCGGGTGAGGGGGAGGGTGGCGTGCTGGCCTCGTTCTGCTCATAGATGGTCTGCCTCATGACGGGGGAGAGGGGCAGGCGGGGGAGGGTGGAAGGGGGCGCCGAAGATGCGTCCTGAGGGTCCAGGAAGACTTTACGGCCCAGCAGAGGCGTTGCTGGTTGTTTGCTTTGCTCGGCTTTCAGCTTCTCCACCTGCATAAACAACACAAACATTCTACTAGGAACACAACAATAGGACTTCAAACCCAATTTGAGTCCCCTAATCCTTAAAACACAAACCCAAGTTTGAAACCCTATTTAAAAAACATTTGAAATCTTCACTGGCTTCAAATGAAACCACAATTCCAACCCAGGCTTGAAACCCTAAAGCTAACTAGAAACCCTACTTTAAAACCCCAAACTACCTTGGAAAACTCATCTGAAAACAAAAATCCAGTCTGACTTCACATCCTAACCCCATCTTGAAACCCTAATTTGAAACCCCAGTCCTGCCTTGAAACCCAAATTTGAAATCTTGAATTTGGCTTCAAATCCTAACCCTTGTTTGAAACCTAAACCTAAACTTGAAAATCTGATTTGAAACACTAACCCGGGTTTGAAACCCTAATTTGAAACCCCAGTCCTGCCTTGAAACCCAAATTTGAAATCTTGAATTTGGCTTCAAATCCTAACCCTTGTTGGAAACCTAAACCTAAACTTGAAAACCTGATTTGAAACACTAACCCGGGTTTGAAACCCTAATTTGAAACCCCCGTCCTGCCTTGAAACCCAAATTTGAAATCTTTAATTTGGCTTCAAATCCTAACCCTTGTTGGAAACCTAAACCTAAACTTGAAAACCTGATTTGAAACACTAACCCGGGTTTGAAAACCTAATTTGAAAACCCACTATAAACCTAAACTTGAAACCTTAACCCTCCCTTGAAACATTTGAAAACCTAATCCTCTTTTGAGATCGTATTTGTGACTTCACATTCTACTTTGAAACCCTAACCCTTATTTAAAACCCACATTTGAAACCCGAACATTGTTTCAAACCTCAAACGTTTTTTGAAACCCAAACCCAATTTTGAAAAATTAACCCAGACTTGAAACCCAAATATTAAACCCCAACCTAGTCATGAAATCTTCATTTGAAACCATAACGCAAGCCTGAAACCAACATTTTCAACACTAAGTCAGGCTTGAAACCCAAAATTGAAAGAGATACCAGAAATGGGTGGACTCCATGGGGCGCAGATGCAAAACATTCCTCGCACTGCCATGTCATGAACACAGGTTCCACTGGATTGATTTTGATTTTTTTTTTAATATATATAAAGGAGATCTACAATCCACTATATCTGGCAGCATAACCCCAAACGCAACACATTTTTGTCATTTATTCAATTCAGGTCAATTAGCCAATCACTTTTTTTGCCAACGTCTTTTGTTTTCAAACATTCTGAAAAGTTGTAGAAGAAAAAGCAGAGTAGTACCGTAGTGAGCCGTCTTAGCGAGCTGAATCGTTCCTCCCAGGTGGCGGCGGCTTTGCGGAAGGCTTCGTGTCGGCGTATGAGCTGCTCCACCTCGTCCACGCTGCCTCCCAGCTCCTTGCTGCTGACCAGAGGCTCCTGCGCCGTCAGCCACGCCTCCGCCACCACCGCCTCCTGAGCAAACTGGTGAACCTCCAGCACTGCATGGGCAACATTTTAGAGACCATTATACTGGATATACAGTGTGAAATGTAAAGTGGGATCAACAACAAATGTGTGTCATACTGTCTTTATGGAATGGCATTTTAGCATTTATTTGATATCTTTGTTGTTTTTTTTCCTTCCTCGGTCCTTCCTCGGGTCTCCTGACGGCCTCACGACTGGAAGTGTTCGGTTTAGGTGAACGGTATGGGATTTTTTTTAAATAGGTTTTAGGTGAACTAATGAATACACACACGTACACTTACTAACCCACATACAAAAAAAAAAAAAAAAAAGAGAGAGCAATGATGATGACATGTCAAATCGGTAAAATTACCGAATGAACAATACTGAGTTCTCCAGGAAAAAAAAATATTTTATATCATTGTTATCTAGGTTAAGGTCCATGCACAAACACACTCTTTGTCCTCACTAGTAAGACAATTCAGTGCACTAGTAGAATGACCAGGGCACACGTAGGATATTAACTCATTCACTGCCATTGACGGCTATAGACATCAAAAATTCATTTGAACTATTTCTATTAGTTTAACATTTGTTTTCACTTTTGTTAACAAGAGTATGAATACCTAGGGGGAAAAAATATTGTACATTTAGAACAGATATAAAATTTGTGATTATTCGTGCGTTAACTAGTGGAGTCATGCAATTAATTACAATAAAAAAATTAAAAAATCACCTGACGCCCCTAATTTTTAATAATCTTTTCTATTCTTTTTTATCGCATCAGGTGATTAAATGTTTTAATTGTAATTAATTGGATTACTTCAATAGTTAAGTGATGATTACTTAAAACAATTTTTATCTGTTCAAAATGTACAATAATTTTTTCTAGGTTTTTATATTCTTGTTAACAAGTGGAGAAAAAATTTAACTAATAGAAATAGTTCAAATGAATTTTTGACGTCTATAGCCGTCAATGGCAGTGAATGAGTTAATGAAACAGTTTTCCCTAAGTGCACAACAATATGGAAAAGGAAATCTAATGTGTTGTCAAAAGCATAGCGCAATGAAATTCATTTTACAGTTTCAAGTTCAACCTGTCCAAATGACCCGATTAACACGAGTAGGATAACTACAAGTTACTAGCTATGCCAAAATGTGCACTAGTTGACAAATCTGTACTACTTGTACTACTAGTGACATTACAAAATTCTACTAGCTAACATCTAATGCTTAAATAGTCGTACGTGAAATGTGCAGATGTCAACTAGTGCATAGTTTTGCCTCTAGTAATTTATTGTCCTATTTAGATGCCAGTGTTGCAGAAAGTAGTGACTTTATTTGTGTTATTAGTGAGGCCAAAGCGCATACTAACTAGTACATAGCAGACGGTCGCTTCAAGGGATATTGAATAAATGTTGATACGTGTACTTGTGCGTGCGTGTGCTCACATTGCTGCAGGGCCTCCCAGTGCTTGTCCCACTTGACAGACAGCTCGTGTTGCTTAGCGACCACCTTGTCCAGCTTCTCCTTGATCTGCACTCAAAAAAATCATCAATGTTATCATCATCATCCTCATCATTATCATCGCCACTGAAAGTCGAGCAAGTAAGTAAGTAAAAAGTAAGTCGAGGTACTATTTTATAATTGTTTTTGTGCCATATTTTGTTTTGGGGTGTTTTTGTGTATCAAATCTGACCCTTGGAGTCATCAAAGTTGGGAAACACCGTTGCAGTTTATTTCGGAGAGTAAGTATTGCGCTGTGACCTGGTGAGCTGCAGGGTTCCTCGCCGCCAGCAGCATCTTTCCCATGTCGATACATTCAATCACACTCTGACTGCGAGCGTCCACCTCGTTCCTCAGACTCTGGTGATAGTTCATCAGAACCTCCACAGACGACACGTCCCTGAACACATCAGAGACAGACATCAGTACAGCATCACATACCGCCGCCAGGGTTCCAGACTGCCCTTAAATGGTGGGATTTTGCCCCTAAAATTTCAAACAGTGGCAGTACATTTTTCATCTACATCGTTATCAGGCTTCTGCAGAGCTTGCTGGTGAGCTGATCATTGGATTGAGGTGTGTTGGAGGCGGGAAACATCGAAAACATGCAGGACTCCAGCCTTCAAGGATCAGGATTGCCCATCCCTGCTCTAACTGGAATAGCGGCCTAATTTGAAACCCTAACACTTGTTTGAAACCCCAACCCAGGCTTTGATTCCTAATTTCAAACCTTAATTTAGTTGGCAAACCCTTGTCTGAAACCCTAGTTTAGGCTTGAAACCCCTACTCTGATTTAAAACCCTACTTTGAAACCCGAATTTAAACCTTGTTCGGCACCCTACTTTGAAATCCCAAAGTGAAACGCCAACCCTTTTGAAACTCCAATCTATGCTTGAAACCCAACTTCAAATCACAAACCTTTATTTGAGGTCCTAACACTTATTTGAAACTAATCCCAAGCGTGAAAAGTTAACTCTACTTTAAAACACCTACCCTGGTTTGAAACCCTACTCTGAAACATTAACTCTGGCTTGACAACAAAACCCTAATTAAAAAAAAAAAAGAAACAAGAAAAAAAACTAGCCCTGGAATGAAACCCTAATACATGTTTGACACCCTACTTCAAACCATTATTTAGAAACTAATCCTAATTTGAAAACCTAATCCAGATTTGAAACCTGTCTTGAAACCCAAAACCTGGCTAGAATTCCCAACTTGAAACATTACTTTGAAACCCTAACCCTAGTTTGAAACCTATCTGGAAGTTGAAACCCTAATTTGAGGTCCTAACACTTGACGGCAACCCTAACCCAGGTTTGAAACCCTGATTTGAACCACCGTGTGTTCACATTCAATACAAAAACAAGAGCGTTAAAGAACGTACGATAACGTTTTTAAAAGGTGACGCACACATACCTTGGTTTCTCTCCCGTGTCGATCTGGCAGAGGATGGAGTCCATCCACATAATCTGATCGCGGGCCAGGCCCAAGAACCTGAGCTTGTCCGTCTCAGTGGTGATCTGCAGCCGACACTCCTCGCAGGAAGTGAGCAGCTCCTTCCAGCACTGCATGACTTGGTGCTCACGGCACGCTATGGCTTCCGCTTTCTCGCCAGCGTACACGGTCCTCAGCTGGGCCGCACTCTCCTGCAGCTGACGCACCTGACGGACCACAATGCCTTTAGAAGCCTCCCCCAGGGAAGGAACAGTCTTCACCTTTTAGATCAGGCGGCGAGGGGGGCAAATGTTTTAGATGGTGTACCTGCGTGACCAGCAGCTGGATGTCCTGCTCGAACCCGTGCAGCAGCCTCTGCAGCGTGCTGGTGTTGGCCGTGCTGCTCTGACGGACGCGGACCTCCGGTAACCTGCGGTGTTTGTCGTCAATCTGAGACAGAACCTGGAAACCGCGTAAACACAAACGCCTTCATTTTAAAGACTTTCTAAAATCTCTTTTAAGACAAGATTTTGCAAGATTGTTTACGACTTTTCTACAATTCCTGAGCGAGCTTACCTCTCGGCAGTCAGCGAAGAACTTGTGCAGCTGGTGCGAGGCGGCCAGCATCTGTGCCCGCGTCTCCATCAACTCCAGAAGTTCGGCCCATGACTCGTTGACGGCGTCCTTCCACTCTGCGATGACGGCGGCCTCAGCATGGCCGTAATCGATAAGCTCGTCCACCATCTGGTTGACAGCCGTCACGCGTTCCTGACCTGCGCTGCCCGTTTCTGATGCAAACTCCGTAAACTTCTCCTGTAGCAACTAAAGAAGGTATTTGATGAACTTTTTTTCAGTACCTTTCCAGTGTATTTTGCTTCTGATGCAGCTGATTGTAAATTCTCAGTGTCCCAACTTACGCTGACATGCTCAAAGTCCTGTCCCAGTTCGGGCGAGCTAGCCACCACCTCCCTCTGGGCGATCCATTGCTCCAGTTCATCCACCTCTCGGTTCAGCTGGTAGAGCCAATACTGCTGCTCCAGGCGGCTTTTACGCTCCTCCACCAGATCCTTTAGCGACACGTACAAGCGGTCCATCTGCGACTGACGCTTGCTGATCTGCTCACTGTGCCAGAAACAGAATAGGTCACATCATGTTGTTTACTTCCAAGTGTCATTGATGTTATCAAAAGTTTTTCTCTAATTGGTCCAAAAAGTCTCTTGGGTATCTGCTGGATTCTCTAGTAAGACCAAACAATATTTAAAGACTATTCTATTGGTCTGAAAAGTCTCTAAAGATGCTTCAGTTGGTCTAAAAAGTTTTTAAAGATTTTCCAGTTTGTCTAAGAAGCCTTCAAAGATTATTACATTGGTCTAAAAAGTCTCTAAAGACTACTCAGTTGATCTAAAAAAAGTATTTTAAGTTTATTAGTTGGTCCAAAAATAAACTTGATGGACTATTGCATTGGTCTAAAACATTGGTCTACTCGAACTGCAGCTGATTCAAATTAACAGAATCATTATCAGGGTTATTCAGAGCTTGCTGATGAGCTGATCAGGAATCAGCTGTGTTGAAGAAGGGAAATATCCAAAACCTGCAGGACTCCGGCCCTCAACGACCGAACCTCGCCATCCCTGGTCTAAAACATTCCTAAAGTGTCTTTAGTTAATTTTTTAAAAATATATACTGTATATTCTTCACTTGGTTTAACAAGTATTAGAAGAATCTGTAGTTAATTTTGGATGTTTCAAAAGACTGCTAAAAACTCTCTAGAGAATCTTGAATTGGAAAGATTATTACATTGGTCTAAAAAGTCTCTAAAGACTATTCGGTTGATCTAAAAAATTATAAGTATTTTAAGTTTATTAGTTGGTCCAAAAAGAATCTTGAGGGACTATTACATTAGTCTAAAACATCCCTAAAGACTCTTTAGATTATTATTATTATTATTTTAAATATACTGTATATTCTTCACTTGGTTTAAAAAGTATTAGAAGAATCTGTAGTTAATTTTGGATGTTTCAAAAGACTGCTAAAAAGTCTTCAGTTGGTCAAAAAAGTCTCTAGAGAATCTTGAGTTGGTCTAAAAAGTCTTTAAAGATTTTCATGTTGGGTGTAAAAAATCTTGAAAGATTATTACATTGGTCTAAAAAGTCTCTAAAGACTATTCAGTTGATCTAAAAAATAAATAAATAAATAAAGTATTTTAAGTTTATTAGTTGGTCCAAAAAGAATCTTGAGGGACACATTGGTCTAAAACATCCCTAAAGACTCTATAGATTTTTTATTTGTTTATTTTTCAAATATACTGTATATTCTTCACTTGGTTTAAAAAGTATTTGAAGAATCTGTAGTTAACTTTGGACGTCTCAAAATACTGCTAAAAACTCTTCAGTTGGTCAAAATGTCCTCTAGAGAATCTTGAGTTGGTCAAAAAAAGTCTCTAGAAAATCTCTGGTTAGTGTGAAAAGTCTCTAAAGAATGGTAAATTAGTCTTCACAGAGTCTTTAAAGACTCTTCAAAAAGTTTCTTCCAACTCATCAATTGTCTTTGAAGTTTTTCACAAAGTCTTGTGTGTGTGTTGGTTTGCTAACCAGTCGGGGTGTCCCATTTCCAACAGCTGCCGACACTGCTGAGACAGCAGGCCGATGGTCTCAGCGTAGTCCTCGATGGTCTGCTCCAGGACCAGGTGCTTCTTCAGCAGTTGTAAGGTGCTCGGCTCGTCCTGAATGGAAGGAGATGAAGATGACGAGGGAGGAAGATGTTTTTGGGTACTTACGAAAATAATTTTCAAGCTTCAATAAATGCCACCGTTGAGCCTTTTGTTGAGATTTCTTGATTGTGTCACACGAGGTGTTGTTTTGGTGGATCTCTAAAACACTCTTTTTTCTCTCACCTTCCCTTTCTCCTCATTCATCATGTGCAGCTCCTGTTCGCTGAGCCAAGCTTCCACCTCGGCCGTGTCAAAGTAGTACTGCTGCGCCTGGTACATGGCGTCCAGCACCAACTGCCGGCGTTCGGTCTCAGCCCAGAGCAGGACCCACAGCTGGGAGAGCTGCTCGTGGCCCGCCCGCACAGCGTTGGCATCGGGACTGCGGATTGAGGCGAAGATGGCTGCACGCTCCAAGACCTCCTCCACACGGCTCAGGTGACCCTGGAGTTCCTTCTGGAGGGTCTGCAAGAAAAAAGGAAAATGACACATTAGAGGTGGGATAACTTTAGAGCTCAAGGGCCACATTTGATTTTTAAAAAGTACAGATGGGCTAGGTAATTTGTTGAAAAAAAAAAAAAGCTTAAAAAAAGGTTCAAATGTGTAATGCATTATATGTAAAAATTGTTTTTTTTAATAAAAAATAATATACTAATTCTCAATTTAACTGTATAAAAAAGAATTAATTGAATTTGATTTAATTAGCCAATTATTTAATGGAATACTTTTTAAAATGTGAATTTTAATAACACTTATTATTTGACTATTTACAATAAATCATTTAACCAATTATTTAATGAGAGAATACCAAATAAGTTCAAACATGTAAAATAGTTTTTAAATTATAAAATAATTTATTTTCATTTTTAATTGCATTACTGTATTTTCAATAATTTAATTTGAATTAATAAACCAATATTTATTCAAATAAATGCAACATTGTTAAATGTATATGTAAATGGTTTTCTTTTTCTTCTTTTTTTAATCAAAAAACAATCAAATAATTATTTAATTAGAAATATAAATAATAAATAAATCAAACATTATAAAAATCTATTTTAGTTCAACCATTTTTTGGGATTTAAAAAGGCTGAATTAATAATAAAAAAAATTACAGACTCTTGATAATGTAAATACTTTGTAGGCCTAATGTGGTCTGCGAGCCATATTTTGCCCACCACTGCATTAGAGGTTTGAGTTCTGCTAAATAGATATTCTGATGGTCCCACCTGGTTCTTCTTCATGAGCTGCTGCACCGACTGCAGTGACGAACCATGTTCCTGACTCATAGCCAGTGGGAGGCGCTCCTGCACCCACAACTACAACACCAGACCCAAGTCAGACATTCATGTTCTTACATAAACACTCACACACACACACACACAAAAATTTCCACGACACTAATATTGGCTTCTACCCATCAGCCCTTCTTTCAGATGTCAATGTTGAAAATTATGTGATGTGATCGATGTAACCTGTAAATATGTCCGAAAGGAAAATATGAATAAAACAAAACAATTCTCAAAAAGCCAGTGAGAAAAAGCATGGCAGCACTGTACTACATAAAAATCTGAAAAAAAGCGTGATTGCAGTTTGTTACAAAAAATCCAGAAAAAGTATCAGAGTAAAAAATCACCTTTGAAAAACGTGAACAATATGTTAGCAGAATACTGTAGTAGCGAGATGTTACGCAACTGACACCCTTTTGCTTCCTTATTGTCGACGATACTCACCATCTCATCCTCCAGGTCTCGTGCCACCTGGTGCACCTCCTTGGAGCCCAGCAACAGGCGTCTGCGCTCCTTGAGGGGTTCGATGAGGCGCACCATGCGAGCCTCGACCGCTGCCTGCTGCTCGGCCACCGTCTCCTTGGCTCGCGTCTGTTGCGGCACGGCGGCCGCCTGAGCCTGCAGCTCACCAACCTCCTGGTACCACTCCTCCATCTGGCACTCCATGGTCTGAAGGTACAGTAATGGAAAATACCGTAAATGTAGGCAGGTACATAAAGGACAAATCGTGGTACCGAACCTGCAGCTTCTTCAGCTGCCTGTTAACGGTGGCCAGGTCGTGGCCGCGGTCCACGTAGGCCAGCTGGCATTCCATCTGTCCCAGCCTCTGGTCCAGGCTGCGGTAGCTCTGAGCCAGCAGGTTGGTCTTGTTGGCCTGGAAGAGCTGCTGGGCCTTGGCCTGCGTGGTGCTCTCTAGGTCCAGCCAACACTCGCGGATTTCCTCCAATTTCTGACGCACCAGCGGGCTCAGCTCAGGCTTCTCCTGGATCAAGTGCTGACCCTCCTGCGAGACGCCAATGTTACATGTCAATTACAATAAATACTTGTCACGTTGGATCAGATATTTTTCATGAAAAATACAAAGACAACACAGACATATGTCACCATGTGCATGAGTAAATCTGTCTGTGATGGGGAGCTGCAGATGAAAAGGAGAGCGCATGGTAATTGTGTGCGTGTGGGGGGGGGCAGTGCAGATAATGTACCATTTATATGACACACACACACCTGCTCCCTCCCATCCCCCAACCAAATGTTATTCACTATTTGTCCCCTTGTCACCAGCAGCAGAAGGTGGACGTCATACAAGAAAAATAAAATAAAAATTTGGATTTAAAAAAAAGCTGTATTTTTTATATTTATATTATATACTGTATTTATATTTTTATAATTTTTTTGACTTTTTTTTTACTAAAAGACGGTCAGAAATTTTAGAGAAAAAATGCCATGTTCTCATAAAAAGAAAACCATATATTTTTAAAGTGACTGGAAAGTAAAAATAAATATGTCTTATAAATTTGACACACCACAAAGAAGAGTATTGTAAACAGCCTGCCAAAATTTATTGAATTAAAAAAAATGTCTAGTACAGTATAGAAAATAAAACTTGAAAATCGCAACCAAAAAAACCCATACATAGACAAAACTATTGGTACCACTCTGATAATGAAATAAAAAAATAATAATGCAGAATAGTCCAATGTTTTGCTCTTAGACATTCTTGTGTGTTTTGGCTCATTATCCTGTTGCAAAACCAAGCGTTCTGATACTGGGTAGCACATTCTTTCTAGAATATCTTGATAGTCTTTTTTGTGGCTTATCAACATGCAGTATGGCCTTTTTTTTATGATTTATTTTCAACAGTGGTGTCCTTCTTGGTCGTCTCCCATGAATTCCACTTTGGCTTAAACAATGACGGATGGTGCGACCTGCCACTGCCGTACCTTGAACTTTGAGTTCACCTTAAATTTATATGAAGGTTATTCTGTGCTCTTTTGTTACCATTTGTTATTAACCGTCTCTTCAAATTGTAATCAATTTCCCTCCTGTGGCCACATCCAGAGAGGTTGGCTACAGTCCTGTCGATCTTGAATTTATGATTAATATGTGCGACTGCAACTACAGAAATATCAAGCTGCTCCTGCTTGGAGATGGTCTTATAGCTTTTACTTTTAATGTGTTGGTCCATAATTTTTCTTTGATGATCATCCAGTGTGCTTAATGTTATGACCAATTATTAGCCTGAAAAGCAGCAACAATGCAGCATTAAGACCACTGCGGTGGTGGTAAATTGTTGTTAAAATGTGTCTTGTGAGTGTGGGAGGACTGTGTGGGCCGAAGCAGCGCTCCCCCCACTTTCGCTCACACGCATGCACGCACACACGCACACTCAGGGAATATTGTCTATATTCCAAGTAATGTACGCCACCAATTGAATCCTGGTAGATTTGATGCAAGAAAGAGGAGACGTTGCATAGATTAGACATTGACTGCAGTGTAAAAAAAAAGGGGGTGGGGGTTGCGTACACTCTTATACTAAACATTGAGCCTCTTCGTGATCACAAACATACAATTGTTCACTGGGAAACACCACAGGATATCTTTGTAGTTTATTCCTTGCATGAAAGAGAAGATGTCTTACAGGAACAGACGGAAAGCAGCAAACAAGGTCGTCTGACAGAAGCTAACACGTACAGATCTGCGAGTGTCAGCGCGGCAGACATCTGCTTGCCTCCAAATGTCACTAGCAGCTAGCGTGTCAATATTTACCCCCTGAGTGTGAGGAGGCTGACAGTCATTCATTCCACAGCCAACACCAACACCGCTACTAATACACCACAATGACTACTATTACGAGTACTACTACAACAGCTAAGACTACTACTACCAACACCACTGCTAGTACTACTACCGTGACTACAGTTACTACTATTAGCCATGACAACTACCACCACCACCACCATTTTTACAACTACTTCTGCTATTTTGACTACTGCTACCTCTACCGCCACCACCACCACTATTACTACTACTACTAGTAGTACTACCACCACCACTACTACCAGTACAACCACTACTACTACCACTACTATCACTACCACCATTACTACAACTACTATCACTACCAATACTACCACTACCATCACCACTACTACCAGTACCACCACTACTACTACCACTACCATTACTACTACAACTACTACTACTACTACTACTAATAATAATAATACCATCACTACCACTACCACTACCACCACTACTACTACCACTACTACAACTACCACTAGTACCACCACTACTACTACTACCACTACCACCACTATTACTACTACCACTACTATCACTACCACCACTACTACCAGTACCACCACTACTACTACCACTACATCACTACTACAACTACTACTACTACTACTACTACTAATACTACCATCACTACCACTACCACCACTACTACAACTACCACCACTACTACTACTACCACTACCACCACTACTACTACTTCCACTACTATCACTACCATCACTACCACCACTACCACTACTACCACCACTATCACTTCCACTACTACCACCACTCCAACACTACTACTACTACTACCACCACCATTACTACCATTACCACTACTACTATCACTATCACTACTACTACAACTACTACTACGACAACCACCATAACTACTAACTACTGTAACCACAACTACGATCAAAACAAATATGACTACATTTGTCTGGAACCCATTTGGGGAGCAATCTTATATCCTCACTGAACTAACAGCACTCTCTGCTAGTTACTGCGCAATGTGATCCAAATAAAATGACTATTGTGCGCATCCCTACGATCAAAGTGAACAATGGACTCTCAGTACCTCTCAAGCCTGTCAAGGCATCACTTGTTAGCCACACATGTGCTGCCTTCAAAGTGTCCCTGTGTGCATCCTCATAGAGGACAAAAATAGTCCACAAGCTCTCAGAGGAGATGCAGCCAGGACAGCGAAAAACCTTGAGATCCACTTCAAGACGGCGGCACTTTAATCAGGACGCCGTTCTCCTCTCTGATTGGAGAGCCCTTCACCAGCGGTAACAATAGTTGACTCGCAAGGGAAGGACAGTATGGTTCCTATTATTTGGCTGTAAATATGATAACGACTTTTGATGTTAAGTCATGGTTGGTGTGCCGGCCGTTCTCTCTCTCTGCGCTCCCAGCGGGGGAGTTGGGTTTCAGCCCTGCCCACTCACACACTGCAGAGGAAGCGCGATGCGGCGCACAAGCGAGCGAACGCGTGACCTCGTTTTGGTTTTCAGCGAACGCATCGTGGCTGAGAAGTCGCCTGTTTGACTCGCACAGCATTAGGCTTGAGCTATGTAGGGTGGTTCAAGTGACACTCGTGTGGTGGGAAACACATATAGCACAAAAGGAAATGCCTGATGTACATTAGCATCAGTTAGTTAAGTCATCAAAATGGTGTTTGCAGTTTTATGCCAAATTAGCTCGCACAATCAGCACAATCAGGCAGATGAATACTAATAAAGGCCATCCGAAAGTTACCCCAAAATAGCCATGACTGTGCATGATATGCTGCTTGTAGTTAGGTATTAGGATAGCATGATAAATGTGGAAGGCAGTGACAAACAGTGAAAGAACAAAAAGCTAATGAAAGACTGCAGCTTGTTGTTTTTCTCCCCAAATCTGATGACACATGATAACCTAGCTTGTTGCTAGGAATCCGAAAAATGAGGAGCGACTTATTTTGAATCAAGTAAGTATACAAAGCAGCAACAAAGAACAAATTCAAACAAAAACTCAAGCAGAAGATGATGAAAGATTGATTGCATATTTTTTGCTGAAACAGCCCAGAAAGTGAATGATATGCTGCCAGGAACAAGGAAATCATGACAGATTGCGAGGGATGATTTTGAACTCAAATTAGTGTAGAAGACAGCATTGACACCAAATCAATAAAGTAACTAAGAGTTTGCACTATTATGACAGACCGTACATGATATGCTGCTAGGAACAGTAGTTTTCCGAAATTGATTTTGAACTGAAATAAGTGTGTGAAAAATGTCAACAAAGAAAGCAAAACAACCAAAACGGTTTGCAGTGTCATACCAAAAATAGTGTATGATATGCTGCTAGCAATGAGGAAAATGTTGCTATATCAATTTGGAATGAAATACATGTTGGAAAGCAGTGAGAAAAAAACAGTTTACAGTAATATGTCAAAATAGCCACGACAGTGAATGATATGCTGTTTGGAATGACTGAGGATATCAGGATATGTCGTCGTGATCGATTAACTCACCCGCTCGATCTTGTCCAGCCACTCTTTGTTCTGTGCCAGCTCTGCCATGAAGGCCTGATGCTTGAGCCATTTCTTGTGAAGCTTCTGCGTGTCGTCGCGGTTTCCGTCCCTCGCCATCAGCATCTTCTCGCTCACCCAGTCACCCAGCTGGGGGCAAGGGCAGAGACATTTATAATCAATGATTGAATGAATCAATCAATTAATCAATCAATCAACAAATGTTGTCATCCCAAAGCAATGGAGGCATCATGCCAATGTTTGAAAGCAACCAACAGATGGTGCTATTAAGTTAGACTCGCTTTCAGCCTAAACATTTTATTTATTTTTTTAAATATCTATATAATCATAACCACAATAATGCTCATGCCTAACACTCACTCAATACATGGAAAGTTTTTGAGGTACGTATTGAATGGTTCTTTATGAGGTATATGCACTCCCCTAAATACTGTACATATATTTATATACATACATATACATAAGTACATATGTACACATATCCTATACATACATTGATAACACACACAAAGGTTTGTTTTACTATCTTTGTGGGGCCATCTCATTGACATAATACATTTCCTAGCCCCTTCCCCTAACCCCAACCATCAAAAATTATTGCCTACCCCTATTCCTTACTCTAACCTCAACCATAACCCCATTCAAACCTAAACTCTAAAACCATGTCTTGACCCTCAAAAAGAGGTCTAAACTTGTGGGGCCCGACAAAATGGCCCCACATGGACGGGTGGGCCCCACAACTCTGTGAAATCCCGAAATGTTGGAACCACTATGTAACAAAAACAAGACCACGCACACACGTTTACAGTACATTATGCTCCTAATAACAAAAAAGTAAGAATAAATAACTGATTATACAAGATTAAAGCAAAACCCAAATTGTTACATAACAAAACCAGTTAAACTGATCCAAGCCTTTTTTAGTCTGCTCCTCCCAAACACAAGTTTAGAAGACGCAAACACAGAAACACACACCATGTTGTCCGAAGTCACTTTTCACACACATCGGCAAACACACACACCACAACAGCAGACAGGGACAAGGTCATTCACACACACACATGCTTGTATGTAGTCACCAAGTACACACATGCCGAGCGAGCAGGAATCCCTACGTACACACGCACCACACACACACACGACAGCATCGTGGTCTCCCGGCAACAACATCCTCGCATCCGCATGCAGCATCGCCTTCAACTCAAACTGGCTTTTACCGGCGACGCTCCTTAGCGGGAACGGCCCAAGGAGGACGAAGTGGAGGAGGAGGAAGAGGAAGAGGAAGAGAAGGGGGGCGGGGGGTCCGTCGTCAGGGTCCGCATCCGAGCACGTGCGCGAGAGATAAAGGAAGAAAAAAAACCTTGTCCGCCTCATCCCCCTCCTTTTTCCAAAACAATAAAATGGCAGACGGCCCGAGATGATGCGCTGGCGCCTCCCACCTTCATTGAGGGAGGAGGTGGGAAGCAATGGGAGGAGGGGCGGGGGGAGAGAGGAGGGCTTACCGGACACAGCTGATGATGGAGGGAGTTCAATGTGTGTGTACGTGTGTTTTCTTTGAAAGGGATTTTTCTCTCTCTCCCACACACGCTTACACACACTCCACCCCCACCTCTGCAGTTGGCCGCCCCACTGCAGTTGAATCGCATGAGGGGGAATCGGACAACGGCTTGTCATCAACGAGCCGATACGCTGATCTTCAACACACAGTGGCGATAGCAGGGAGGCATTCTGGGTATTTTTTTGTTGTCTTCAGAAATTGCATTCCTACTTAGAAATTCTCCAGGCTTTAATTTCTTGGTACTTGTAGTTTCTAGAACTAACAATTTAAAGCCCCTTTACCATTGTACTGTTTGTTTTGTGAAATAAAATGCAACAACGGAGGCCATTTTGGAACCTGTAATGGACATATTTATTGCCTATGCACAGCTCATAAGGAATGCTCTCTGCCCTCACGGACTGTGTTTTTTTGACACTAGCACAAGCTAGCACAAGCTAGCACAAGCTAGCACAAGCTAGCACAAGCTAGCACAAGCTAGCACAAGCTAGCACAAGCGGAGGAGGTTTGAGCATCGGCTTCAATCCAATCTCCAGCGTGGATTAATTTCGGTTTCACCATTGAATACGACGACAAGGGAGCGAAAACTGTTGACAGACGCTTGAAACATGTCCCGTCCGTTTCTGGTATTAACGCTTGCTTGACACACGACAGTTGAGCGACTCAAAAAGGAAACACCAATCAAAATGCAAGTGTCTGTCTGAGAGTGCTTACCTACAATGCCACTTAGGACAAAAAACAACCCATGCGGTGGGAGCACTTATTGCTAACACAAGCTGAAGATGTGTGGAGTTAGACTATTTAGAATTCGAATCTAGTAAGAAAAGAAAATTCCTTCTCCTGTCACATTTCTTATATTTTCCTGAAGATCTTGTCTTTCACATACACTCTTGCATACTGTACAGTATAATTAGAGGGAGTGAGGTCCAGTGCTTTTCATGTAGTAAATTAATGATGAGAAGCCACACTCATGAATAATGGAGCAGAAAGTTGCGCAAACCAAAGCGGCTTTGGGGTACAGAAATGGAAGATGCCCCAAATTTACAGACCGTGAGTGCTTTTGAAATGTTTGAAGTGTGCATTTTTTTTCTTCTTCTGCAAGTCAGCTGAAAAGCCATGCGGATCAAAACACATCACCCCCCCCCCCCCCAAAAAAAATTGTCTCTTCTCTGATTGGTCGTAGAATTGACTAAAATCAAAGATCATTTGAATGTGACTTCTTTTGAACAACAGACTTTGGGATCTTCTGCGACTGATGTCGCATTATTTTGAATTCGACTTTTTGTGAAAAAAAAACACTTTAATTATGTTATGTTATGTGACTGATAAATGAAGCTAGCTTTTTGTGAACAAAGGACTTTGAGCTTTTGTGACCGGTGTAGTTCACGCCCTTATTTTTTAGTATTGCAATATTTTCGATTGCTGTCTTCACCACATTAAAATCACAAAAGAAAAGAGAAACATATGAAAGAAACTGTGAGAACAACACAATTAAGAAAAGACAAGAAAATGAAGTGAGATGGTGACTTGGAATATTCTCTGAATGGTGCAGTGTGAACAAAGGACTTCGATTAGGATCATGTATGACTGGTTGATGCATTTGGTCCAGATTTTTGTGATCAGAAAATTTGAATTTGGATCTGATCTGCTAGCTCGGTCATAATCGTTGAAATGATAACATGGTTTGTGGTGACACATTTCAACATGGTTTGAATTTTTACCGCGTGAACAAACCTTACTTTGTTTACAAACCCACTGACCAAATGGGATCAAGAAAGAAGGTTCAAAAGTCATCAATTACGATCTTTGACGTGCTCACCTCATGACAGTCCTGGAGGAACCTTTGGAGAGCCCACTGGTCGTTGAGTTTTTCCAACCACTGCTGGGCCTGCTCCCGGTTCTGGTTACCCCTGAACCCAATTCACAAGCACATCAGTTAAACACACTTTCTGTAGCTCTAAACTTCGAGACAACGTGAAGTGTCCTGAAATAATAGCAAAATTATTAACAGAAATACAGGATTTGGAAGAAAACTCCCACACACTGATCAGCTTAATCAAATTCTATGTAGGCTATTTGGACATTTTGACCAATGAAAGCTAATCATTGTGGCATAAATAGGTACGTCCTCAATCAGTATTGTTAATTCACGGTAATGTAATAGCAAAGACATACATGCTTCTTTATATTGAGCAATAAACCCCTCGGGCGATGACACACTCAGCCCTGCCCCCACCACACGCACAATAAGACGGATTTCATGGGCAGGTGTCAACTGTGGCTCTGGCTGCTAATGCTCATTGTTGTATAGTGGCTGAATAGACAGCTGCACTCATGTTAGTCTCAACCATTGAGTCTGAGGATATACAATATGTAGATACAAATATTGGGCCAAAAATGTTTTAGTATTTGTATATGATTTGAATTGAAAATAAAAGATCATTCATTCAAATTATTTAATGGTAACAAAAAAGCTAAATTAACCCAAAAAATTATTTATAGGGAAGTCAAGTCCAACATTTTCTTTACAATATCACCGATGCTATTCATTAGACCATTATGAGTTAGCATTAAGCTAGCGGACATAATCAATCACGATTATTTTTGGTTGGGTACCTGTTGGCAAGCGTGTCCACGCGCTGCCGTATGCGGTCCGAGTAGATGTTGTTCTGGCTAATCAGACTCTCGCCGGCCTCGATGACGGCCTTGATGCGGTGCAGGTTGAGCTCCATGGTGGTGGTGAAGTCCTTGTGCTTCTTCACCGCAGCTTCCACCGTCTCCACCGTGGTGGGAAGCTCCACGTGGGCCAGCGCTGACTCCTATAAGACACAGCAAATGATTTTTGGGAACAAATGACTGTGATTGGAGGCTTCTGTGACTGATGTGGTTTATTTGAGTCCAGCTTTTTGTATACAAAAACGCTTTGATTTGGAGTTTCTGTGGCAAAGTTGACACATCGGCTAATCGACTCCATTCAATCCCTAACTTTTCTCACCTGGTTGTTGATGAATGACTCCGCCTGTTTGACATCGCGCAGGAACAGGTGGAATATGTGCGCCTGCACCAGGACGTCCCGCCGGCTCTCCCACATTTCCAGCAGCTTGTTCCAGCCCACGTCCAGCTTCTGCAGCCACTGTTGCAGAGCGGCCTGCGGGAGAGGCGCCTCCTCCGACTCCAGCAGCTCATTCATGGCCTGCAGACGCTCGTAGTCCTCCTCGTACCTGCGGAGGTCAATTGAAGTTAACGTTTTATCAACTGTCAACTGTGGCGGAAGCTTGTGCCAACTTTTTGTGAGCAAATTAATTCGATTTGGAACTTCTGAGTCCAATCTTGTGAAAAAAAGAAGTAACTTTAAGTGTGGTGCCCAACTTTTTGTGAGCACACTTTTATCGTGCTATATTTGAGTTAAACTTTTTGTAAAAAAATAAATAAATAAGGATTTTGACTACGGTGCATTTGTGTCAGTTTTTTGTGAACAAAATATCTTGATAATGGTGCAATTGAGGTCAACATTTTGTGAACAAATGACTATGATTTGGATCTTCTGTGGCTGACTTTCTTGGTGCATTTGACTCTTAACTTTTTGCTAACAAAGTATAGAGGTCCAACTTTGAGGTACACACCGTCCAATTTCCTCCTTTAGTGCAGCATGTTTGTTGATGAGTTTCTCGGCTTCCTCCAAATCATTGGGCAGCTGGTCCGAGGCGGCGGACGTTTGCGTTTGGACCAGCCAGGTCAGAAACAAGTCCAGGTCCTGATGGGATGCAGCAACAAGGCAATTCCATTGTATTTTAATGTAGAAGAAATGTGCTCTATTTTTGACACTGTGGATTATTTGGAGTCATTGTTTAATTTTGTTGTGCAAAGGGGCGTCTATAATGCAAAATTTGTAAGGAACTAGCTGTCAATGTCTTACAAATGCTATTATGCCATCTAGTGGCAGAAAAATGACCTAAACACAAATCAATATCACGTTTTTTTACAGTAGAGTACATCTTTTTAATTTTAACTCAATTTTATGAATTATTATGAAATCCCTATCAATGACTGAAAGATGTAGCCATATTTCTATTAGTTTAACATTTTTCCCACTTTTATGTTAACAAGAGTATGAAAACTAAAATTTTTACTGTGCATTTTATTGTAAATTTAAAACAGACATAAAATTTGTGATGAATTGTGAGTTAACTACTGAAGTAATGCGATTAATAAGAATTTAAAAAAAATTAATCGCCTGACTGGCATGAGCGCCACCTGCTGACCTGGATGAAGCTCTGCAGTCTGCTGGCCACCATAAGCGAGTCCTCGCAGCCCTGCAGTGTACATTTAAGCTCTTCCCACTCCACGCTGATCCCATCGAAGGGAAGCAGGACTTCCGTGGCCCGGTTAGCGTGGGCGGTGGCCAGATGTTCCGCTTCCTCCTGCATCAGCAAAAACAAAACCAGAGATTAGGTTTCCTCAACATTTCTACCTTTTTTCTCTCCGTTGTGCCCCTGCCAGCAGGTTCATCCCTAACCACCCCTGCCCCCTCGCGGCCCACCTGTAGGTGCATCAGTTTGGGCTCCAGCACAGAGAGCGCCCCCTCCATGGTGGAGAGGCGGCGCTGCAGTGCCAGTACGCCACCCAGATCGCTGCCGGCGTACTGCGTAGCGTCAATGGCCTTGCGCTTCTCCTGGATCTGAGACTTGATCTCGCTACACTCCAGCAGGTAGTTCTGAAGACGCTGCATGCTTTCCAGCTGATCCTTCTTCTGTTCCACCAGAGCCACGATGCTGTTCCACCTGCCAAGGAACCAATATGTTAAATACATCGTATAGTGTGTATGTGAGAGATACGGGTTTTTTTGTGGTACCGGACTTCAAGATAGTATAAGAAGGTTGTAAGTGTCTGTAATCGGGACACTTGCGAGAAGCTGCAGCCAAGTTCTGTAAACTCGCTTGTGTCCGGAATATTTTGTAAAATAAAACCTTCAAAGGAACTGTTCACCGATCTCCAGCCTGCATTCGTATAACCAACTATCTCACTACCCGAAAGAAAACGAACACGCGGAAGAAAAGATTCTTTTCTTCAACACTCCATTCTGCTTTTGCTGCCCATCCAGCTCCACATGCTCAACACACTTAAGGTCTTCCACTCTGAACCGCCATTGCTCCACTTATCTCTAGCCTATCCAAGCTTTTCCACACAATGCCTCTACTGTGCTTTTCATTTCCATCAACTTAAGTTGTCTATGTTGGAACTTCAAATGGCTTTTGTGTCATTACCTGGAGTTGAGGTGGTCCTGACAGCCTCTGACCTCCGTGGAGGACGGATGTCCCCCATCCAGAAGCTGCTGGACTATCTGGTTGACATCCAAGATCCTCCCCATTAGGCTGTTCATCTCTTGGTCCAGGGACTCGAACCTGCGACCCCCCAAAAAAACGAACAAACAAACCCATAAGCGTCCAATGTAACAATAATTTTTTTTTTAAAAAACGGAAACACTTTGACTTTCTGACCTGTGCGCCACCACCTCCACATCCTCCAGCTTCTCGGGTATCTCCATCTTGTTCAGCCACTGCTCCTTTTCGTCTATCCACAGTTCGCAGGCGTTGACTTCGCTGAACATGCGATAGACGGCAAGGGCGTCGTGGAGCCACTGCTGGCGCAGGACGCCCACCTCTACCACCTCCGTGTACAGTTGCTCCACCTCCACGATCCGAACTTGCACCTCCTGCACAAAACCGCAAGGCGAAGCCACCAAAATCATGGGTATAGTAAATTGCTTAATTTGGAAGCTAATCTAAGAAGCTAACATTTGAGAGATAATGCTAGAAGTAATGTTTGAAGCTAATGTTAGTGGTCCACAACTCTTGTTTTCATTGTTTGCGACTAATTTTTCAAGATCCTAAATAGCAGGTGTGAAATTAAGTATTCGTTCACTCAAGACAGCACGTTCTGTTGGAAACGGGTGTAAACGCACCACCTACCTCTTGTTCTCTGTAGCGCAGCGGCAGTACCGCCAGATGTTTGCGCAGTGCCACCACATGCAGCCGATGCTTGTCGATGTCCTCACTGACCCCGCGGTGCTTCTTGAGTAGCGAGCATGTGGAGTATTCGTCATGGCCAAAGTCTTCGCTGGACACCAGGCGGTAAGAGTCCTGCAGCCACACCACCAGGTCGTCCGTCTCGGTGGAGAACTGGAAGAAGTTGAGTGCCTCCTGTAGGTGAGCGAGGCGCTGAGCCGCCTGCTCCTCCAGTTGAGTCCACTCGTCAGTCACGTCCAGCATGCGCTCCTGGATGCCCGCTGTGCCAAAGCTCTTCTCATTCAGGATCTGCTGACCACGCTTGATGGTTGTCTGGAGATATTAGCACATTATCACGCTGAGCCACTGAATTTAGGGATTTTTGGGGATTTTGTGTTTCCACAGTTTAGGGTTCCAAATTTGAAAACCTCTATCTTAATTCAAGTTCCTGCTTAACAGTGTTAATGGGACACAAACACACACACACCTCTAGCAAGGCTCGGTGAGCCATCAGTTCTCCGGCGAGGGTCTTGTGTTTCTGGAGTAACTTCAGCACGCTGCTGAGGTCTTTCCCATAGCCCTGAGCTCCCAAAATTGAGCTCTTTTCCCGGATCCACGCCTCAGACTCCTCCAGTTCCTATTTGGAGAACCCATGTTAGCATGTTAGCAATTTTAGCATAGAAGTTGAGTTTCTGTCTCAAACCTGGAAGAAGGCCCACAGCTGCCTGGACTCCTCCAGCTCAGAGCGCCGCTTGGCCGCCAACTCCTTCAGCTCCTCAAGGCAGGACGAGACGTGATTGACCCGGTTACAGATCACCTGCGGATCGCACGGCTGGTAACCTTGGAGATGACAACAACAAAGCAATCAATCACGTCGCTCTCTAGAATGCAGGATCATTTTCTGGTTGCTTCCCCTCTATTCTGTGTGTGAATTAGTGTATGTGTACCTTCGATGGTGGTGAATTTGAGCGCAGCCACATTGAGCGTCTCCACCCTTTCAGCCTGCACTCCAATGTCAGCCTCCTGCAGGCTGTGCTTCTGCAGCAGGTCGTCCACCTCCAGAAGGTGCTTCCCGAAGTCCTTGGACAGCAGTTGAGCCTACAAGGGAAATGGAAATGAGGTTTGTTACATTTGGCGGATGGATGGTTTTTGAAGGTTTTTGACAATGGGTGGGCAAAGTATGGCCACATATACTGTTTTTCTTTATGCTGGCTCACCGAAAATTTTACATTACCAAAAGAACTGTCATGTTTGTTTTTGGCCTTTTTTTTCTTCTAAAACTGGTTATCCTAATTAAAATGTTTTTTGATTATTTTGTTATGTATTTGTATTCATTTATCTAATTAAATAACTAAATTATATTGTAAATAAGGGCAGCACGGTGGCTGACTGGTTAGCACGTCCGCTTCCCAGTGCAGAGGACGTGAGATCGAGTCCAGGCTTCGGCCTTCCTGGGTGGAGTTTGCATGTTCTCCCCGTGCTTGCGTGGGTTTTCACCGGGTACTCCGGTTTCCTCCCACATTCCAAAGACATGCATGGCAGGTTAATTGAACACTCCAAATTGTCCATAGGTGTGATTGTGAGTATGGTTGTTTGTCTCTGTGTGCCCTGCGATTGGCTGGCAACCAGTTCAGGGTGTACCCCGCCTACTGCCCGAAGCCAGCTGGGATAGGCTCCAGCACCCCCGTGACCCTTGTGAGGAAAAGCGGTCAAGAAAATGGATGGCTGGATATTGTAAATAATATAACAACAAATAAACTTTTAAAATAAACCATTTTGTATAAATTAACTTTTTTTAAATAAATTTGATAAAAATAAATGGTTAATTAATTTATTGTCAAACATAAAAAGAAATATGTAAGTAAATTAATAAATTACACAATTTTACATAAAAAATATATATTTAAAAACATTTACACATTTAACAAATTGCCTTTTTAATTAAATAATTGGGTAATTCATTATAATATAATAAATATAAAAACATTAAAAAATAATAAAATTGAGAATAAAATATGATTTTATTATTAACTACTTATATTATGTATACTATTAAAAATATTTGTAAAAAGTACACAATTTTACATAATACATTTAAGGGGTCTTTGTGCAGTTCATCACTTTTTTACTGGCAACTACCACCTTTGGCCCAAAGCTAGCTAACTGCAGCATCTGTGTCAGGCTTATGGTGCGCGTGCGAGTATGTGCACGATCTTAAAGCGACAGCCACAGTTGAAAAACTAAGGCATGACTTCAAATGAGGTAAGAAAAACTCCGCACCTCCCCTCCCCAAAGAAAATGTGGAGTGTGCAGGGTCCACATTCTCCACTGTAAGATAGATAGGAAGATAAAAGCTGCAGTCAGAGTAAAACAGTCAGGGCTCTTCGTACTCATCTGGGCATTGGTGGAGCATGCGTGATGTATAAAAAGCTTTAATATTACCATTTTTAAACAGCGCAATGCACCTTTAACATTTTTAAAATGTAAATACATAATTGGTGAATACATTTATTGTAAATAAAATAATATTTATTTTAACCCTAATAAACAATTTTCCATGTATTTGAACATATTAAACATAGTTTATTTTAAATTAAATACAAATATTAATAAAATAAATACTTTTATACAGATTTCTATTCAATTTCAAATTTCACATTTTTTTAAATTTAAATTAAATAGTTGGTTAATTTATTTAAATAATTAAATTAAAATATTAGTGAAATATGACACAGTATAATAATTTTACAATTTATTTTAAAATATATTTGTTTTTTTAATTAATTGTAAATAAAATGTAAAAATACTATTAACGAGAAAAAAACACATATTTAACATTTTGTATTTGTATTCTAGAATTGGCAAATTAATGTTAATTTAATAAATGATAAGTAAATAAACTTATAAACCTGACTTGATTTGAAGTTCATAAATAAAGACAAAATTATTATTTTAATCTGTCATAGTCATATTTTTTATATTTACTGTTCTTCTTTTTTAACCTCCTCTACAAATGACAGAGGAACCATCTTTTCATTTTAAAAGTCAAACGTGGCCCCTGAGCACAAACGTTTGTCCACTCCTGTTCTAAAACCTTTGCTACCTGTGTGTCCTCCATCCAGTCGATCATGTAGACCATGTCCTGGAAGGTCTTCTGCAGTGCCAGATTCTTCTCCAGCCTGGTCCGCCTGCCCGCCACCAGCTCCTTCAGCAGACTCCACTGTCCCAGGATATTCTCCTTGCGGGCCAAGATGCGGCGGATGTCGTAGTAGCTCTCCACCTCCATCTCGGCGGCCAGCTCCACCACCACACTGATTCGCTCCTCGTACGAGGCGATATCTGCCTCGATGGCCTCGTGCTTCTTCATGGCTGCCTCAACCGCAGGGAGATCATAGCCAAAGTTGTCCTAGAGGGGACGCAGAACACGTTTGTTACTGGTGGTAGCACCTGCGTTCTTCTAGGATATGCGGAAGTGCCCAACCTGTGATTTTGGTTGTTTTGGCCTTCCATGGATCCACGGATCATTACAGATGGAAATTACTTTTTAACTGAAAGTCATACAGGGATGAATCTAACTGCTACTTTGACATTTTTATGAGTGAGCTTTCTTCTATGACATAGGGAACCGTCCGAGCCAAGATTTTTAGCTGTTTCAGCTATTCACGGATGATTACAGTTGGAAATAACTTTTTAATGGAAAGTCATTCAGGGATGAATCTTCTTCTAACTCCTAAACCCATATTATCAGGGGTGAGCTTTCCAAAACGCCAGCACGTCATTCTTATGACATCAAGAAGCCTCGGGTTCTTGGGTGTTGTTTTTTACAGTACCTGCGACACGAGCCTCTGGTTCTCATTAAGCCACGCTTGTCTCATGGTGGTCTTGTGGTCAAAGCGCTGAGCCAGCAGCTCCAGCTTCTCCTGGCGAATCAGCTCCTTGCGCAGGGCCACGCCCCTCTCGTGCTCCGCCTTCTCCAGCCGCTCCCACGCCTGGGAAGAAGCTACGTGAGGCTAAACAGTAGATGAACTTAAAAAGGGTAACATCTCGTAAGACCACCTTGTTGATGTCGGAGATGAGCTTTCCCTCATGAGGCATGTAGGCTTTCTGGTTGTTGGCTCTTAGTTTGCTTTGGATGGTGAAGAGAAGGACCTCGAGGTTCCCCTTTTCTTGGAACCTGCAGTCAGGAAAAGATATATTGACGTTGGACATCATTTTTGATGCTGTGAGGGAGGTTATCGAACAACCACCAGAAATGTTTACTCGTGCCTCAAAGACAGGTAGTATACAGATGCTGTGGCTAAAATATATAGTATTAGAGATTTCCAATTATGTTACCAAATATAGTTCCTGAACTTATAGAGCTGTAAATATTGTGCTTATTTATTGTGCTTAAAAATTTTGCTTTTTTTCCAATGGTAGCACCCGCATCCCCTGTGTACTTAGGGTGTTCTTAACACTGCAGAGACCGAACTTTCAAACCAATTTTATATGCAATTTAAAAACAGTTGGGTCAAAAGTAACCCAATTATGGATCAAAAAATGGACCGATCCATGTGTATTGAATGATGTCTGTCTTAGCTGAGGACTGGGGGCTGTTTCCTGAGGATTTGGGGGTTTTATTCGGATACTGCCTTCAAGATAGTATAAGAATGCTGTGAGTCCGCTCTAACGACACACTTGCGAGAGGACTGCAGCCATTTGTCTGTAAACTTGCTTGTGTCCGGAATATTCTGTAAAATAAATCCTTCGAAGGACCTGTTCACCGATCTCCAGTCTGTATTCAGAAAATCAACATTCTCTCTACCCGAACAACAACGAACACGCGGAAGACAAAGATAGTCTTCTAACAATCTAAGTAAAGGTTCTGACCAATATTTATGACTTGTTTCACACTAAGACCCATTTCTTGACTCAAAGTTTGCTCAAATCAACCCAAGTAGAGGATTGGTCCATTTTTGACCCATAGTTGGATTATTTTTGACTCAGCTGCTTTAAACTGTGGATATAGAAGTCATTCAACTCACTTGATGGGCTTCTCGACGGTGCAGTAAGTGGTGAAGGCCTGCAGCTGCTGCTGAACGCCGGTCAACGAGTTGGCAAACTTCTGGTTGCCAATAATAGCAAGGGTCTTCTCGATCCAGTCCAGCAGGTCCGAGGCCAGCGCCTCATAACGGCCCACCAGTTTCTCGGCCTCGATGCAGTTATCCAGGACCTGATGCGCATTATGATGGGTTGAGTCGAAACGCGTTTAGAGAAGAGAGCAAATGAATCTCTTGTTACCTTGCCAACTCTTTTGCCCTCCACTATAAGAGCTTTCATCTTGGAGAAGTAGTGGTAGTAGGAGACCACGTAGGTGATGATGGACTTTTCATCTGGGTTCTCCGTGTTCACATCTGTGCATGAACAATTGTCGATTATTTCTAGATCACTTTTAAGTGAGGAAATGACAAGACTGAGGTTTAGTGCTCACCCTCGGGGTCGAGCAGCTTGGTAAGGCCCAGGTTCTGCTCGGCGGCGTTGAAGGCCTGCTGCAGGTTGTGAGTGGCGTTGGACCTGGTCAGCTTGTGAAACTCAATCAGATCCGGTCTGCAGTAAGGAAGTAGGACACTCAGACGCCTCATTTTTAGATGAACGGTTTAACCTGCATGCCTATTTCTATATAACATATTTCCACAAAATGAATTCACTCAATTGAAGATGGGGGTAAAGGAAAAAAGAGTTTAAAACAAAAATAAAAAGGACTATTATGGAGACAAAAGAAATGAAGAGGCAACCTGTGTGGTAAAAATATGTAGCCGATAACGTAAACATGGACGCATATAACATTGCAGAATCTACTAGCAATTTTTTTTAATATTCATATACTTAATTTTCTTTTGTATGTTTTATATTTTCTTGTATTTAAATCAGTTACTGTTTTTACTTTTTAAATATATATTATCATTATAAAATGATTGTATTACTTAGTGTGTTATTTAAAAAAATATATTTATTTAGAACAAATACAAAATAAAGTAAGTAATATACACCAGCTTTTTACTTAATTTTCACTTATTTGCTTAAAAAAACAAAATGTTTATTTGTTAAAAATTAAAAATAGAAAACAAATTTATTTTTTTGTTTTTACAAATACCGATAATACAAATAAAAAGATGCCATCTCGGCATTAAGTCACACTGGAAACTGTTATTAACATTTCGTTGAACTTATTTCTCAACACAAGGAGACAAATTATCAAATTTTTGCTGGTGCTGTAGTCTACATGTGTAAGACTTGTGCACAACAAGGGACACTAAGTAAAATATAAATAAAATTTAAAAAACATGTCAACCTGTGCCTGTGTATGAGCGCATTGAAGGCCAGGCCATCCCTCCAGCAGCTGGTAAAGTTCTGGATGTTAACCTCAGGGTACCTAAAAAGCAAAAATAATAATAATAAAATAAATTAATAAAATGTTCAAAGTGTGTTGTCGGTCTTCCCCTCACCCGGCAGTCTTCATCTGGCACCAGAGCAGCAGAGCATCCTTTGCTGAGCGTGTTTCTCTGTTGTCAGCTGTGGCGATCTTGATCCCTTGGATCTGTGTAAAAACACACAACAACAACAATGATGACTGACAACTCTCCTTTGGACCCAAAAGAGAGATTTTGTTCAGAAACTCCTGGAATGGCTGCATAAAAAAAATAATTATCAAATGATAATGCCTGGGTGAAGCATCATTATCCAAGGTTATGTTGAATGTCCAAATAACAACCTCCTTCCTTCTTATACGAAACGTGATTGTGATTTGAACACTTGATATGATTGGAAGTGTATTCCTATTTACCGTATGCTTCTATAAATACATTTTCCAGCTACTCTCTCCACCTCCTCCTCCTCGTTTTTATCTTCCTTGTCTTCTTCATCAGTGGCGCTATTAAACCTCTCTACTTTCAACACAAAGAAACCCACAAATCTCATCTACCTACCTACGAGTATGAGGAAATGTGTGGTAAAGTATATATTTATGGATCTCTTTATGGTCTCGTATGTAATATATATAGTTAAGATAATATTTTACACTATTGTATGTTGTGCTTTTCCCCTTTATTTCATTTTTAATTTCCACTCATTTAATCTATCTTGATCACTGCTTCTACAGTAATTTTAGTCACGTGAAATAAACACACATGAATATCATAATGGCTACTACATACTTTGTACATAGTGTAGATTAGCATGTAGTTTGATCATTTTAAAAATGAGAAAATAAAGTAAAGACAGTCCAGGTGGCTCATAAATGTGCACTGTGTCGACCTCACATAACAATAAGCAATCCCCCGAGACCGCTGTAGGGAAGCCATGCGAGGGTCCGCACGATGACATAAGTACAGTATTTTACTGTTACGTGCCACTGATGTATAATAAACAGAGAAGCTCAGGACCACTCTGGACCACTGGATTCTTTCCGTTGTGTGAGGCCTGGAAAGAAAACCCGCCCGCAGCTGTGATTGACATTCATAAAATATCAAGCAACTGATTGGGTGGCTGCAAGGCCAGCTCATTACATTCATTTTGGCGGTTTGGGGGGGCAGTTTTGAGGCCCTAAATGTAGCTCAGCCTGGGGGCACCACATGGCCAGTCACTATTATGACATTGGGGGTGAGGGGATTTTGTATCTGAGCATCTGTGCATTTCTTGGGGGAGGATAACAGTTACCACTACAGCCTCCACAGCAGCAGTGGTCATAGATCAAAGCTCAAATTAAAATCAAAGTAATAAAAGCAGTGTCTGTTCACTTAACTAGAGATGGAGGCTCTCTAAAGCCATTAAACTCTAACAATACGAAAAGTAAGCCTGGTCTTCCATTCAAAACACTTTTAGCGACCACTCCCGACAAAATCTTTTCAAGCTTTGAAATATATTTCACAGATTATGCAGATGTTAGCATACTAGCTTTTAGCATACTGACCTTTAGCATATTAGCAATTTAGTCGGTCCATTGGACTTTTAAAAGAGTGCAGTATTATGGTATTATGAAAATGTTCCCTGATTGGTCCACACGGGTTGGAAAATATTAGCATATATATAGCATTAGCATGGTTAGCATTCCAGTTGCTTTACGAGAGACAGGTTAATAGATCTTAGCATACCAGCTGCTCATAGGTAAGCAAACTAGCTCTAGCTTGTTAGCATATTAGCTTGTTAGTCCCCCCCCGAAGAGTGGCCACCCGTCCCGTTTTTACCAGAATTGTTATCTTTTTTTTTTTACCAGCTGTCCTGGGAAAATAAAAATCTCTCCCAGGACACAATTTGTCTCTGTTTTTTTTTTTAGGAAGAATGCCAAAAGCTAATTTGATTTCCTAAATTCTGTAGTTTGAAAATGTCCCCTGTGCTACTGTGGAACGCTTTGTTACCAAGCGTGCCGGCGGCGGCACATTTCCGTAGGTACACTTTGGATTACCGTAACTCTGGCACCGTTTGCGCTATCTGAAAAATTCCAATGGTGTTTGTAAGCTAAGCCCTTGCGCCTTACAGAAAAGTACTGTCATTATGATCATTTCAGTCCTCTCACAGGAGCCAGGGAAATCAGTGAATCACGACAAAAGAGTGCAGAGAGAAACAGCGGGATTTCCAGACATTTCTATATCAATTTGAACAAAAAAATGTGAACAAGAAGGTATGTACAGTATATCGCCACTTGTATCACATGGTGGCTTTTTATAGAACCTACCAAGTTGTGACTTTGTAGTACGTACGTAATTGTGGGTGATGTTTTTTTTTAGAACAGTGTCACTCTCTCTCTCTCTCTCTCTCACACACACACACACGCTTACAAAAAAGTGGCGCGTCAAAAATTATTCTTAACTTTTTCCTCAAAATGCAATAGAAAAGCCTTTATTGGCTATTACAGCAAATAAAACGTATCCTGTAGTTGCTGATCAGCTTTTTGCATGACTCGGCAATATTTTTGCCCATTCATCTTTAGCTCTTCTTCTCATCACAGTGATCTTTAGTTCCCTCCACGGATTCTCAACTGAATTCAAGTCTGGACTGTCTGGTCCACTGCAAAATGTTAATATTTTTGTCCGCGAACCATTTCTTAACCACTTTTTGCTAAAATGTCCACATATTCAAAATTTGCCTGGGGTATGAATCATTTCGGCTTTGACTGTTAAGTGCCTGATCTTGGTAAGGTGTCCCTTTTTTTTTTTCACATATCCAAGGTGGCAACCCCCCCTAACACACATCAAATACAGTACAAACAATTAAAGCGTCACATGCTGTTGCAATCAGATGTCAATTAAATCAACATATTAGCTTGTTAGTTCCTATTATATTTCTATATGACGGGTCCACACAGGTTTCTAGAGTTTATCATACTAGCTGGTAGCATGTTGGCATTTTTGTCCCAAACAGTGCCCAGTACATGTTATTATAATGTATAACGTTGATGGCTCTACCAACGTGCTTTACCTACTCAAGTTGCTACCATGCTAGCATAATCAGCATTGGGCCTCCAGCACATCTTGTGTGTTTTTGTATGGTACCTGGAAGCGGAGGATGATGGTCCAGATAAGGCCCAGTGTGAGGCGGTGGTTCCCGTCCACAATGTCATGTGAGCCCACATTCTCCAGGTGGACTCTCTGCTCCTTGAGGAACTGGAGGGCTTTGTCCACATTCTCCAGACTGTGGATGCGCATGCGGCCTCGCGTCGGCCTCGGCTGGAGCGGTGAGAAAACATAAATAAACGGCTGCCATTTATAACTAATACCACTTAACACCACGTTAGCATTTTAATAGCAACGTGACAAGTGGCTCCCATCTTTGTGGAATTTTCTTGAACCATAGAATGAGCATTTCTGCTGGCCAAACTGCTCTTCTATCGAGCAAGCAAACCATATTATTAGCATGTTAGCAGATAACATTATATCTTTCTGCACTTACGTATTCCAAAGTTTCCTATGGTGGATCCAAGCTGATTTCTAGAATGCTCACATTTAGCCCACTAGCTAATAGCATTGTTAGCATTTTTCCTTCAATGTAGGGGCCACTCCACACAGATTGCTAATACGCTAGGTAAGATGTTAGCCATTGGAATTTATTAAACATTTATGCGGTGTACCGCAAACGGCCAACAATTGCTACACTTGAGGTTAGCAGGCCCGAGATGCTAGCTTGCACATATTAGCATCAAAAATCTGCGGGCTCTCACCAGCATCTCCCCACTGAGGACCTCAAGCAGCCGCGTGAGCATGTAGCCATCGCGCAGGTCGTTGTAGAGGTCTGAGATGCGGCAGGACACTCGGGCCAGGTGCGAGTTAACCCATTTGGTGAATGTCTTCTTCTGGACAGCGTCTCGCTCCTCTGAGGGGATTTAGACAAAAAGTTTTGAGACAAAAAGTAGTACTAAATGTAGGCAAGAGTATATCGTTACATAGGAGTGGCGATTAATCGATTTTAATGATTGATTTAAATTATATTTAAATATTTATTAATGATTTAGATTCATGAAACTTGCTAGGAAAAAACACTTTCAAATTCAAATCTGTTTTGGCGTCAGGAGAAATACAGCAACTCACAAAAAGGAGGGGGGGGGGGGTCGTTTTGAATAATGTCATTTGCTTTTTGAAATGTTTTATTTTAAGGTCATATCATCCAGCCCTGTTAGAACAGTCACCTGCCAGGGCTTTTATGCGGGAACACTCAAACAACTTGGCGCTGGTACACTCCGTTTCCCAAAATGCCGAGCTGACGGGCCGGTTGTTGTTGTTGAGCTGGCGCTGGGCGTCGGCGTTGTCCAGATCCGGCGAGGCATTCGCCATGGCGCCCCTGACGCCTACCATGCACACACACACACACAAACACACACAATAATTAATACGCACAAGTGCATAAAATGTTCTCTATTAGATCTGTTTTGTCGTATAATGCACAGTAAGCAGAGCAAAGACCTTCACCCAAGCCGAACTGTAAACAACAGTAAAAAAAAAAAATTATATTTAATAATAATAATTTATATTATTGTGGTTTGTGGAATCAGGACGTATACATAGATAGAGCCAAAAAGGAGCGGGCTTGGAAAATGGGGAGTGAGGAACTTGGCATATCTGGTGACTGTATCGGGTTGTTTACAGCTGTTGAACTGTCAACCAAGATAGCATTTATCAGCTAACGCAACCACCAGATTGACTAGCAATGTTTACACTTTTTTTCCTTCGTCTATCGGAAGAGGTGGAGCTCCTCTCCTGCGCTCGAAGTAACCCCAGTGTAGATAATACCTCATTAACAAAATAAACGTGGACAATGACCCACATGCACGCACTCATATCATGTAAAAAAGAGTGAGACAGCTGCCAGTGTTGATCAGTCACATCACATTGTTTCTTGCAGGCGTGTTCCCCCTTTTTGACCTGAATCCTCATCAAAGCTGTCACCTTCTTGTCAAAAATGTCAAAAGGCAAAATCCAGATGATGCGCACACCCAACCAACAGCTGGCCTCAAACAGTCTGCTCAGCTCACATCGAAGGAGAACGTGTATATTTAGATGTAGCCACTAGCCGTTAGCTGATGGTCCATTATGGTAAATCATAAAGTATTTTTTTTTAAATACCTGACTTGTTAGTTTAGAGTTCATAAAGATGCTTATGAGCATTTCAAGTGTGTTTCATTTTGTTTTCGTTAACTATAATAAGCTTGACTCATGTTCTCAACAATGGAGTCTCGATGAATTACATCACACGCATGTTTTTTATTTGTGGGAGGAAAAAGTCAACAAAAAAAAAGTGTATATTTAACTCATTCACTGCCATTGACGGCTATAGACGTCAAAAATTCATTTAAACTATTTCTATTAGTTTAAAAATGTTTCCCACTTTTGTTAACAAGAGTATGAAAACCAATTTTTTTTTTTTGTACTTAAGAACAGATATAAAATTTGTGATTAATCATGAGTTAACTAGTGAAGTCATGCGATTAATTACCATTAAAAAATGTAATCGCCTGTTGCCCCAAATTTTTTATAATGTTTTCTTTTTTTATTCATTCACTGCCATTGATGGCTATAAACATCAAAAAATCATTTAAACTATTTCTATTAGTTTAACATTTTTTCCACACTTTTGTTAACAAGAGTATGAAAACATTTTTTTTTATTGTACATTTAGAACAGATATAAAATTTGTGATTAATCGTGAGTTAACTAGTGAAGTCATGCGATTAATTACAATTACAAACTGTAATCGCCTGATGCCCCAAATTTTTTATAATGTTTTCTTTTTTTGTTCATTCACTGCCATTGATGGCTATAAACATCAAAAAATCATTTAAACTATTTCTATTAGTATAACATTTTTTCCACACTTTTGTGTAATGTAATCGCCTGTCGCCCCTAATTTTTAATCATCTTTTTTTTTATTTTTATGAATGGCAGTGAATGAGTTAATTAACCTGAGCTGACTTGATGAAAGAAACGGAATACACCTTGCACTGGTCGCAAGCTAATTTCAGGGCACACACACATAAGTACCCAAACTCATATTACAGGTTTGGTCAGCTTGGAATCTTCAGTTAACAAATTTACTTTTTTAGCAAGAAAAGTGGGATCGAAACCATGAACTGGTCACTAGTCAATCGCAGGTCAACAATAGAAACAAGTTGCACTTAAATTCACGTCAATTTCTAATCTTCAATGATGTTAACAAGCCCCACTAAAGCACAATTAGAACATGAAAACTCCCCCAGACCAGAACCTCGGGGCTGTAAGGCAGACGTGCTTACCACTACGGCACAATGCTGCCCATCACAAAAATGCCATGAAAAGTAAGGAGCAGTGCAGCTAGTGTGGTGCTGATGCTGCTATATAAGGCCTGCTGCTATGGCCAAGGATGCTCTCACTTTCACGCGCCCTCTGACGTGCACCGTCAACACTCGTCACGCGTGCACTATCCATCACATGTGCGCCGTGCACGGCCGGACCACTGCGGTACGGTACCCCTGCAGCCTGACGCATGACCGGATGCCGACTCTCCCCTCCACCGGTCCAAGTGGAACCTTATCCCCTCAGCTTACCCCCCACCAACCCCCCCGCCTCTCTCCTTGGCTGTACCCCGTCTTACCTCCCGCGCGTGTGCCGAGGACGGACCTTTGTGTCTCCCGGCGATCGAGTGCTCGTCGCCGGCTTGCTCAGCACCGGCGAGTCGGTACGAGCTGAGCCGAGGAGGCCGCCGATTAAGCACCGGGCCGGGAGGTGCTGGCCTGGCTGCGGCTGCTGAGGAGGATGATGATGACATCCATAGGACGGACCCTCTCCTCTCCCCCCACCAACGTTACCACCTGACAAAACCTCCTCCTCCTCTTCTTCGAGATGGAGATGCGGGGAAATAGCAGTTGCAGCGTAGACGGGAGGGGCCGAGAAAGAGCGAGAGATCACAAAATCGACACTAGAGGGCGCCCTCGAACATAATTTGCAATGCCTATTTTTACTTTACAAATTTTTATGCTGATTTTCTTTACGTATTTTAATAAAGTTTTTCCCCCCCAAAGATAACAGTTATCAAAAGAGAATATGAATATTATTTTTAAATATAACATGAGACAACAATATTAATATTTTGAAATATTAAGTGGAATATAGCTATTTGCAACAAATGTGTATTTTACTTGATATTCTTTATGTTTTTTTAAATAAAGTTGTTTTATACTGATATAAAGGTAACAATTATTACAACGAGGATATGAATATTATCAATGTGGCATTGAACAAGAATCATATCTGCAAAGAATATATGTATATGCAGTACATATTTATTTTAATTGATATTTCTTTATATTTTTTAATATAAAGTTGTCTTATGTTCATACAAAGGTAACCATTAAAACACGAGACTATGAATATTATCTTAAAATATAGCATGGGAGAAGATTATTCATATCTTGAAATATTAAATGGAAAACTATTTTCTTTAAAAAAAAAAGGAAAAAGGAAAATCATTGTTATTTGAAGCTGGTTTAAATCATAATATAGAGTGAGAGCATTATTTTGAAATAGAATATAGAACAAAACATTATCACTGTTAAAATAATATCTATACGATACTGAAATTCATCCATCCATCCATCCATTTTCTTGGCCGCTTTTCATTAATGTTATGTCAAAACATGATATAAAGCTATGTAATATAGAATAAGAATATTATCTTAAAACATAACACGGAACAGGAACACAGACACCATCGTAAACTATAATATTGATCACTAATTTTAATGTAATCTGAATAGTATTTTAAAAAAAAACATTATTAACTTGAAATATAAGAAGCAGACTAACAGTGTAAATATGCAATTTATTTATTTAATAATTAAGGAATATAATTTTCAGGATTCATGCTAATTATACTTGATGAATTTATATGATTCTTTAGTATTAGTTAAAAACAAAATGTGTACTGTAAGTGGTGACGACGGAGGTCAAAATGGATTTCAAAAAAAAAAAAGGCGGGAGGTTGGGGGGGGATACTGTATCTTTAAATGAACTTGAGGGGAGGAGCCCAATAGGAGGAAGCGGCACAAGGAGGCTGAACGTAGCCTGACTGACTTTTGACTGTGAGTTTAATGTGACTGTTTTTTGGACTCACTGGACTATCAGGACGCTCTTATTGCTGACAATGTCCGACTCCGTTAAGAATGTGCTCATTTTTGGGGCGACAGGAATGACCGGCCTGGCCACCTTGCCTCTCGCCGCGGCTGCAGGTAAGACGACAGATGACATCACGCCTCCATGACGTAATATTGTGTTGTGGAAAAAACAAAAAAACTAAAACAGTACTGTAGTGGCTTTTAACGGACCCAAATGACGCTTTAAAATGATTAAATAATAATGATAACAATTATAATAATAACAATAATGAAAATGGACTTTTATCGTTTTTTCCCCGTAATAATCGCAGATTATTTTGTTAATAATATACAGACGCTGTTAAATGAATTAGAAATATAGTAAATGTTGAATGGGAGAAAAAAAATTACAACTTTTCCAACAATTTTGGTGGAAATTGTGAACTTATTCAAAAAGTGGGATTTTGTTGATTTACTATATTGAGCATTTTCAGTGTGGAATTGCGGCAATGTGAAAACAAGTCTGAATATTTCGAATGTGAATAGCTGGAATTGGTTGGGTTGATTTAGTGTACTGTATTTAATCACTTTCTTAAAATAATGACCTAATCCATTTCCTCAGTTGTTTTTTTATTATTATTATTTTTTGTACCAGAAAACACAAAAAAAATTAAATAACTAAACACAGCTAAAGCTGTTTGAAAGCACAATATAAATAAAGATGACTTATTATATTACAACATTATTTTTTAATTAATGTCACTGGTAGAACTGAATGATTTGTTTAACTAAGGGCAACAACAACAAACAAAGGGCATATTTAAGCAGAGTTGGCCAGCATCCTTAAAAGATGTTTAAGGCTTTTTTTTGGGTCAAAATATAGGCCATTATTTTAAGAGGGTGATGATTTTTTTTCTCTCATATAGACAAAAAAAAACATTGTTAGAACATTAATTTCACATATAGATCAATTAATAACAATAACCTGTTGCTTAATTATAGTCTTGTTCCAAAAAGTGCTGATTCATGTTAGGTCGGCATGGTGATGATAGATGCTCGTTATCTTGTTTGTACAGGAGGGGCGATGTCTCTCTGACTGTTTGGTCCAATTTGGGTGTGAATGTGGGCGTGCATGCAAGCATTTGTGTGTGCACATGTGTAGGTGGGAGAGACAAGGACAAGTTGTCAGGTGCCTCTGCTGGGTGTCAAATCATTGAGAGAAGGTCCTATTCCCCAGAGAAGGATTTAGTCCCGAGAGAAGGTTTTACTCTTGAGGGAACGTTAGATCTGATGCTGCGATACTGCCAAGAAAAACACACAAAAAAAGCCAAATGTGGACTGTAGTCCTGATGTATCCTGCCAATCACACGAGGGCAACATTACAGTGGTGCTTTTTCGCTCACCTGCTCTCCTTCGTCTATCCTGCAGATTACAACGTGACTGTGCTGGTGCGAGACGCCGCCAGGCTGCCGGCGGACCACAAGGCGTCCAGGGTGGTGGTGGGCGACGTGCTCAACAAGGACGATGTGAAGAAAGCCATGGAGGGGCAGGATGCCGTCATCATCATCCTGGGAACCAGGAACGACCTCAGTGAGAACGAAACACATAGATTCAGAAAGCCGAAAAAACTCTCACGCTCCCAAAAAGACCTCTCTTACACACAGATCAAACCCTCTCACACACTAAATATCACACGGGAAAAAAAGGCTCACCACACACATCAAAACCCAGACCAAAAAACTCTCGCACAATAACTCACTCACACAAAAAAAAATCACACGCACACCCCCAAAAAAATTTCACATAGGTGAGAAATGACACCACGCCGCCATGACACAACAAAAGCCTCACAAACAAAACTCACATTAAAAAACTCTCACTCTCAAAAACCTCTCTCACACATCAGAAACATCACACACACACCAAAACATCTCTCAAGAAAAAAATGGATAGCACTAAAAAAAAATTAAAATAAAATCTCACACACCCAAAAACTCACACACAAACAAAAAAATCTCTCACAATAAACACACCGAAAACTGCTGTCTCAAAAAGTCACTCACATGCAAAAACCTCTCTTTCACACACTCTTAAAAAAAGCTCACGAAAACCTCCCTTACACCCAAAAACCTCTTAATCATGACAAACCGCTCTCACACACATAAAAAAAATCTCCCACAACAAAAAATTTATATATATATATATATATATATATTATATATATATATAAAAAATACTCTCACTCACATTGAAACATTTCACATTAAACAATTTAAACTTTTTAAACATTTTGATAGTCAAAAATTGTGTGACAAGAAGCTCAAAATTGAAAGCATCTGAAAAATCGCGAATGCTAATTGGTTCTCCCATTAAATAAGTCCCTCCCTTATTGCACTCACGGGGGTTTATAGGTGTATGAGAGGTTACCCTGGATTATTTAGGTACATTATCTTTCCAAAGATGACCACATTTCATTTAGATTTTTTAGTCAACTGTGTGGTAAATTTTAGCGTAAAAAAAAAAAAAAGGTAGACAGACAAACAAACTGGTCCATGTTGTGTTTTTGTGAGGCCCGACCACCGCCATGTCTGAAGGAACCAAAAACATCGTGGAGGCCATGAAGGCTCGCGGGATCCGCAAAGTGGTGGGCTGCATGTCAGGTACGACACTTTACATTTTCATCCGATGCGGACGTTTCTGAACGTTTCCAAATGATCCGTGTTCTACCGTCTCCCGTTGGCCCAGCTTTCCTGCTGTGGGACCGCTCCAAAGTGCCGCCCCGCCTGCTGGCCGTCACCGAGGACCACGACAGGATGTATGATGTCCTCAAGTCGTCCGGCCTGGACTACGTGGCCGTCATGCCGCCTCACATCGGCAGTGAGTGTGGACTGAACAATAACAAACCATAATAATACAGTAAATAAAAATCAATCGGTCTTGAAATAAATTATATCGAATATTTTCAATATTTCCTAATATACGTACAATTATTTAATAATATCAGAATTTGATGAATTAATTCAAAATTAATTAGTTCAGTTTCCTCTGTTTATTTAATTAAAAAATTAGATTAATTGTTTTCATTGCACAACAAAAACTTACTTTTTCTGTTTAACTTTTGGATCTGATTAGATTGGATTATATTCATGTCATATTCAATATGAAAGAGATGTTTGGAGATATGAGCATATGGATCAAGCAATCAGTGCAACCAAAAGGAAAAATCCGTGACCTCATTACATGCCTTTTTCCACGCAGACGATCTTCCTCTGACGGAACGCTACTCGGCGACGGAGAACGCGCTGAGGGGCCGAGCGATCTCCAAACACGACCTGGGACACTTCATGGTTAAGTGTCTGGCCACCAACGAGTGGGATGGCAAGACGGTGGGCGTGTGGGGGGACTACCAATAGTTCAAATGACAGTTTTCCCCCCAAATAAACCCATGAACAAAAGCTATGTTTTTTAAACAATGATGCCATTCTCTCTTAGAGATATATTAACCTTATATATGCTATCAAAGTCAATATTTCAAGTGCTCAACTTCATCTCAAATGTTCTGTGCTTTTCAAATAAATCAAACTTAAAAATTCTATGTGAGATACATCATTTTCATCCTTATCCAGACTAGATGAGACTAACAAATCTAAATTATGCTAAAGAATATTTAGAGCCGACATACCTTTTCCCACACACACAATTTAAAAGTCGTCAGGTGTATTAACAACATGCCTGTGACATGCTTTTTTTTAATTTCTTGTTATCGTGATTTTGGCTAGTTTTACCATTCACCAAGCTACTAAACTACACTTGTCAGTTGATGAAGCGGTGTGGCACATTGCATGGCCTACTACAAATAAGCCCCATCCCCACATCGTCAAACATGATTATCAGGGGCTAATGTTGGTAACACTGCTAGATAATGATAAGCTATGCAAATATTGCAGCTCTGCTTACCTGTAAGCCTTGACATAATCACCTCAAAATGGTTCTTTCGCTTTGGAGTTACGGCCAGCCTAGCTGATCATATAAAAATCAGCGTGGAGTGCTTATGTTAGCCCCACTGTGACATTTCACAAGCAGTCACTCAACAAACATATATTTTTTAAATGGACAAATAACTAAAAGGATTACATGGTTGTTGAATTTCACACTTGATGTTTTGACAGGCACTTCAGAAATCCAACTATTTGTATACAGTACACAAATAGTCAATTTTCCTTGAAAACATTTGCTGTTAATCAGTTTTGACGCAGTCGTTTGCTGCCCCCTGGTGGCAGATCAATTCCTAATCCCTGTCCCCCCCCCAAAAAAAATGTGTTGTTGATCCCTCATTTCTGGTTTGTAAACTACCTAAATATGGCGGGATTCTTGATGTTTTACTTGATAAAATCTATATTTTAATCACGGGAAATTTGTTTTAATATACTTAACTACTCCGCCTTACCTAGCCCATCGTGTGTACAGAATTTACTACACTAAATTTAAACTCCTAGGAGTAAAAAAGAAAAAGAAAAAAAAAGATAGAGGCGTTTGTGTTTGTTTTTTAAACGTGGAAAATGTCATCGAGTGGGAGATTCCAGGAAGTCAATTGCGCCCGCGTGACTTACTTCTTCCAACCACCGTTAGTTCCGGTGGGGGCGCGGCTGACAAGTCGCCCGCAGCCAATCAAGTCTCCTCGCGACTGTTTGCTCACCAGCTGATCCCGGAACGGCTGCGGAGGTGGGGAGAGCGAGAAGCCAAGGAACCACGAAGCTGACAAGCTGAGAAGACACTTGTTGTTGCCGAGCAGCGAGCGGCGGTCGTCGGCTTCATTCGTCACCTCTCCGCTGCATCCAGGTAAGACCTTCACGGTTAAATTATTTCATCGTTTATGATAGTCAGCTTCCGACATGCACGACGACATAAACGAGCAGAAAGATGATACATTTATGATACATATAAGAGATTTTAAATACTTTGGGAAAAAAAACGATAATCGATCACCGATTTGATAGGAAAATTACATTTAAAAAAAACAACAGTTATATTTACTCTAGAGTCAACCGCTGCCATTTGCGAAGGATACGGACTGGCCCAAATTGCGAAAACCCACGTGTAATTGACCCCAAATTGAAATGCATGGTAGAAAAAAAAATCCCCCCCCCCCCCAAAAAAAAAAAAACCCTCTGATAAACATTTAATATAACATGTAGAATGTCCCTATATTACAGGGGATGGGCAACCTATGACCAGTGGCCATAAAGGGCCACCGGTGCTATGCAATACTCCCCCAAAATGTATCTGCTGTGAATGTTTTATATTTTTGCACATTTTTCCCCGAATCAAAAAATTCCTTGGTTCCAGCACAACTTATGGCATCCAACAAGCCTGAAGTGACGAACATGCTGCACTCCCACACGAAACATGGTCACGTGACGCATAGCAAGCTCTGTTGTGTGATGAGTTGACCTCACAGAGCTGTCCTATCTGTTGACATGACAACACACACACACACAAATATATTTACACTATACACAAACACTCACGCGTAAAGTACACAAACTACTTTTCAGGGAAAAAAACTGCTCATTACACACACAGAACAGGGGGCAGGCTCATTACTGCGGTTCCCTTCCTTGCTGCCTTACGATGCAATCCAACCATGTCGCATTTGTCGAATTCCCCACGTCATAGCACTTGCATAAAAGTTCTGTTAGTCACCTACCACTGAATAAATAAACGATCTGCGTACTTGTAGCGTGTATTGCATGTCTTGATTTTTCTTATTACTATTTTTGCTTTGTATTTATACTTAAAATGTTACATCAACCTGCCAAGGGACTACAGATGGAGACTATCTGATATCTGTAATCTATATGTGTAAATGGTTCATTAATATGCACTATCCACTTAAAATGAATAATATATACTGTATAAATGTATGTACATACGGGGACACACCACCAATAAGCGTTTACGGAGAAAAACGGGTGTTGGCTCCCCACGAATGAACGAACCACGAATATTCTACAGTATATGAAGAAGGAACTTGATGTCATGGTGGTTATTTTTTTCATCACGATTATTATTTTTGATCTATTGCTAGGCCGAAAAGCAACATGTGGAATTCAAGTTTCAAACATTTGCATAGAAGGCATCTAACAAAATGACGGGTCAAAATTGACATGTGCTTCACAGGAAGTTGAATGTCTGTGTCAACGTTGTCTCCATGGCCATGTCAACGCATCATCATGCTCCTCTTGACCTCCTTACCACACCTTTTTGCAGGTAACCACACCCCTAACACAATGAAATAAATTAACACAATTTACGATGGCCTCGCAGCAATGCCACTGCTTTGATACCGCCCCTTATTTTACCAACGCCACTGCACCCCCTACAGGCCGTCTGAGCAACTGCACACACCCCCTGGTACCAGAGCATGGGGGCTTCCGCTGTGAGCCGTCCCCCTGTCGAGGTTTCCCCCACAAGAGCTCCGTGCATCTGTTCTGCGAGGACGGCTATCGCACAGCAGCCAAGTCTCCCGTCTCCTGGTGCCATCACGGCATTTGGAGGCCGCCCATTCCCGCCTGCATCCGCATCAGAGGTGAGCGTTCAGGAAGTCTGCCATTTTGGTTTAAAGCCGCCATTTCTAGGTGTTTGTCGAAGAGGAGTTTGTTCTAGGTATTTTGTATGATCGCAATTTGGAAAATTCAGCCCCTGAAGCCAGTTTAACTTATATCATAAATTGCCCCACAAAAAAAGTCTCAAGCAACCATTCCTGGAAAAAAAAAAAGATACAGGAAGTCTGCCATTTTGGTCATTCAGACAGAGACTTTGGCCTGATCAAATTTGAAATACAGCCCTGTAAGACAATTTGACTTAGCAACATGAAATTTAGTCGACATGCCTACTATGTCTCGATCCACAAAACATTTGCAAGAAACAATACTCGAAAGGACACAGGAAGGTTGCCAGTTTCATTCAAAACAGCCATTTTAAACAACAACAAATCTCAAAAAGCCATTCCAGAAAAAGAAAAAAAACATGTCTGTAGCTAGCCATTTCCAGGGGTCCTTCACAGACTGACTCATTCTAGAGGTTTTGTCTGATTGCTACAAAATCTGAACCACGTTCACTAGAAAAAAAGGGTGACAGTCAATTCTGAATAATTTGAGTTTTGGTCATTGCATAAGGTGAAGACTTACCATAAATCATAAAACTAGCTCTTGAATCTTTAGTAACCAGTTTGACTTTAGACTCACAAAAATATCTCAAGACGGTATGTCTGAAAATACACATGAAATCTGCCATTTTGGTTCAAAGGGTCCATTTTAGGCTCATTTAGACATTTCCAGTCCTTTATACTACAAGTAATTTTTCATAAAGATTTTGTCTGACAGCAAAAAAAAAATATATATATATATATATATTTTTTTTTTTTTAAATCTGCCCCAAAGCCAGTTTGACTGAGCACCATGAAATTTGGTAGAGATGTCTTGATTAGACTCAAAAAATCATGTGTGAAATGACACGGGAAGGCAGCCATTTTGGTTAGTATGATTAGTACAAAGTATTAATTTTGGTCTTATTTGGACATTTTTCAATGATCCTTCACAGACTAACCTGTCCTTGAGTGTTACGATTTTGAACCATGTCTAAATTTGGAAGAATTTAAGTTTTGGGCAAAGCACGGTTTCAAATGATTTTTTTTTTTGTCGTAAATGCCAAATGCAATTGATGAGAGCACATATACTAATACTACAAACTAAACGTGCTGACCTAGTTTCTGTCTATAGTTCTTCCTTCTTGTTTCAGTCCTTCCGCAAGTAAACGCTGGTTCAGTTTCACTCTCATTAGCCTGGTCGCACGATTCCGCCACCTTTCAACCGAGCCACATGCTGAGCATTTTACGGCATATTATTATAAGAAATAAATGAGACTACATTACATTATGCAGAGATTGACATTTTTAACATGTTTTGTATTTGTAAAACTAACCCAGGCCTAAAAATCTAATTTGAAACCCAAACCCATCCTCGAAACCTTAATTTGAAACCACAACTCTGGTTTTAAACCCAAATCCAAAACCCTAACCAACACTTAAAACCCTACTAATCATGAAATATGCATACTGTATTCAATTTGATCTACCAATTACACTGTGGTTTTGGTGCCATGTCTATTCTTTGTCTTCTGCCGATGGTTCTGCAAACAAGAAGTGATAGATCAGAAAGAGGAAGTGAAAGAAAACCACCAGAATAAACATGAAGCTGACAGACAGGAAACAAACCGCAAAGATATCAAAAACCTGTCCACACTTGTACCCCCGGTGTCAGTATGAAACACCAGCATAGGCTTGAAACCCTAATTTGAGACCAGAATCTTGTCATTTGAAACTCCAACTTGAGACCATAACCTCTAAACCTTTTTTTTCCTTTCTATTATTATTATTATTAACGCACGATGCCATGCAGTGCTGTGGATAGAACTGAATGGAAGGCACCAACAGGCTTGAACCCATCATTTCAAACCCTACTAATTATTTTAAACCCCAACACAGATTTCAAACTACCTTGAGACCCCAACCCCGTCTTCAAATCGTAACCTGAAACCCTCACCTTTGTTTTAAATCCTAACCTGGACTTGAAACCCTAATTTGAAATCAAAACCTGTCCTAAAATCTTAACTTTTGCTTTAGACCTCAACCCTGACTTGAAACCCTACCGCTGATCTCCACAGGGGGCGCTCACATCAATGCCGACAACAGGGCAGGCTTTGGCGTGCCCAACGTGGCCACGACAGCTGTGGGCGTGTCCATATTCCTGCTCACCACCACCGCTTGCCTGGTGGTCAAGTCCCGCCTCTGCCCCTGTCAGTCACACAGGTGAGGTCACCACACGTGACACATGATGTTTATCAGATGACGCATTTACGTGACATCTCCCAGCAGGCGTCGGTCCTCGGACCAGCTGGACCTGATGGTCGAGGGACTTCCTGTCTCACTACCGTCTTATGAGGAGGCGGTGTACGGCAGCTGGGGCCAGCCTCTGGCCCCCTCCCGCTCGCCCCCGCCGGGACCCACCCAACTCCTGCTGGGCCGGGAGCCGCCCGGCGACCAATCCAGCCCTGACAATCCCCCGCCCCCCTATGAGGAGGTCCAATCACGAACGAGCGACAGCCGACGACTACGCGTTTGTCTGTCGGATGACAAGGACATTTGAAGGACACGCCGTGAGCTGGTTTTGATTGACAGCTGATAGATGTGACGACTTGGCACTTTTTTTCCTTGTACTGGGTCAGACGCAGCGGGCTGGCGTCCAGACCAAAGCTGATTGGCCAGTTTGCACTGATCTGACTTTTGTTGTACTGTATGTGTGAGTGAGTGCAATTAGGCTGTTATAGAAACCTGTGTTGTCATGGCAACCAACCAGGATTTATAATGTTATTTTGAACAATTTATAAATATTATAATATATAATATAATACATGCATTCATCTGAAGTGCAGCGGAAGCTCTCAGGTCCAACATGGAATGATTATTAAAATAACCCAGACTTGTAACCCTCATTTTAAATCCTTGTTTTGAAACCCTAATTTGTAACACCAAACAAGCCTTGAAATAATTATTTGAAACCCTAACCCTGCCTTAACCCTAGTGACTTGAGAAGTTCCACTGCATCCACAAACAGAATATTAGAACACATTTATGAGATTATATTTATATGAAGTCGATCAATTTGCACACTGAATGTACTTTGTTTTTGAATGCCATACTGTAATTAATATTGACATAATTGATAAATACATCTTTACGTACGTTTGCTCTGTCATTTTCCAAGTTTCTCTTCTGACGTTTTAGTTTCACTGAGTGGAAACCATGATGACTCATATTCAATTTAGCTAGATCAATTCTGAGCAAGCTATTTTTCAAAGTAATTCGGTGCCATGACGGAAGACAAAAAAAAAGATGACCACTTGAGGTACTGATAAATTTTTGGGTTTTTAAATCTGCCTTATAGTCACAAAGCTCACTTTTGTTAACTTCTATTTACTACTACTGTTATTATTATTAATGTTGCTTATAGTTAAATTGCGGTTTGTCCAATAAATTTGAAGTTGATTTACAGTACTATAAATCAGCACTCACACACAAAATACACACAAACACACGTCTCTCACACATGCACACACGCTCCAAACACATCACATGCATTCGCTCACACACAAATACATGAATGAGGACGAGTCATTGATGAGCTGTTACTGCAACACTTTTTTTTTTACATAATTTGTGGTTTTGGCTTGGGAAACAGAGGAAACCTCCCCTACCATGAAGTAAGTTTGAGTGAAGTTCACCATCGTTAGCAGTAATTGCACAAGTGTGAGCACCATCAGGAGGAAATGGCCACAATGCAACCTCATTCAAGGTTGTGAATACAACAGAAGACAATGAGCCTTTGTTAATCCCGCAATTGGCAAATTCCATCTTTTACGGCAGTAAATGTGAAGAAAAAAAATGGCTTCACTTCTGTATTGAATTGGTGGATTTGAACTCTATATTATTGAAATGGTTTATAATTTTGTAGCATGTAGCTCAAGGTTGGTTTTCCAGGCTCAAATATTCAAAAACTCCCCAGGTGATGTTTTAATTAACATTCTCAACTTGTTATACAAATGTAAAGTGTTTGTGACTGTACACTCTTGCCTGGTACTTGGAGCAATACGCGTTCCTGAATTTTTTCCTTCAGATTGTAGTCAGAATGCATTAGGATGGCTACCTTGCTGTTTGTCTTGTAATGTATTACATCGCCATTTCTGCCCTACAGACATTGTATACACGCGCGCGCACACAGACACGTCAAATAACCGATCACATGATTATGTTTCTTGCCAGTTTTATTTATTCGAGTATCAAAAATGAGAACGTGATCGGCCAACCATCAAATGAGATGAGTGCTGCAGAGAAAAGTGACCCAACCGATGAGGCTGTCATTAGGGTTTTGGGACTGAGAGCAAAAAAGAAAGAAAGAAAAAAATCAGTTCAATGCCAATAATTGCTAATGATAATTGCTATGTATGATTAAGGCACATGATTAATATTTATGCTGTCATTATTTATGCCAATACTTGATGCTAGTGACTGATGCTAATAATTGGCTGACTTTTTTTTCCCCTTTGATTTTTTTATTGACTGTTTTTTTTTTTTACTATGTGCTTTTATTGCTACCTCTGCTGTGCACTTTGAGATTTATTTTATAAATGTAAAGTGTGTTACAAATAAAATCTATTATTATTATTATTATTACATAGACACTTCAGGCACTCTCTCGTGGCTGTTCCACTATCAGGAAGGAAAATGGCATAACATGGCTGACAGAATATTTTTCTGTATGAATTGCATATTTGTCCATCTTGTCATATGAGCATTAAAAGGATACTTGACTCATTGAGACATTTTAGGTAACGACCAATAAAGACTCACCTGTTTTCTGGGTATGGTCAGCAAACTGAGTCATGATTGGTTGTTACCCGTTTCTTCAGCACAGGTGATGTCAACTTCAGTCGACAGCAAGTGTCACCATTTGTTTTTAAAGGTATTAATTGTTCATGAAAAATAATAAAGTTATCACATTCATTCTGGACAAAATATTAACTTTTTACTGCTTAAATTGTCTCAATAAGTCAAGTATCCCTTTAAAATGCTTTTTATTTTATGTATGTTCATACAGTTTATATGAATGCTTAGAGTGCACTATTAGTCTGGTGCTACCAACATTTATAATAACTCAATTTGAGTGGATAATGACTTTCTACATGGCTGATAAAATAATGTTTTTCTGTGGATTTCCCCTTCAGACAGCTGTATTTCCATGTTTAATACTTTTAATAGTTTATCTTATTTTGAATAGGTAAAGAAATTAAATATTTATCATTATCAACTAACATAGTGATAATTTTATATTTATAATATATTTACAAATTTCATAGTGTCATGCTTAACAGTTGAAAGTATTATTTTGCACTTCTTTTTATTTGTAAATTGCCTAAAACTCAAGCTAGTTTAGTCTAGTGCAACTTTTACTTGCAGTGTTGTTAATTTATCACAAATGAATTCTAAATTTAAAAGTTGTTTGTTTTTTATTTGGGACTTTAATACTTTTCTGTCTTTTCTGACTCTGGTCAGAAATAAACAAAAGGTCATTCTTTAAAATGATCTTTCATTGGCCTAATTGAAATTTCATGTGTCAAAAGTACTAGTGGCATCAGTTACTTGGTATGGGTGAGTACAGGACTCTAGTTGACCACTTGTACTGGTATCGGTCTGAAAAAAAAAAATGTTTCTAATGCTAATGACTAGTGCTATTGATTGGTGATAATGATTGACGCTATAGTGCTAATAATTGATGCTATTGATGGCAGAGTGTCACACCTGCAGTGCGGTGGTGTCCAGTAGCTGTCCGTCTCTTTCTACATCTCGCAGGCGTACAGCTCCGCCGTTGGGGTATCCTCTCTCTACTTCCAGGTGGCACAAAATCGACGCAGACTTGAGGTACACCAGCACGCGCTGAGCGGGTCGCCAATCGACGGCAAAGCTGAAAAAGGAAGCGGGTGTGCCCGTGTCAGGCCACTGAGGGTGGTGAGTTGTCGCTAACGGAGCCCACCTAGATCTCAGACTCTGGATCTCGGTCAGCAGGTCGGCCTGACCCACGTAGTTCTCCACTACCTCCACCAGGGCGGCGCTGAGCTCGGTGGGGCGGCCTGACATGTCTTCCTGCAGCAGGCTCACTGGGCTCGCCTGATCGCATGATAGGAAGTCAGAATCTGACACATATGGATAAAACAATGCCAAATAACAAAAATGTTTTTGTAATTGCATATGATGCCACAAGATGGCAACTACGCACAACTTTTGTCTAAACGAAGCTCCATCAACTCCCTCCAGCATATTTCCTTGGTGTCAAAATGGCACCAAGTGATACTCGAGAGTTTTTCGCACCGGATCAATCCTAAGTGTAAAGCGGTCATCCTGGTTCCAGATGATTGACACCTTCAACGGCTCCAGATCATTGGACGTCAGGGTCACGTTGGCGCAGGGGCGTGGCCTCAGCTCCAGAGACACCTTTGATTGGTTGAAGGACAGCAGGCTGACGTGCGCCACCTCTTGCACGGCCGCAACGTACGACTGAAAGCTGACAACAAACAACACGACGCGTAATTTGACGGGGTCACGTCGCCTGACCCGTCATGTGACCTGATGGCACTCACGCCTCTCTGGAACGCTGCCAGGCGGTCACACGTCCCAGCTCCGCATCGAGCTCCGCCCTCAGCTGAGTCAGCTGACCATCGTGCACCTGCAACGCTTTGTGGGCCTCGTTCAAGTTTGCCTGCAAGTCTTCACGCTGCTGCTTCTGAAACGCGTGTTTGTGTATGCGTGTATTAGGGCTTGTTGATGCAGCTACAAAAAACACATTACCTATCTTATTTTTTTTTTGTAGTCATTATATTCTAAATATAATTAACTTCCATTCCTTTATTCAAAAACAGGACTTTATATCAAACTGGCAGTGCAGATAATGTACAAACATAAATTAGGATTCAGTAACTTGTTTGGTCTATATGACAAAAAATACACAAAAATGTTGATCATTGACATTTCCAAAATTTGCTAATATTTTATTGAGATTTAACACAAAGATATTGAGTCGACTTTCATGGAGGACAACAGAAATCTGAGAATATTTACTGTTGGGAGAATGATAATCCAAGGATTTTTTTTAAATTTGAAATTAAACAAATCTCTGAGTAATAATTAATAAAATCTCAAAAATATGTTTTGCTAATGGATTAGTTGTTGATTAATCATTGCACCTCTACATTATTCAAAGCAAATTTTGCTTTACTTTTTTGAGAAACCAAATAGTTGTTTTTCACAGCATCACAATTTACACAGAAATAAATAACAGAATATATATTTTTTTCTTTACAGAAAATGTAAAAAATGTTTAGAAAAATATTCACTATAATGTAAGCAGTGCACGTCAACGAGGGCGCTCTTTCAACTACAGAAGCAGTAAAAAAATAAAATAAAAAAATCAATACCCCTTAATTGTCCACACCCTGTGTGTTTACCTTGGCTTGCAACTGTTGCAGTAGTTGTGTGACTTTGTGTCGTTTATCGATGATGTTTTGTTGCAGCGTGTCGACTAGCTCCTCCGTATTCTGCGCTGTCGTCCTGCTCTCCGCCTTCAAAGCCTTCCAGTGGCCTCGAGCTTTGCCCTCTGCGGTCAGGAAAAAAAACTAGCTTGATGCATGGCAGTCAAAATAAAATAATATTGTGTATTTCAATTCAGCACGCGGGGGGGGGGGGGGGCAATAAGATAGTGAAATGTTTGTCCCTTTTTTTGTGACAGAGTTGCAGCAGGCTTCATCTCTGAGCGACAAACTGCTTGAAGCAAGCACACTGCACATCTAATGGGGAGAACTCTGAGCAAGTCTTCTCTTCACTTTTTTTCCAAACTGATGTTATACGATAGTGTCCCATTTATTGACACCGAGCGAGCAAAAATGTGCTCAAGCATACTTTAAAAAGTATGTTTTAATATGTTTAGGCATTTTAATTATGTTTAAACATTATTTAAATGTGTTTAACGTGTGTGGGAGGGTTAAAATATATATATTTTTTAAATTATATGATCTTTAAATCGCAGATTTTAACACATTTAATTTTGAACATCCTTTACATACACTTTCTGTGAGCACGGTTACCTGACTGTGGAGGACTTGGCTGTGTCAGCAGTTGCTGGGCAGACTGAAGGCTCTCCAGCTCACACATCATGGAGTCCAGAACAAACAGCTGACGCCACACAACCTTCTGCACACGCCGCCTGTCCTACAGACATGCAAGGAATGATGAGGTGGATGTTTTGGTGACCAAAACCCTCAGAAGAAGATGAAAACCTGGAGGAAGAGGAGTTTCTCTCCTGCAGGGTCCAGCTCCTCCCCCTCAACACGCCATGCCGGGAGGTTGGGGTCACAGCGCTGCAACACGCTGGCAAATACACACATTCATAATCCAAATGCACTCAGCACAATGTGAAATCAAGAGTTATTCATCCATCAATATAATCTCCCCCCTCATTCAGATCGCAGATAGGCAGAGGTGATTGCCAGACAAAATGGCTGGTCACCAGTCAATCAGATGACATGACACATGTAAACAAACCCATTCTAAAAATGTGACTATAATTTTATTTAGGAGTATTTTACGTCTCGCGTCACTTGCTTTGATGTACTTAATTGTTTTTTGGGGGGCAGATATTGTGCTAACAAAATGGTGAAGGTAGCTGTGCAGTTAGAATAAGCACAAGGCTACAGACTAGTCGTAAAAGTCACTTTGAGGTAAAAGTTCTGAATGAACATTTCTTAACAGGTCCATAATGTGCATTTTTTCCATAAGAGCATCTACGTTCTGTTAATTTATGTAGAACATATTCCAACAACAAATAACGAATTCCTCGCGTGTTTAACGCGTAAAAAGAACTGCTCAGGGAATCGCCTCGAGAAAGAAACTTACGTTTGAATCGCTGACATTTTTGCTGTCTTGTCCATAATTTGTTTTCAAATCGCCCGCGCGATACAATCGGTCGCTTCTTGATGACATCACTCATCATCTTCAGACATACCTTCGTTTTAGCTGCTTCAGCGCCACCTTGTGTTCTGGTAAAACTGACAAGGAAGAAACGAACGTTCTTTTTCCTGAGGGGAAAACTCTTCAGGAAGCAGAACTGAAATAGTGTAAGCAAGGCAAAGATAAAACAAGACAAATTAAGATTAACTACGTGTCCACGCAAATGACTCAAATCCTGCATCGACTCCAGAGTTCAGATGGAAGCTATTAAGTAACAAACAAGTTTTGAAAAGCAAATGGTGTTTTTGAAAAGCAACGTTGTGAAGCTCCATGTTGTACTGTATTATCTGTAGTAGTATCTGAACCACTTAATTGAACCATAATTGTAATGAACTTTACATAATTTGCTTTTTCAGCCACAGGTGCACAGTAGGGTTGACTTCTCATATTTTTACTGTATATACCAAAAGGCTATACTTGTTTTCCTTATTTTTTTCCCACAATGTTTTTGATAGTATAAACGCATTAAATATTGCTGCCATTGCTAAAACCTTTTATTTCAATAGACACATTCAAAACAATCTTTCACATCATTGAAAGTAGCATCAACCTTGTTCATAAATTCATAATCAGAAAAACATTTCTGAAACTACAAAAATAAAGAAGTAGCACACAGTTTATTCCTTCTACTGTAGGTCTAAAAACTAGCTGATGCTAAGCTCACTACTCAATTACTGCATGTTTGTAGCAGATTACACTAGGATAACAAAGCAAAAGTTTAATACAGTACATGTATTTTTAAAATGACCATATAAGGAGTGTTGGATCATCTGAATATCATCCGTCCAGCATATGCAAGAGAAATAAAAATAAATGCCTCCAAAAATTGATTCCACTGAATGCACTTCATAAATGTACACGATTGGTAATTAAGTATAGAAAAATATGTCACTAAAAGGCCTTTATGAATCAGTGGGCGAGCATGCGCACGTTTTCTGAGCTTAAGATGTGGCTGGTTGTCTGTCTGCCGTCTGAGCGTGTGTAGAAGACAAAAGACTACGATGAAGCCCATGATGAAGATGATGAATACGGTGATGATGACAGCTTGGTCAGGACATCAGAGACAAGTCAGGGGGCGGATGAGATTTGAAGATATCCAGCATCAGTGCTGCCAAACAAAAAATAAAATAAATACATTTCATATCACTATAGCATACTTCAATTTATCAATTCCATTTTATATATTATACTTTGTCTCCATCCTATTTAAGCCATTTTAGTTGCGCAAACCTACATGTGGTGTCACAGAGTCCTCTCATGCCCCCCAAGATGGGATCCCTGCCAGTAAGAAGATGACTCCGACCCTTGATGCCGGGCTCCCCTCCTGATTGGCTCTCCTCCAGGCAGCCCTGTGTTCAAAAAACAGCATCCACATTCAACAACAGCCACATCCTCCACCTCGATTGGTTGCCCGTCAATCACATGATCAGCATCATCTCGCTCACCAGTAACGCATGGCTGAGCAACAGCTGGTCCTCCAGGGAGGGGGTGTCGCTGTCCTGCTTGTGACGCTTGTCGTCTGCCGCCATCAGCTGGGACAGGGCGTCCTCATCCGGGTTGTGAGCCCTGAGAGACATCAGCGTGGACGCCACCATGTTTGCTTACAATTACAACTTTATTATCATTGCAACTTTTTTGGGGGGGGTAATCATTTATTTATTTTTTTAAAAGGGTGATTTACTGTTTAATATTTACATTGTAAGTTCTAAATTGTTTTGTTTTTTTACATCGCAGTCTTATTTATTTATTTTAAACAAATTCTACTTAATTTTCTAAATTACAAATATTAGTTTTGGTAGAGTTTATATTTTTCTCTTAATAATATTACGACTTCTTGCATATTTTTTTTTGCTCTGCATGCTTCCCTACCGTTTCCTGTTGACGGCAGCGTTAACATCAGTGTAAGCCTCTGGGACGGCGCCGAAGAAGCTGAGCTGGAAGTCGTCGTCCATAGAGATGTACGGAGCCAACATGTCCAGATCCACGCCGTCCATCACCTGACAACGCAACACATCCATAGGACACTTAATTAGGGACACCACCTAATGACAGTCAATGCTGAAATTTGGCCTTTAATAAAAAAGCTATGAGCTACTACAAGGGCTTTATTTGCATTTTTAAAATATTGAACAATGTTAGATACAATAAATAAGTAATGTTAAGTTAAAAACAAAATAATGCTATATAGTAATAAAATATTAATGTACTAAATAAAAACTATTCTGGACTACTGGAGTGCTATTTACCATTAAAGATACCATCCCCCTCTGGAAAAAATAAAGAGACAAATGCAAACCTTCTAGTTGACTAGATTTAGCTATTTATATGTATATAACAGAGTAAAATAATATATATTTTTTAAAAATCTATAAAAGACTAACATTAACTCCCAAAAACGCAAATATTGTCATTTTGAGTATTTTTTTTTGTCAAAAATGAAAAAGCGTCAAAATGCAAGAATAGGACCAATGTGTTTTTGGTCTCTTAAATTTCCCCCACAACTGTATATATTTATTTATTGTATTATATTCTTATGAAACTGTTTTTGATTTGCAATTATTTACAAACGTTCAAAATTATCCAGTTTTATGTTTAATAGATTGTATTTATTTTTTTAGATTTTATGAATTTGTGGTATCTTTACATACATTTAAGCATATATTTAAAAACTTATAGTATTAAAAAAAAACATTTTAAATTGATATGTATTTCCTGTAGTTTTTAAATTTTATTTCAAATATTTAATAAACAAAATGCCATACGAGTTACGTATTAGATTTTTTTTAAATACATATTTTTACATAGTTTTTGTATTTGTTATAAAGTCAAAAATATGTATTCAAAATATTTACAAATAAATAGAATAAAAATAAATCCCACTTTAAGGATGATACAATTTTACAAGCAGAATAGCAACCATATTGTTGTAATAATACCCTTCAAAACATGTTTTTCTTTTCCCTAAATCGGATGTCATTGGTTTATGTACCCAGTAAAGTCTCCAGACATACTTTTGCACTCACCTGCTGCATGTTATCCTGCGTCTCGTCGCCATCTTCTGGCCGACAGGCAAACAACTTCTCAACCTCGCTGTTGTCCCGCAAGCTGCCACTGTCGATCTAAAGAAACATATCAAGTCAGCGACATTCGCGTTCCACGTTGAGTGAGTGCGCTTTGGATTTACCGGCGTTGGCTCAGGATCTGGCGAGGATGACGATGATGATGACTGCAGGGGAGTGTCGGGGTTGAAGATGGGAAGGAGGAGTTGGCGCAGCTGCGGCGTGCAAAGGTCCTGAGGGTCCTCGGGAATGTCGCTTGGGCTGCGTGGCATGGCGAAGGAAAGCGCCACGATGTCTGTGACATGCAAAACAGGTGTGATTATTATTGCAATTTATATCACGTGCAATGGTACCTTTTCTTACGTTATATCAAATCAGTTTTTCCTATTGAAATGAACTGAAATGTCATTAATCCGTTCCATAAGAAAAAAAGAATATTTTGCTTAACATTTTGGAAAACAACTGCACTGTAAAATGAGCCACTGAGAACTAGAGTGGGCTAACTCAATTTTTGTCATTTTAAAGTGCAGAAATAACTTTCAGATGAACTAATCAAGATTTAGTACCAATGTCTACATAGAGGTGGCAGTCGTTAATGCATTCAGCATATTTCTTGATTTATCAGTGCAAGAATGGCAGTGATTTCATTTACCTTTTAACTTCTTCTTTTTAAACAGTTAGTGATTGTTTTAATGCATTTTTTAAATTTATTTAAAAAGTTTATATTCTTTTCTTTATTGTTTACGATCTATTTACTTTTTTTTTTTTACACAGCTGGTGAAACAACTTTTTACATTGGAGGTTGAAAACACTTTTTTTAAGCATTTATGTTTCTACCTTAAAAAAAAAACATTTTTTTACATCACTGCCTATAAATCTCTTTCAGCTGTTTTGAAATTTAGTATTTGTGAAGCATCTTTTAAATGAATGAAGCCCAGTTTTTTATTTTATTATTATTTTTATTATTTATGAGTTGCTGCACAGATTTATGGCTATGAAAAAAAAGGCCCAATAAAATTCATGTTTTAAAAAAGAAAAAGTTACCCAACCTTCTGTTAGCGGAGCGACAGCAACCGTGTCTTCTGGAGTGGGCGGGAGAAGCGTCTCTGCTGTGCTGGTGCTGCTGCTGGGCCTCTCGCCCGCATCAGTGTCCTCCTCGAGTATCTTGCGTTTGAGTCGATGGCCGGCGCGGATCTGCTCAGAGGAGAAAACCATATTCGACTGCTCCACGGCACTGGAAAGAAAAACATAGAGTAACTGTTATTTATTTATTGTTCCATTATTTTGTGCTATTAGCGTGGGATAGGGACCGAGCCCTGACAAGAATAGCAAAAAAACAACAAGGTGGATGTTTATAACTATATTGAGATTTAAAACCGTAAATATACCACAAGCTATTATCTGAAAACATTTTCATTTCAAATAAATTTTTGTTAAGCAACTAAAACAACAACATACACCATAAGTATGTAGTATTGAATGACTATGTTACCTAAAGACATTGAATTCACATTAAACACAATTGAGGTTAGCATGGCGTGGTCCTCGACACCCGATACAGTTTGGAAAAGGAATTTCCCACCCTGGTCATTAGCGTACCTGAGCACAAAGTTGAGGCAGACCACAGCCTCGGCATGTGACGTTTTGTTGTTGTAGAGGACGGTGGCTTGCGTCTCGGCCCACACGAAGCCTCCGCCGCTCGCCAGGAAGCGGTAGGGGCTGGTGCTCACCTGCCCTTTGGCCAACACTGCAAAAAGAAGATAAAGTCAATCCAAGTGACATTAACATTGACCCCCCCCGCCACCCCCCGGGATGATATCATCACTAGAACTTACACGTGTGCAGGCTCTTGTTGACATGAACCGAGTCCAGGGCGTGATGAAACTCGAACGCCGAGCGGCCGATAAGATCGTCCGCCTCGTAGCCCACCAGTTCGCCCAACCTGGAAAAAAAATGAACAGGAAATGACATTTTCCACGAGTTGTGTGTCTTATGTGCTTCATAACAGGATAAATGTACGCTTACAAAGTAATTTGAACCACAGCAAAAAAAAATTGTGATAATAATAATTTGATTTCCAAATATATTCAGGTTATTTCTTTTTTCTTTCTTAAAAATAAAAACTAGATGACTTTTTATTTATTTGCAGGTCACTTAATTTAACTCATTTACCCTTTATCTTCATTTTTAAGAAACTCATTAACTATCAAAAACAACACAAATTGTTCTTTTTTTTTTACATTTTATACATTGCATTGGTCTGATTTGTTTTGATTATTTTTTTTACATATCAGGCGACATGATGGCTGTTTTTACATGATCGTTTTTGAATGCAAGAATTTTTTTTAACATGCTTAATGAAGTGAGTACTTTTATGAATCTTTAAAAAAAAAAAATTAGATGGTGGTGCCGATTACTTCTGATGATTTTTTTTCGACATGATTTTTGAGTGTTTTGGGGATTATAGTTTGTGGTGTATATATTTTTTAGACTATTAAAGTTAGAAACAGCTCCACCTGCTGGATCTGTTGGGTCACTGCCTCACTCAGCATTGATGCAAGAGTTTTTTAAACTACCAAAAGGCAAAACAAAATTAACTTAAAATGAAAATAAAAATAAACTTTCAAAGTGTGCTTGGCGGATATTTGTCTCCATCTGGATGCGTGAGACAGGCGCCTTGGTGTTCACCTGCCCTCGCAGTGAGTGAAGCGCATGTCCATGCTGTGGCGGGTGAGGAACGTGTGCGTGTCCAGGGGGAAGTCCACGCTAGACGGGTGGGGGACGGGCTCGCACAGCAGCGTCATCACAGTGTCCACAGGGGGCGCTGCAGACGAGTCGCCCAGTGCACGCATGTGACCCGTGCAGTGGAACACCTGACAGAAAACAAACAAACAATTGAAGGCTTTCTAAAGCCAAACTTTCTTACTTTTTGAGTTAATATGAAGCTTTCTACAAAACATCTAGACAAGCCAAATATGTTAAAATGCACCAATTACAAAAAGTAAACATAAGAAATACATGCGTGCGTGTTCATGTACCTTCCAGTTGGGTGACTTGACATTAACAGTGCGCCCCCTGCTGGTCAAAGTGCTCTTCATTCGCAGGAAAAAGTTCATCTGGCTCAAATGACCCCCATTCAGTTTTTTACCGCATCCTAATAACAAAGAAAAGGCAATGTTTGGCTTCAAAACACTACATGTGAACTCATCCTCATCTTCATAATGATGACATCATGAATATTTTTCTATATAATTGGGTTTAACAAACCTCTGTGCAGTAAGAGGTCCCTGAGCTCCTCCTGGTCGCACGGATGAACAAAGTCAAATATGCTCTGGCCCAGAAGTTCCAACTGTAAAACACACACACACAAATATAATCACCTTTTTATACACACAAAATCATAGAAAAGGGACAAGAGAAGAAAAACAAGAGTAAGCGAATGGCAAGTTGGAGGATTAAGAGAGGGTCCGGAAGAGCAGAGAAAAGAGGAGGAGGAACGAAGAAAGTGGATGAGCGGTAAAAGAATACTGTTTAATAATAATAATGTTTCATTTTTGACAGCGAGATCACATGGATGGTACAATCCAACCCTACGTCCCTCCGTAAAGGTTCCAGACTCCAGCGGGAGAGCACTTGCTCCAAAAAGCCCCCCAAGCAAAAATACTTACTGCATATACTGGGTGAACTTTGACCCCCTAAACCCCTCCTCCACATCGCTCTTTGACCTCGCCAAGCAGAAGCAGACAAAAACAGACCAGGGTAGCTTCTTAGTCAACATAAAAGCTACAGCTGAAGTCCGCGTGATGTGGCCCAAAGCTGTAATTTGAACCACTTCCAAACATGTGACCAGCTGTTAACTTATTTGTTGACCTTTGAGGTACACTTTATGCAGCAGTGTTGTGCATTTTGTCAAGTAAATAAATAAATAAAAACTACTATATTTATATAGATTAGATATATATTTTACTTTGACAATTGTTTTTCCTAACATTTATGTATGCTAATCTAATTAGTGTTTTTTTTTATTTTTTATATCTAAATATTCTCTAAGTTATATTTATGTTTCTATTACATATTTTCTAATATCTTCCGCCTCCCATTTATGCATTTATCGGATTATATTTGTATGTGTGTTGTGTTGTAATATTTTTTTGTTGTCATTTTTGCTTCCCAATTGCATCCCCTAATATTTGTGCTTTTTTTTTTTTTTTTTTTAACGGTATGTTTTCGTGATATATGGAGAATTGTTACCTGCGGGATGCCGATGTGCTTGCTGACGTTTTCTGTCAGATAGATGATGTCTCCTTCAGCCGTAATCACCACAATAAAGCCAGATAGCGCCTGAGCGTACAAGACATCCGTCGGGTCCTCATCATCCTTATCCTCCTCCTCAGATGCCCTTGGACTCTCCGCTCCTTAAAAAAAAAAAAAAAAAAGAAAAGAAAAGAAAGAATTACAGTCCAAGCAGCCATTTTGGTTGGAAGCTGCCATTTTGGAGGGAATCTTCCTACCGGGATGGAGGACGCGGTGCATACGCAAGAAGCTGAGGGCGACCCTCATGATGGCTGCCTTATCCAGGTGTGTGGAGAGACGTCTGGGTAGGGGTAGGGTTCGAGCCAGGTCGTAAAATAGTTCTGTCTCCTTACCCCGCCTGCAGCGAGCCGCGTTGCGAGAACGCAACTTCCTCTGCTCAGAGTTGCTCCTGAACCAGGAAGAACAAGGACACCATAGTCAGTTCAAAATAATACCCCCAACCCCCTTTATTCATTCAAAATCAAACTTACCTATACAAACTAAACTATATTTCAAAATATGTCACAATACAGGCGATATTTCACAATAAAACTACACTAGTATTATAGTATGCAAACTATTTTTCAAAATGCAACAAACCAGATCAGATGCCTTTCAAACCAAAAGTCAATTGGATGTAGCCTTTCAAAATAAAACATCTATTTCGCTTAAACCAATCGTCGCTCTTCAAAATAAAACACGATCCGATGCAATAGCCTACTTCAAATTAAAACATCTTCATCGATAGTTGTAGGCCTTCAAAACACCTCAGTATGTAACACAATCCAATGTAGTGTATCAAAAATAAAACAACTGCAATCATACCATTATTCTGATGCAACCCTTCAAAATAAAACTTGCATATTGTTGCTATGACGTCACCCTTCAACAAGACATGATCTGATCCATTCAAAATAATACTTCCGCATTCCATCATCGAGCTGCCTTTAAAAATATTTTTATTTTATTTATTATATTAATTATTTTCTTTAATATTTAGTTTTTCCCCCCACCATGTACCCCTGCTTCACTTTAATGAATATTTATCAGTTTGTTTGTTTAAAAAAAATACTTTTTGGGGAATTTTTTTTTTTCCTCTTCCCCACCCAAATTTGAACGCCCCATAGTCCTCACGGATCTCCACTAACATATTAGTAGTAAATTCCTAATTATGTTAACTATTCTGTAAGAAAAACACTTGACGAAGTGAAAAAAAAAATCACTAAACACGACACTGAGCATGCCTTTTTGTGCTGCATGGCCACGTATTCTTATGCTAATGCACAAAGTAGTTTATTGCACACCATTCGTAGCCTTGAAACTTTGTATGTTGGTCATAAACTGGGGAGTGTCTGTGATTTTCACCACCTGTCTGTGACCCACCCATCCTGGGTCCTCAACCCATTTTGGGGGTCCTGACCCACCAGTTGAGAATCACTGCTCCATCTGATGCAGCCTTCCAAAATAAACAGTCTACCCTGCATACCATTGGTGCATCATTTTCCCTTTAAAAGTGCAGGAATGTTAAAAATGTCCATTGGGAATGCAGTGGGACCACTTTAAGAACAAGACCCCAAGTCCTAACCCTTCTTCCTCCTCTTCTACATTAACAACCCTTCTGCTACGCAAACACTTTCCATTGCCAAAAACAGAAAAGTCCAAAAGAGGAGCGAAACATTTCTAAAATGGCTTCTCAAATTGTTGGATACTGGCCATTTGACCCACTCCTCCCTTTCTTGTCTTTCCCCCGCAAACCAGAGAACACAGGCAGGACAACAACACACTTTAATTCTGCACACATTGTGCAATAAGATGATTAAACTACAGTATTGCTTTGCAGTCATGCAGGAACACTCAGTCCTTGTGATACTTGGCTCCTGCGTCTGTGTGGGTGTGTGTGTAGGTGTGTGTATGTAGAGCCAAAAAGTGACAGCAGGCACTACTCTTGTTATGTCTTGTGAATGGTAGACGGGAAACACCCACGCGCACACACACACACACACACATGTTTTCAGGAAAGGAGATGAGGCAGAGAATAAACTCTGAATTGCAAATTAAACTTTTGCCCCGCTTGGATTAGAACATGCTGTTCATCAAAACAGGAAGTGTGCGCGCGTGTGCTTTGTCCTCTAACACACGTGTTTGTTTTGCTTTGGATTAGATCTCAACAGCAACTGTAATTTAACCCGCACAACCTTTGTGTGTTTACAGTAGTCAACTGTTAGGATTTATAGCTGTCTTATTTGAACCTGGGCAAGTGTTGTGGGATATAAAAGTAGTCCCAATGTAACAGGTAGGTGATAAAGTAGTCCCTGCAATTTTTTTTAGGGATTTGCAGTAGTCTTTTTTAAATCTGCACATTTTTTAGGTGATTTAGGCAGTCCCTACTCGACTTTCAGGGATTTAGCGTAGAATGGGTGCCTCTACTTGGTGTGTGTGCCTTGGTCATCATACAGACACAAATGGAAAACAATTTCACTAGTTTTACTTTTTTTCATAAAGTAGTAAAGAATACGTCCCTGTAACATCTGTCTACATGTGTTTCTGCACCGTTTGTGTTCATGATCTATGGCTTAAAGTGTTACAACACTGCCACATTAATGGTTTTCGTAAAACCATTTATGGTAGTTTGCCAACTGTGTGTTAGCATTTAACAAGTAGCCATACAAAGTGTTGCAGATGTTTCAAATACAGAATGTGTAATTTTCTTTTGTTTTGTTTGGCAGTAAACTTCTACTTAAAGTCACAAAAAACGGCTGAAAGCCTCTTTTTTAAATACATAAATAAAAAATAAAAAGCCAAACTGTTGCTTGTTTTGAAATTTGTTGTGCTCATATTGCTCGTATTTTTTTTTTTTAAATCCTCAAAAGTCAAAGCAAAAATAATTGGCTGAGCCACGATACGGCTAATGTCTTTAAAAAACAAACACATTTTACTCATATGTCAAGGTACTAGCACCGTAGTTAAACTAAAAATTTTCATTGGCTTTATGGCAGCCCTACGGTATTTATGATAATCATATTTGAACCTGTGCAATTTTTGCAGCCATTACGGTAGCCCTATTTTACCCGACACAACTTTTGGGGGTTATACAGTCTTCTTCTGTTTTTAAAATAACATTCTCAACTCGAAAAAAATCCACACTAATCAAATTTCCCAAATTAAACCCCACGTCATTTTCACAACAAAATTTCAAAAATGAAGTGATAGCTTGCATACTTACGTCCTGCTTCCACATTTCTTGAACGATTCAAACCATTCGAGCTCAAGTCTCACTCTGCATTTCACCAAATCCAATTACACAGTGATTCTAACAACCATTTTGTTACATTTGGGTACAAAGCGATGCATTAAAAGCGTCTAAGCAGCCAACTGGGGCAACGTTTTGCAGACAACGACCACGCATGGCAGAGATCGTCACAAATGATCACAACAATAACCACATATTCGCAGAAACCAGTGATCCATCATCGACGAATGTGATGAGAAGTCACCGTCGGGCTGCCCTCACTTGACTCGTGCTTCTCAAAAGTTTCCACACGACAGGGGAAGAAGAAAAGAAGGCGCCATTTGACGACAAATGTCAAATCTTACCGTCTAACGGTCACATCAGTTTCGTCTCCGTCGTCCATGTTATCGTTCGCTGGTGCAGAGAGATGTGTCCCGTGTCTTTTAGCGTGTTTTTGTCAGGTATGTTCATTAAAAAAAACACGCCACTCAAGTGTCAAGTCTCCGAGAAAAATACTGTTTCCGGTTGTACTTTTTCAGAATTAAAGTCAACAGGGGCTCGTTTTACAGGTCTTCCCGACAGACGAGGGCACGGAGATTCCAGGTTAAATATAAATTGGGACTCACTAAAAATTATAATTTCTGAGCACACCTCAGTTGTCATGTACTTATTCTAATTGAACTTTTTAATTTTGACGTGGAACTGAATCTTATTTGCTCTATTTAAGACAACAGTTTGAAGTCCGAACGCACGTTTGTATTTAAATTTATTTTATTCTGTAAAGAAAACAAGCAGCTTCCGATTTGTTTGTACTTTGGTCGGAATGCTTTTCTTAGCCGCCCCACCCCCTACCGTCTTGGCTGTTGAGCTTCAGTGACAAAAAAGATGCGATTACCCGATTTGCACACGGAACGTGATCTGCAGCGGGGAGTTGTAAGGCAAGTGACTTGGACAAACTGCATGCCACTAATCAATGGAAATTACTGCAGTAAATGCTTGTGATCTACAGCAGGTTACAGGTATCTATTTATAAATTAAAAATTTTTATGAAGTCATTAGCATTGTAACTATTTATTGACTTTAACTTGGGTATTTACTGTAAATTATAACGTGTTAATGCATTAGTATTTCCCTAAAAAAAAACGAAACAAAGAAAAAACTTGCTTCCTTGAAAAAAAAAGATTAATTTGTCATAAAAATTGCAACACTTTCCACAAATAAGATGTAGAACATTAGCTTCATCCTCAAATTGTGAACCTAAGTTTATTTTCCAGATAAAAGCTCCTTTTCCGCTTTTGCTTTTCACATATTTTTTTGTAAGATAAGCCTAAAATAAATACATTTTCAAGATTGAAACTCTTTTCTCTATATTTCTTTGCAAAAAGATAACTTAAAAATATATATATGTGTGTGGGGGGGTATCTAGTTTATTTTCTTAAAAATATGCAAATTCTGGAAAAATGTCAAAAATCTGAGAAAGAAGTTGGGTTTTATTTAAAAAAGAACATTTTTTTCCTCAATGAAATACACATTTAAATTTCTTTTTTTTTATTCCAATGTATTTCATGTAATTAATATTTTAATATTAGTTTAAATTACATTTTAATTAATGTAACATTGACAAAATATTAATAAAAAAAAACAGTTGCTGTGATTGTGATCATCCAAAAAGTTTACTTGTTCCTACCTCTGAAGTAGTACTTATGACTGCCAACATGTGAACATGAGACCAACATAGCTTTTTGTTTGCATGCGTGTGTCTAAAAAAACGTTTTTACTCCTAGGTCAGTGAATACAGTAGCTTCTGTTGTAAACACGTTAAATGGTCTATATCTGCTCACATCAGTTTAAAAAGGGTTTTTAATTTTTCTAATAAACTACACAATGTGCAAGTAAATCAGTTATAAAAAAAAAAAGTATAATCATCCTCATTACGTGTGCGCTGCATGTTCACAGTATCATGTTTATTATCCAAAAGGAAATCAAGCAAGGAAAGCGAAACAACTTCCTGATCTGGAATGAGAGAGAAAAAAAGACATGAATGCCATCATCATGGCGAGAGACACACAAACATACTTGGCTTGTTTTTATTGTCGCTGCAAAGCATTGAATCACAGGAGACTTTAGAACAAATGTGGCTTTATCTGTTGACAGATGTACTACTGAATGACGTCCACCAAGCGGCGAGTGGAGGGAACGTGAATTGTTTTTGTGTGTGCAAATTGTTGCAAGAGGCAATTCAGGTGCAACACTACCAACAAGCATCAGGGCCAAACACACAGGCAATATTACATGAAAATCAAGTGAAGGGCAGGAAATAAAAATGGCATCTTACTTAAAAAGAGACTACGTACTTTCAAAGAATCCCACTTGGCAAAAAAAAATAAATAAATAAAAGCAAACCTTTTTCCATGACAAAAAACAAACAAAAAAACTACTTTATCCTTTTTTTTTTCATTCAAAGAATGTCTACCCCCCCCCCCACAAAAGGCAAATAAATTCTTGAACACTTTTTTTTTTAACTATTCAGGAAATATGTATTTTTTTCCCCTCTGCTGGAAATAGTTGCAATAGTTTTGGTAAGAGAAAAAAACATTTCCAAATTTCCTCACTAAAATATTGTTTTATAATAACATTAACAACTAATTAATATTTATACTTTTTTTTCCTGTCAAAGAATGCTGTTTTTAAACCTGCGTTCAATTATTTAAAAAAAAAGGGTTTTCTTGAAAAATTGTGCATTTTTTTTTTTAAATAATTATATTTTTTACAGTTAATTTTTTAAAGACTTGCATCACTTTCCTTTGAAGAAAAAAATGCCTGTTTTCCTTGAAGTGACTTTTCTTTGAAAACATTGTAACTTTTTTCCTGGAAGAAAAAAAATCATTGTAATATTTATTTTTTATATATATATAGGTTTTTGTTGTAGTATTTTTTTCCAGTGGGTGCCTGATACTGCAAAACGCAAATGAGGGTGACATACGTATATGCCGCGATTGATGTTTGTGTGTGTGTTTTGTGCGTGTGGTCACATGACTTGGACCCGAGTGTAACACGCTGCTTTCAGAACCGTCGAAGCGTCTCAAGAGTAATCGGCGTGAACTTAAAAAGAGACGGTGACATCGTGACTTGAGTCCCTAAAAAACATTCAGTGTGTTGCCACGTACAATGTGTTCACTTGCTTCCTGTACAGCCGTAAGAGTACTTTGACTATTTACAGTATAAATTACGACAGTCTCATGATAAAATAAATTACTTAAATACAGCTGGCCGTGGCTTCTGCAAGGTGAGCGGAGGGTAAAATACTGCATCGGTGAGGTGGTCCGGTCTTGATGGTTGCCCTCCATTTTTGGATTGTAGGAGGGATGAAGGTGCGGCTATACCACCGTGCCACTTGGAGAGTTTCCGTTCTGTGCTGTTAAGTTCTACAAGACAATACACAAAACGGGAATTTACAACAATTCGCTTAGTGTTCATCAAACTCCTGCATGTCTCGGTCCTCTGACCGTACTGGCACATACCGCCTTGCCAGGTCTGGCCCAGGTGCAGATGAGCCCTTCCTGGCACGCCGTGATGATGCAGTCGTCCATGAAGACGAGCACGGTGAGTCTCTCGTGGGCGATCTTCTTGCATACCAGCGGCTCCAGCAGCGGCACCTCGTGCATGCGCGGGCACAGCGTGGTGCCCAGCACCTTGGCGGCATCCAGGCGCCCGCTGCCCCGCGGCGCCACATTGATCTTATCGTTACTCTTGCTGATATTACCAAGGCTGTGGTAGCGCTTGTGTTCTTTCTCCACCCCGCCGCCTACCACAGACTTGTCCGACTTGCGCTCCTGGAGAGAAAGTGTGGCAAAGCGGCCGATGCTGAACGGCGCGGTGTTACCTGGGCCACCACCCACGGTACCCGTCACGCTCCCTGTTCCCCCAGTGCTGCCCTCCGTGGCGCCCGGGTTCTTAGAAGTGTTTGCGACCGCCGGGTGGGGAAGTGAGTTGGAGCGGGAGAGGGAGCGAGGGAGCGGAAGAGGCAGCGTAGGTGGGTTGGAAGTGCCCACAACGGGTGGGTGGTGGTGGCCCTCCACTGCGCCACCCCCTGAGTTGGGCAGCGTGGGTCCAAATGTATTGGTAAAGGCGCGGGAAAGTGGCAGACGAGGGTACAGAATGTCATCTGTGAGGTCCCACAGGCAAAACTGGGTGTCCTGCCCGACAGATCCGAATCGGTAGGTGACGGCCGCCGAGCCGCCGCCCTTGGAGCTGTGCCGTGAGAGCCGTGACAGGGTGCTGCTTGTTCGCACCCGCCCGAAGTGCGGGGTGGTATTGTTGGGCGCCCCACCCTGGTGGAGGTCCTCCTCACTCCCACTGAGTTCCATGGGCTCCTCGTCCTCCAGGGAGGTGGTGAAGGGGTCAAACGCCACCACGTTGACCCAGGATTTGTGTCCATGCCCGCGGGCCACCACACGGCTCTCTGCAAAGGACCACACGGTGACCAGGTCGTCCTCGCCCCCCGTGGCCAGGTACTTGCCATCCGGGCTCCACGAGACGCACAACAGGCCTCCAAAGTAACTCCTCATCACGCCCTGGAGTTCCATGGAGTCAAAATGGAAAACACGCAAGCAGCCGTCCTGGCCCACGCAGGCCACGTGGACCCCGTCGGGCGAGAAGGAGAACTCGTTGAGGCCGCCCTCGCCGACGGCCCAGCGTAGAAGAGGGTTTCGGGGTGTCTTGGTCTTGCAGGCGTACACGGCGAAGCCCTCGCCTTGACGCAAAAGTGAGTATTGAGGTGCAGCCGTGCCACACGAGTGCTCCACGTTGTAGAGGTACAGGTGGCCGCTTGCGTGAGAGGCCAGGAACAGGTTTTCAGACTTGGGGAGCCATTTCAGACATGTCACCTTGGATTTGTCAATCAGACGCTGCACATGCAAGATAGGAGACAAAATGGAGGGTCGTTAGTGGGCTGAACAATTAAATCGCAATGAAGGAGATAGGAATTTTCAAATCACAATGGCTGCAATTTAGAGCGAAAAAAAACCTTTCATTTTACTTTTATATATATATATATATATATATATATACACTGCCTGTATATTTTACTTATTTATATAGTACTCAGTTAAGTTCAGTAAGAAGTGCAGGCCACATAGGGATGGGCCAATATTATATTCTGATGGTATGATAACTGTGAGCAAAAATATCACTGTATTAAAATTACACCTCTAAAATAACCTTTTCTGAAATATTTGGGTAAAATAAAACTAACCTATAAGACCAAAAAAGATATACATAATGAGTCTGATGTTGTTTATTGTAAATTTTTGCTTTGTGTTTGTTAAAAAAAAAATACACGAGAAGAGGCCCTTGAAAATTATAATTGCAATCACAAAACTGAGGTGAAAAATGCACTTACCGGGACATTATTTTTCAAAATTGTTCAGTTTTTATCAAATCACTAAACAATACCAAATACACAACAGCAATTGATTATCAAACAGTAAGCCAAAGAAAATGGTCAATGCACTTAAAGGGAAAATAAAAATGTATCTCACCCTGCCAAAAAATACATGATATAATAATCAATTCAAAAAATATTTGATAGTGACAGGCTTAGCCTAACCTAATTTGAAAGCGCGTTCAGTACCTCCTCATTGAAGAGCTTGCTGGTCTCCTTCTTGATGGGGTCCAGGTACTGCACTTGCCCGGCCGAGAAGCCCACGATGAGCGCCACGCTGTCGGCCGACGCAGAGTACTGGTTGAAGTCGTGACACGTGGGCTGCGTGCCCTTGTAAATCCTCTTGTCGATGGGCTTGCTCAAATCCACCGCCTGGCGCACATCGTTTGAGAAAATTAAATGATATCAACAAAAGCAAAGTAATATATAAGTCAATCTATTGAGTTGTATGTTGAAACACTAACCCTGTATTAAAACCCAAAACATTATTTGAAACACTAAAACCTGGCTTAAAAACCCTAACCCAGTATGGAAACCCTCATTTGAAACCCTTAACTCTGGGCATGAACTTTGAGGGCCTCACAATTATTTGAAACCTCACCTTTTCTTGAAGTCTTAACACTGTATTGAAACATCAATATTGATTGAAAAACACTACAGTACTTTGAAACGCTGAACCTGACATAAAACCCTAACCCTTGCTGGAAACCATGACCATAATCTTTGATTTTAAGCCCTAACTTTAAACCCTTTACATTGTTTAAAACCTTAAGTTCTGCTTTTCAACATGATGACATCGAAGCTGATTTAGTGCCTCACTTATACCAGCTAAGATGAGTCATGAAGCGCATGGGTTTGACATCTTGCTGCTCCTCAACCACCTCTGTACATCTACTGCTAAATGACTCATCCTCACAGAGCCTTCCAAACAGTAATTTCCCTCACTTCTTGACTATTAGCTGCATTTTGTAGCAATAAGTGACATCAAAGACAGACATAATAAATTAAACGTGGTGTTCGTTATGAGCAAACAGCCACAATAGCTCGTCCAGAAGCCGTGTAATGGGAGCTAAGTGCTAGGCTAGTTAGCATGCGAGGCTAACGCTGCCTGTCAACTACTCGTGACCCGGGCGGAGAGGGCCGTCCGGCCGGGGCTCACCTTTTTAATGTTGGTGTACGTGTAGAAATAAAGCTCCCTGCCAATGTTGAAGCACACCCGCTCCGATTCCTCGCCCGGGTCTTCGGGTTGGAGCTTAACCATGGAGACCCGCACCGGCGGCAGGAAGCCCGCCGGGGAGGAGTTGGCTGCGGCATTCGACGAGGAGGCGACGGCGGCGGCTGCGGCAGCTGCTGCGGCGGCGGCCCCGGGCCCCTGCAGCAGCCCGACGGCCCCGACCCCTCCGCCGGGTATCGGGCCGGCTCCAGTCGCGGGGCCCAGCGTGGCCCCGGCGGAGGCACCCCTTGGCAGCCCGCCCCGCTGTTGCGAGTCGGAGAGGGTAAGCAGCTTGTAGAATCCCTCTCTGGTCCTGAACTGCGACTTAATCTCATTGATATCCTTCAGAGCGCCGCCATCTCCGGCCATTTTCAGTCCAAACGAGACGCTCGGAAAAATTCTTGACCAGGAAACAATAACGCCGCGATAATAATTTAGAAAAGAAGACGAAGAAGAAAGCTACTTAGAGCAGCGGAGGTGAGCAGCCGCGCTCAGCTAGGCCGACCAGCGCTGCCAGTGTGACCCGCTGCATTTTACACCGCTATCGGCCACCAGAGAGGCGCTGGCCGAAGACTCAAGGCCGACGGAGAGCCCCTTGGAGCCGGCGACAGCATCATCCCTGAGCTGCTCCCTGCCTCCCTCCACTCGACTGCTACGACGTGTGAGCGGAAATGCGCACGCCTGCCTGATGCTGCAGCTGCTCATTGACGCGAAATCTGTGTAAATCTGAGGCACGCGGGTCTTATTTTGGACCTTCTTTGGTCTAAAACAGCCCACTAGAAAGTTACTCGCTATCACTATATACCATTTTCGCACGCTCCAACCTCAGTATTTTGCTGTCGTGAAGTCAAGGTTTATTGCCGTTGATATTTGAGCTTGTATATTTATATATGTTTTCGTTTGCATACGGCATAATTTATATAAAAGGTAGATTTGTTTTTTTGTTTTGCACCTTATGAGGTTTGATTTTGTTTGTGGCCATCTATTTTCTACTGCTTATCTTGGTCTGCCTCCTGGGCTGGCAGGCACGCCGCCAGGATTTTGTCTCATCTGGGCTAATCAATTTTCATCACTTCGCTTTCTTTATAAAGAGTACAAGTTTTTTTTATGAACGGATGAAAAACGGTATACAGTGTTCCCTCGCTATAACCTGGTTCGCTTTTCGCGGCCTTGCTGTTTCGCAGATTTTTTTGGGGTGCAATTTTGCATTTTTTTTTTTTTTTTACAGTATCTATCGATTTTATGAAGTTGATAAAGGTGTTAACATTGAGAATTTTTAAGCAACAGAGAAATGTGAGAAAATGTAAACGCCTCGATGAGAAAAGTGTATAAACTGTGTGATGAGGGGGTTTCAGAGCCTTAAAACATTTATAATAAATGTAAAACATAAACAACTACTGAGCAGATTTTATTTATTGCGGGCATTTTTTGGAAACCTAACCCCAGCAGAAAATGAGGGAACATGTTCGATATGAAACTACTTTTAAATGAATTTGGCCAAAGAACATAACAAAATAGTTACATCTAACCTAACAAGTGACTACTAGGCAATGGATTTTTTAAGTTTATTTTTTATCGTAAAGCACAAGTAAATGAAAGACATTCACTTCAAATTAACTGTCAAAGGTTATTGGGGGTGGGGGAAGCCAAGCAATTTTTTTCTCGCAAATTTGACACTTTATAAAGTGACAAATTTGCACGTTTTTTTTTCTCTGAATATTGCCCCCACCCTATAAAAAAATATATTTATACGTTGCCCTAATACGCTGTCGTATACCTAAAAGACTAAATTTCATACCTGTCAACCTCTGCCGATAACTGCCCTTATAAATGATTATGATTCCCCTTACAAACCCCAAAAAAACCTTACAAACACCGTACGACGCATGTTTACTCGCGGTAACCAGACAGTGTAATAGAAATAACAAAGGTAATTTGCATACAAAGTCTTTTATTCAATTTAAAAAGTTTACAATGCAATAAACTGTGCCTTCAGTGCTTCCTATTGTAAGCCAATGTGCATGATTTAGCAGACTTCATCTGCTCTAATGAGGGTCTCACTTGTGAGCAACAGTTGTCACAGTTCAATTTCATCTGTAATAAAGAAGTAAGAGTGTCTGTTCCCATTGTCTTTCTGTACTCTGTATGAATTTTCCTCACATGGCTGAAAACCCGCTCACTATCAGCATTACTCTGAGGAAGGCTGAGTAAAATTAGATACATCTTTCTCATCAGTGGAAAGCGATCCAGCCCCAAACCAGTTTTCATTTTGAACACATGAGGCCAAAATGTCTCTGGACGAATTGGTTGTCCATCCTGACTTTTCTGAGGGAGAAGATCATCAGGTATTAGTTGATAGTCTTCCCATTCATCTTTTAATTGTTCCTGATCAAAGTCTGGTGTAAACTTGTTTGCAAGCTTAACAATACTTGTGTAATCCAACATCTCTCTCTTTCTTGGGTCCAACACCACCAAGTCACTCAGTATTGTATTCTCAAATGGAAATTTTTGTATCATTTTAGTTACAACAGCCTCGTAGAAGGAGCGAACAGAGGAAAAAAAAGTTGCTTGCATGGCTGGTGTGATGCTTTGCCTGATTTCATCCTCCTCATTGGTGTCTTGGAAGAGGGCCCTGGTGCCCAAGCCAACAGCAAGCCTACTATCTTCATGCTGCAGGCATCTGTTTGTATAATCAACTGCCAGCAGGCTATCAGCAGATTTGACATGTTCCATTTGCACAAATTTCACCAAGAGTTTCTTTAAGAGTCTTTCCATTTCTGGTAGCAAATCTCCAATCATACATGCCTCTGTTTGGAACACATTATTGAATTGATTTATTTGAGGCAGGATGAAGCTGAGGAAGTGGAGTGTGAGGAGAGTAACAGGGTCTTGAAGTCGATCATGGATGCTTTTCACTTTACCTGCCCTTTCAACATCCGCATGGCTAGCGAAGTAGCTTTTGAGTGCTTCGTACTGAGACAATGTTCTTTCAACCACTTTTTGCAGAGACAACCATCGTGTCGGACAATGCTTTAGGATTTTTTCTTGCTCGGAATTTGTAAAGTCCTGAAACTCTTTAAAATCCTCAATTCGTTTGGAACTATTTTTAAAAAAAATAAAATATATCCACCAGCAAGTCATCTATGTTTACTGGCAATGTCTTCAGTCCATCTTTGACACACAGATTGCCAAGATGACAAATGCATCCAACACTAAAAACAGCCCCATTTTTTTCTTTTATCCTAGACAAGACAGAGTTTTTCTTTCCAACCATGGTGTTGCAATTGTCGCTTGCAAATCCCACAACGTTATTCCATGGAATGTCATTTTCTTGTAAAATGTTGTCAATAACGGCAAAGATTGATGCTGCTGTGCCTGATGCCAACTCTGGTAAATCGAGGAGTCTGGTATTTGTGTTCTCCCCATCAAAGAAGTGAGCTAACACAACAAGTCGCTTTTTGGTAGTACGATCATTGCTTTCATCAATCATGAGGGTAAATGGGTGAGTTCTGCAGTACTGAATGACGTCTTGGGTGTAGCCACGTGCAAGGCTCTCCTTAACAATCATCGTAGCCTTGGTCCTCCGACATGCAAACTCCTGCAAAAATATAATATTAAAATATAAAATTTTAATTTTTGACACGTGCCATAAATGCTGATTCATTGTAGATATGAATGATAATAATAATAATAATAATAAATTACCTTAGCTGTCTGTGAATCCGGAAACATAACTTTCACCAAATCCGAGAAGTGGTCCGCAGCTGTGAAAGCAATGTTGTGCTCAGCAAGAAAATGGCAGAAGAGAATTTCCGCATTTGTCGTTTTGTGGGATGCTGCAGGATTTGCGGTAGAGACGAAGTGCTTGGTTAATGGGACATGTGAATTGGTTTTTTTCACATTCTCCACGTGTCCGGCAGCTTTAAAGTGGCTCTTCAGATCGTAAAATCCACTCGCAGCAACTTTCACGTCTTTATTGCAAGGGACACAGAATGAGAATTGAGTGCCTCTTAACGATGCTTTAATCCAGCCAGCATATTCACCTTGAAGTAACTCCCATTCTTTCTGGTGTCGACCCGATCCTTGAGTTCTTCGTTTCTTACTAGGTGGCTCCTCCATGCTTGCTTCCACGATATTTACTCTATGTATATCTACGCATGCGCATGTCAGCGCATTTTTTTCCCCCGTACAAAAGTCGGTGTACGGCGTAAATGATTTGAAATGGTAAAAAAACGTATAAAATACGTATAAAAGGTACAAGTTGACAGGTATGAAATTTTCCAGATTTTGCTCTTCTCTGATGTACAAAAGTCTGATACAAGAGCCGTATATAGTGTTTGGCCAACTCGGTTTCAGCAGCGTAACAAGACGGCGTCCATTTATCATGTGACCAGCAGTTGACCAATCAAAGTGTGCCCAATAACAGCGAGTTGGCCAAACTCTCGATATATGGCTCTGTCTGATAATAGTGAGTAATGCCATCTAGTGGTGAACACTGTTGTAACACCTGCTCAGATCTTCAGTAAGGTCTAGCGAATTTTTATTTTCAAAAATTAATATAGGGCCAACCTGAGTGTCGGCCACCAGTTGCCCATGCCTGATTCACTATCTATCACATATTATTTTGTACGGAGAGGATGTCATATGGTTAGTGTTTAAATCTCTAGTAGTATATTAAAATATTGTTACTTTTGGTAATAAATTCTTCTGACTTTTGGTAACACCTTTAGTAACAAAGGTAGTGCAGTCTGTGCTATATATATATATTACAATGTCCTACACTTGAAATATAGTCGTAATGAGAAAGTGATAACACTGCGAGTACTACGGAAGTCATTTTGTTTGCTGATTCCAAAATGAACCAGTGGGAAGAATGGGCTGTAAGAATTGGCTTTGCGGGCCGGAATAGTGTGGCCCTTAGCGGCCCATAAAGCAGCTCGGCCCACCGAGAATTCTCCCGGTGCTTTAGATAGGCCTGGTAAAAAAAAAAAAAGTGCTGCACTTTGTTGGTCTAATTGTGTATGAGGTGAATCACCCATCATCTGTGTCAAATAGGCTCAATGTAGAGGAAAAGAGACATGAGGCGGGAAGACATTCCTAATGAAAACATGACATCCCCGGCTTAAGTCTTTATTATTTAATGTGTTCTTTGTTGATCACAGAATAACACAAGAAAGATCAATGAAACAAACATAATTTAGAATCGTATTCAAATTCAACGTCTGTTCCTTTGTGACACAATGTACTGTAGTTCCAGATTCTTGGTTTTCACCTGAAGTGTAAATATGACCATTATACTGTACTTTTGTATATTTAACCCATGTAATTATATATCATCGGTTTAATTTTTTTGACTATATAGAAAAAAAAAACAACAATAAAATGCACACTTGCTATAGACCAATCAAATACCAAATAAGGAATGCCAAGTAGTGAGACGCAAAGCAGCAGAAGATCCTTCCTTGTACTGGAGACCTTAAAGTCCCAGAGTGTCTTTTTGCACGTTGCAGCCCAACAGAGAGTTTGCAGCCACAACACACTCTGTGATACATGGCGCTATAAAAAACACACAAAAAATTAAGGGTGGGTAAATATATTGTTTCCCCTCCGCATCAATTCCATTTCAGTTCAACATGGCAGCAACAGCGAGCGCATTCTACTTTTTACATTCAGTGTCATTTTGGATTTTCCTGTAAATTTGCCTGCAAACTGCCGCCAAGCTTTGTCCACACACAGAAGACAATGGAGTCTCTGGGCACGTTCATATGCAAGAACCTTCAACTGTGCAGTCTGGTTCCTCTTCCTTGTTGGAGAATATTCAAATGAGTATTTACAGATGTTTTACAGCTAAAAATTTGACGGCATGATTAAATATTTTAAAATTGCCAAAATGTTATCATATTTATTTATGTTATTACATTTCTTACTGACCGGTCACGCTTGATTTGTTGAATCAAAATCAAAATGAATCACAACCTAAAGAATTTAAATTGTATGAAATTGTGAGGTTCTCGCACTGACTGCAAACAAAAACAAACACATACAAATCTGAAGTAATTACCATTCTGAGCCAGCAGCCATAACGCAGCCTTACGAGCAAGAAGCTGCCATTCGACTTGAACATCCGACTTGAACCCATGAAGCCAAACCAGAGCCAGAACGGTGGCCCACACGTTCCCGTCCACCTGAGCTCGCAGAAACGCGCATTACTCAAGTGGAAAAGGTGTCATAACACATTTGCAACAAGGTCCCACCTTGGCTGGTTTGGGCTGTTCCACCTGCTTGCTGGTCTTGTCCAGTGCAGCAGCCAGAGGCGGGTTGAGCTCCCAGTAGCCCGACGCTTTCTGGAGGGACACCAACTGCAGCAACGGGTCTGGAGGTGGCTGGACGGCTGAGTTGTGGGGAAAGGAAGTCTTGTCAAATATTCAACTGGAACTTCACTGGTTTGCAAATTTGGGGTTGTTTACGAGATAGGTTGCAGCTAAATCATACCTATATGCTGTACAATGGAACTAGTGGGGTCTGAAAAAAAAAAAGAATGTTTTTGTAGTGTGTTTATGTTGTTTTTTAAAAAATTGTTTCATGACGGTTTTTATTGGGGGTGAGTGAGAAATTTTTTGTGCACAAAAAACTCCCACATACAACCAAAAAAAACTCTCACACTCAACCAAAAAAGCCTCTCATACACACTAACACACTCTCACACATACCAGAAAGTGCTTACACATGAAAAAAATCTCCCACACACACACCAAGTAACCTCTCACGCACCAAAAAGCCTCCCAGATCTTGAGAGAGTGTTTTGATTAGTGAGTCTTACTGTGTATGTGGAAGTTTGTCTGTGTGTGTGTATGTCTTTCATGAGAGAGGTTATTCGGTGCGTGTGAGATTTGTGTGTGTGTTTTTTTTTGTTGTGTATGAGTTTTTGTAAGAATTTTGGTGATGTGTGAGAGCATTTTCAGGTATGTTTTTGGGTGAGTTGAAATGTGTGTGAGTTTATTGGCGAGCATGAGCGTTTGGAAGAATGTGTTTTTTTTGTGTGAGAGAAATTTTTGGTGCATATGAGAATTTTTTGGTGTGTGTTTTTTTGGTGAGTTTGAGATCTTGGAGTGTGTGTTTGTGTTTTTTTTTTAAACTGAGTTTTTGGGTGTCAATGAGAGAAAGATTTTAGTATTCTATCTGGTGAAGTGGGAGGTTTCTTTTGAGTTTTTTTTTTTAAAGTTAGATTTTTTGGGGGGTATTATATGGAATGTTTGTGGAATTCAAGAAATAAAAAAACTATTCTGTAACTAATTAAACTACAATTCCCAAATGACTGTTGGGTCTTCCTTCTTCTGTAGAGTAATTGTCATGTTTGGGTTCTGTTTTTCCTTGTGCGTCTCCCTTGGTCTTGTTAAGTGAAATCCTGCCCTTCCTCGTGTCAACCAATCAGTGGCCTTAGTTAGTTTTCGTTTGTTAACTAATAACCTTGGTGAGAGGTCATTACTACTTTTTTGGCAAATACGGCACCTCGTACTTTTTGGTCAAATTTCTAATGAAACGTCAGGTTCCACTGTTCGTTATGTTTGCTTCTCATATCTGATTTAGGAGCAGATAAGAATGACAAGAATTGCAGTAAAAACTTTTTGAAAACAATTACGGAAACAATCTTGTGCTATGTTTATTGAACTAAATGCAGCTTGGTGGTGTCTGTGTGTGCAACTCACAAGAATTAGTAGCCATCCCCTTGGAATCGGAGCCCATTGAAGTATAAACCGGACTGCTTGGTGTGCGACTCTTTGCACCGGTACTTTGTTTCTTCATTTTAAAAAAATCTCCCAATCCTTTTCCTGGTTGGATAAAGAACAGAAGGGGGGGAAAAAAACATATTTTTGTCAAGGCCAAGTAAAAGTATTTTATTTGCTTGTTAAACCGGTTTGTTCGATGATTTAGCATTTCATTCAATCACAATCCATAAAACTGTTTCTGCCAGATACAATTTTCATCCTTTTCTTCAAGAGGCAGTTGCTAAAATATTTAAATATTCCAATATTTGAAATTCTGCTGAGTTTTACTTGCTTTTGGTTGGAGGTCCTAAGGCACTAACCACATCTTCTGTAAATAAAAACAACAACAAATGACTACATGAGCAAATAGTGAGCATTATAAGATAAAAAAATTAAATGAAGTGTGTGTATACTCTGTAATTCTGTATATTCTATTAAATAACATTCAATACCTGCTGGTATCAAATCACATCAAATATAATACAGTAACTGTATCATATTTTATATTGTCTTATTTTAATGATATGACTGATAAATAGTTTGCAGCTATGGATATTGCATTTTATTTGACACCTTTTTATTTAATCTGCAATCATGGAATCGAGTCATGTATCGCAGGGGTGCTCAAGTTCGGTCCTCGAGAGCCCCTATCCGGCCTGTTTTCCATGTTTCTCTCCACTAACACACCTGATTCATGATCAGGCTCGTTATCAGGCTTCTGCAAAGCTTGCTGATGAGCTGATCATTAGATTCAGCTGTGCTGCAGGAGGGAAACATGGAAAACAGGCTGGATAGGGGCTCTCGAGGACCGAACTTGAGCACCCCTGATGAATCGGATTGAACGGAATTTTAAAGTATATTCACAAGGTTGTCAGAGTGCTGAAGGCAAATTTCAGTTTCATGCCAAAGTAGGGCTGTGCGATAGGGACAAAATTTCACTTTACCTTTAATGTGCTTGCCTATAATTTCTTTTACAATCTGCCGAGACATCTCTGTTCGCTTCCTCTGACCCATGTTTAGTGTGGTGCTTGTCACAAATTGAAATAGGCCGACTGACTGAATAATACGTTTGCAGACACCCGTGTTCCTAAATGGAGGACATATGGTTGAACATCCCTATGGTTGAATCATTTTCATCACTTTTGTCCAGGCCTTATGTATTCTTTTAGCTGTTAAACTAATGTGTTTGCTGACAAATAATTAAAACGCATACAAAGGCTTCCGTGTTAATACAAAAATGATGCTCCTTAGGTATTCAATATGTAGCTGCAAGAAAATAGTTAGTTTTTTCTTTCTCTTAAATCCCTGTCTTTATGATGCTACTTGCCGAGAGATCCAACTATAGCACGTGCACCTTTTCTGCGACCACCTTTGAGGGGCAGGGGGGGGATATTATATTGGAATTAGTGAGCAACAATATCCTTTTGGAATTATGCAATATAACATCCCATCCTTAGGAATTTATAGGTCGCTGTATAGGAAATGGAATTATTATTTTCAATCCCTGTATGCATAACACTACTTACCATCATTTTGAAAAGAATAATCACATAGCGCTAAAAAAAGAAAAGAAAAACATGACAATTAGTGATCCCCCAATTCCAGTTTGGACATGGATGATTTTCCAATGCACATATGCAATCTTTTAGTTGTTGGACTAATGCGTTTGATGCCAAATCAATGAAATGCGTGCAAAGGCTTTTTTCTGTTCCTTAATAATTCAATATGCAGCTGCAAGAAAACAGTTTTCTCCCTCAATCCCAGTCTGTACTGTATGAAGCTACTTGCCTCCAAGTGGATATGCACAGGCATAAATATCTTTGAGGGAAATAAAACAGGATATATTACATCAGAATTAGTGAGCAACAATATCAGTTTTGGAATTATGCAATATAACATCTGCTGCTGTAGGAAACTGAATTATTCTTTCCAATCCGTGTCTGCTAGATGCTACTTGCCTTGACTCATCATGGGTGGAGCTAAAAAAGAAAAACATGAGAATTAGTGATCCACAATTCCACTTTGGAAATAAGTGATTTTCCAATTATGTATTCTTTTAGCTGTTAAACTAATGTGTTTGTTGACAAATAATTGAAACACATACAAAGGCTTCCGTGTTAATACAAAAATGCTCCTTAGGTAGTCAATATGTAGCTGCAAGAAAATAGTTAGTTTTTTCTTTCTCTTAAATCCCTGTCTTTATGATGCTACTTGCCGGGAGATCCAACTATAGCGCGTGCACCTTTTCTGCGACCACCTTTGAGGGGGAGGGGGGGATATTACATTGTAACAATATCATTTTGGAAGTATGTAAAATGATATCCCATCCTAGGACTTCGATAGACAGCTGATAGAAATCAAATTATTTCCCCCCCAATCATTGTCTGCATGATGGTACTTGCCTCCACATGCCATTGGAACACCTTCGAGGGAAACAAAACAGAAATATTACATGGGGATTAGTGAGCAACAATATCATTTTGGAAGTATGTAAAATGATATCCCATCCTAGGACTTCGATAGACAGCTGATAGAAATCAGATTATTTTCCCCCAATCACTGTCTGCATGATGGTACTTGCCTCTGTATGCCTTTGGAACACCTTGGAGGGAAACAAAACAGAAATATTACATGGGGATTAGTGAGCAACAATATCATTTTGGCGGGAAAAAAAAAGGATTGTTAATAAAAGCCTTTTTCAGTTTGTTAAACTAATTTGTCAGATGGACAAATGATTGGAATGCATTCAAATGATTATGTGCAAATACAGTATGTAAATGTAACATCTCTTCTTCCATACAGTGGCTGAACACACACATGTAATCACAGAATGACAATTTTGTTATGCTAATTTAATCATCCCCCCCCAGCACTCACAGGCTCCTGGAACACGTCTGTGCAGCAGAGGTCCCTGAATGGCTTCCCTGTTGGCTTTGTTGATGGCAATGAAGGCTGTGAAGGAGCTGCTCACTCCTGATTGGACGCTGACATCCACTACCTTTTTCTTCACTTCCTCATCCTTCTCCGCCTCCAGACAGCGAATCAGAGTTCGAGCACCTAGCCTGTGGATGGTTAATCTGCGGAAAGCAAAGGAGTATAAAATCTCAGAAAATTATTATTTAATAACAGTAATGTATCTTTGTTAATCTATGTAAATCAATTAAATATAGTGAGAGACCGAACAATGAAAATGCTCGTCTACTGTGGTACATACCTTTTACACAAAATAAATAAATCAAAGCATGCAGACACTAAGTATTTTGTGATGAGAGCATTGCTCAATATATACAATATACTTTAGTGACATTTTTGTTTGGAGTGCCAAGAGATTTTTCTAATATCGACGACATACAAACTATTCGCACTCACACATGAGGACAATTTAAAACATGCATGTTTTTGTATTGTGGGAGGAAGGAGGCCCACGCAAACATGGAAGCCGGCATTACCCGGTGTCCTCCGTAGGTTGGAAAGCGAAGCCAAGCTTGTTCTGGAACGGATTGCCTGCTAGGCTGTACTTCACAGTTACACAACCATCTGTTTCCTCCGAACTCTGAGAAAACATTGCAGGGTAAAAAAAATTAAAAAAAAAAACTCCAAAGACAGATTCCTTTGCACTCATAGAGTTCTGAATTTGAAGCTCATTCATAGTTCAGATTTTTGGGAAAAGCTCCACTTTTTAATATTTGGGAAAAGCTTCACTTTTTAATATTCTGTGGTTTATGTTAGCTGGTGTAATTCCACAGAGGGGAGTTAGTTAGATATAGAAGATAAGGATAAAGTATATAAATATTCATAGCATATTAGAAATGTCTCTGTCGTGGTTGCTCAATACAATATGACAATAATGATAAAAGAACAAAAACATAACATACAAAGAAAAGGGATCTGTGTTCACGCTTGTCGGCAAATGCTATTTAAGCTATGGAAGGGAGTTTACTCTGAGCTGTTTTACCTGTCCGGTAAGTTGAGCATAAATGAGCGACCTTTGACCCTGGAAAATAGCTGTGAGAGGCGGCGACAGATGTGTGACAGACACCCCCTTTGGCAAATCCCACGTGACCGAGATGTCGTCCACAGCGGGTTGCAACGCAAACTGCAGCGATTGCATCACCTGGTGAAATGAAATCAATGATTTCATCAAGGTGTTTTAGACACTTGTGTCGGATTTGAGAAAAATCATTTGGCTCGATGTCCTGTGAACCTTTGCTTGCATCCTGTCGGCGCCTGTGATGAATTGAGCGTGACCTCCTCCCTCCTTAGCCAAACCATTGATGAGAGCTGTGCTGGCTCCTTCTCCAATACCGAAAGAGAAACACCTGCAATACAGTTGCTTTCATTCAAACGTACACTCAAACAAGACATAGTGACTATTTAGAACTAGGGGTGTCAGGCGATGACATTTTTAAAATCTTAATTAATCGCATGACTTCAATAATTAATTCACGACAGTCTCGATTAATCGCAAATTTTATATCTGATAATAAAATGTAAACATTTTTCAAGTTTTCATACTCTTAACATAAAAGTAGAAAAATGGTAAACTAGTCATTGATACAGTCATTTCACAATAATCAATAAACTTCAGTTAAAATTTAAAAGATGTACTGTACTGTAAAAAACGAGTGTGACATTGTTTTGTGTTTTGTAAGATGGTGACAGCTCAGTGCATTTTTCTTTTAATACTAAGAGCTATCTAATCTTTAACATGAAATTCTGCACATTTTTACACTTGTAAAATACAACTTGACCCCAGTACAGGCTTTTTAAGTAAGGGGCGGTCATTAATCGCACACTAAAAAAGAATTGTGGTCTTAAAGGAACTTTAAATTAACTAAAAATCAACACACTTATTTTGACACCCCTACTTAGAACATAAAGTGTCAGTGGTTTATTTAACCTGTGGGAACTGGAATTCTTCTTCACTAGGCTTGTAACCTCCTTGGTGTTCCCGACTTCACCATCAGTGAAAACAAATAGCTGAAAGGACAGTTTACATCTGGCTTAACATTGAAACAGTAGAGAAGTGTCACATGACATTAACAATGTGTATATAAAAGCGTTTGGCAAGCACTACCTGCTCAGCCTGTTACACATATTTTGAATGTGCGTGTGTCTGTGCTACAATGCCTTTGTACAGCCCAGTATCAGCAGTAGGAGTGCCCGGCCATTTCATACTCACCACAGATGCTGATTATCAAATGTATTACTATTAACTCATTCGCTGCCATTGACGGCTATAGACGTCAAAAATTCATTTGAACTATTTCTATTTAAAAAAAAAAAAAACTTTTTGTTAAAAGTATGAAAACCTAGAAAAAATTTTTTTATTGAACATTTAGAACAGATATAAAATTTGCAATTAAAATGTTTTTAATCGCCTAATGCCCCTAATACAAAAGAAGAAGAAAAGATTATTAAAAATTAGGGGTATCAGACGATTACAATTTTTAATTGTAATTAATCGCATGACTTCAATAGTTAACTCACGATTAATCACAAATTTTATATCAAAATAAAACCTAGAAAAAATGTTTTTATTGAACATTTAGAACAGATGTAAAATTTGCAATTAATCGCGAGTTAACTATTGAAATCATGCGATTAATTATATATATATTTTTAATTAATCGCCTGACATGATTTAAAGAAAAAGATTATAAAAAAATAGGGGTGTCAGGAGATTTTTTTTTTTTAATCGTAATTAATCGCATGACTTCACTAGTTAACGCACCATTAATCACAAATTTTATATCTGCTCTAAATGTACAATTAAAAAAAGGTTTTCATACTCTTGTTAACAAGAGTGGAGAAAAAATGTTAAACTAATGGAAATTGTTCAAATGAATTTTTGACATCTACACCATCAATGGCAGTGAATGAGTTAATTGTAATTAATCACGACTTCACTAGTTGATTTTTGATATCTGTTCTAAATGTACAATACATTTTTTTCTAGGTTTTCACACTCTTGTTAACAAAAGTGGGAACAAATGTGAATTGAATAGTTCAAATTCATTTTTGACGTCTATAGCCGTCAATGGCAGTGAATGTGTGCAGATATCTACAGAGGTGTTTTGCATTTGCTAATAAAACTCAATTTGTTACACCGACCAGCCCTACTAATTCTGAAGGCCTTGATTGAAATATCAGCAGAAAGAACATCCACATAGAACTAATATTGGAATTTAGGTTGTGCGAATAAATGTGTATTACCTGTCGTGGTTGACTGGGAATGCAGGGCTGGCTATAAATGTGTTGGAGGGGCTTAAGTATCTCTGTTCCACCCAAGTTTGCCTTTATCTCCTTGACAATCGTCAGTGCTTTTTCCATGGTCTTCTCACTGTACTCCATACTGTTACTGCCATCATACACACAAGAACATGGACACGTTCCGCGAGATCAAACAGGATGTTATTGATTATAGAATGAATGACATAGGGTAGATCCTTACGGGAAGATGTGTTCAAAGGAGGATCCAAAACTGTAAATGTTGAAGTAGCAGCCCATTGGCAAGCTTTTCAGAAGCAGTAGTAGAGTAACCTGTGCAGGAAGTGAGGTATAAAGAGTGAAAGAAACTATGAACTATGCAGAGCAATTTTTGTTTTTTTCAAAGACATCTTTGTTTTCTTCCCATTCCATTCATACACCGTAACACTCTATAGCTCAAGCCTGCATTCTATTCTGGGTATCAGTCGAATGGAAACAAGAACCGTTTGTGGCATAATTGACATTTTGATTACCCTGGCACTGTCGATGCGAGCACCTTGCATACTTCCGGATCGGTCCAGTAAGAACACAAACTCCCCCCTTGTGGCGAGCGAAGACATCACTTCCTGGGGGAACTCCGGGTAAACGCTCAGCATCACCGCCGCATCCCCCATCAGTGTGCCTGGATCACAACACAGCCAGGAAAAGTGAATTTGAAGAATTAGAAAGCATCCATACTCATTGAATGAAAAGCGTTTTAACTCACCAGGCTCGGCAGACGCCTTTCCTGCTTCCACCACAACAGCCGGCTGGTGAGCATCTTTGTAGTAAATCAACAGCTCGATATCCCTGTCAAACGTGTGTTCTGCAGCCAGTTTGACCTAAAATCCCCCAAAATAAATAAACTATGAATAAACAGTATGCCTCAAGTGTGGGAAACAGGAGATCACGTGAGTGTTTATACGTACGACCGCCTGGGTTTGCTCCTTGTTGAGGTACTGCAGAGGTTCCAAGGAACACTTGGAATCCACTTTGGACACCTGACGAGGCGAGGACAACCGGGCGGAGAAGGTCAGACTGTATGGCACTTGAGAGGCAGGGACGGACGTCACCTGGACGCTGCAAACTTCACTTCCTAGGAAAATTAAATAATCATAATAAGAATGAATATCGACGCCTTCTTAAAATAATAATAATAAGTCACTTTTTTCTGATTTTTTTATCAAACAAACAATTTAACGATTTGCATCATGAGGAGATGATTTAGGCAAATAATAATAATTTTTGCACACAAAAAAATTACTTAGGCAATTATTTTAAGAGGGTGACTATGAGTCTAAAAGCATCTGAATATATGGCATTTATTTCCATGCGATAATGAAAAACTTTCTTAAAATTAGAAGATTGGTTTGATATCTCCTGACCGTGCACAAAGATGGTAAATTTGTTAAAAGTAGATAAAAAGGCCTAACTTATTGTTTTATTCATCATTTATTTAAATTAATATATATTATAATTATGTGATAATATTTGACTATGAACTACTAACTTCGAAAACAGAATAAACAATTTAAAATATCATATAATCAGACATAAAATACTCAAGAGACTTAGCGTTAGTGACATTGGGTGAAATTTCAGGATGAACCTAATATGCACTATAGAGCTTTTTTCTGATTAGCATAGGGTTGCTTGATTATGAAGAAAATATTTATCACGATTATTTTGGTAATGATTGAAATCAGGATTAGGGCGATCATTTATTTTTTTGGTACAAAACAAGAAAATGTTTAAATGTAAAAAATATTAAGACAAATACAATTTTTGAAACACTATAATTATGCAATTAGTTATTTTGAAATTTAAAAAGGTTCAACTGTATGATTTTTTTTTTTTTATTAATAATCGTTTTGTTACGTTATGGTGATTTTGTAATTGTGGAGTGTAATAATTGAAATTGTAATTGAATTTTCATTAATTGCGCAGCCCTAGATGAACATAATTTAACCTCCTCTAGACTTTGAGTGCACATCCAACTTTTTCAAAATTCCAAAACCCCAAATTTCATCCAAAAGGCACATTTGCCTGGGGAGTAAATATTGAAAATAATAAATAATCTGTACATTAAAATTAGTGGTGGGTTGTTCTACCCTGAGGTTGGTAGCGAGGGTTGAGCACCACAGGCAGACAAAACCTCAGCGCGCCGTCAGCCTCCACAGCCAGCTCAGTGACATACTCCAGCCTGATGGAGGCGCTCTCTCCTGGAGGAAGACTCCCCACCCTCAGAGAGAAAACATCTGGGCTCTGATCACTCTCTTCCAAGAGGAAGGCCTGCTGCCCGGAACTCAGTGCATCGTCATACTCCTCTCGAGCCTGGAGAAGACAACGTGACGTTCACTTCAGACCGTCTTTTTCAACTCGTACGTCTTTGCGGCCGCGCTCACTTCCTGTTTCTCCTTCACATCAGCTACAATCTCAGTCTGTCCAATCTTGGCACTGAAATGGCAGACGGCAGCATGAGAAGGTAGAGGGAAGACAAAAATGGCTTCTATGGCTTTGTCCTCCTTGTTGTCATAGTGCAGTGTGGAAGTCACAGTGGCCACGTGGTCCTTCACCTCCACTTCGACTTCAATGGCCTTCAGAGGAACTGACACACACACATCAATGACATCAAATATCAGCGCTCCATTCTTACTGGCTTTCGTTATATGTACTTCCTTGAACGGTTTACTTCCTGCTCTTACACATTTACACATAAATAATGCTTTCAAGATGGCTAACAAAAGTAAACCCATTATTTGAACTTGTACCTGGCTCCTTGTTGAGAGTCAACAGACCACAGCGGCTCATCATGATGACGACGAATTAAGCGGTTTTATTGGTTTTGCTGCACACAACAATCACAAGACACAATTAACAGTTGCCTGGCATACCCAAATTGATTATTTCCTTTTTAAACTGCAAGAAAAAAAATGCAGTGAGGAAACACAGTGTATAGTGGTTTGCACATCTGTGTCACATTTCTGAGGTTCTGGGTTTGAATCTCATCACTGGCCTTGCTGTGTAGACTTTTGCCCCCATGTTGCAAAATATGCAAATTAGGTTAACTGAAGACTCTAAATTGTCCATAATTGTGAACGTGATTATCTTGTTCATATGCGATTGACAGTATGCACTTTGCTTATCGCCCACAATCAGCTGGGACAAGCTCCAGCTCACCCATAATCACCATAATGAGGATACGCAAAATACATTATGGATGCAAGGAAATATTGTGGAGCGCTGTTGCTATGACAGCGAATATAAATCAGAATGTGTTGTTCTCTGATACGAGCATCCTAGTAAAGTAATAGTTACAGTAAATATTTGTTTTTTCTTTGAAGCCATAAATATAACCCAATAAAATGATAAACTTCCTATGCTTCTTAGTGCCTGCTGTAGTCACTATCCTACAAAAAAATGCAGTGATTTTAATTTTGTATGATATCAGTCTAGAGTAAACTATGAATATAAAGCAATCAAATGAGAAACAGCTAGTACGGCGGTAATAAGTTTTGTGCCGAGTGATGTCTTCTCACGCTCGTACGTTTGCATGAATTAGACTTAATTAGTCAGGAAATTTATATTTGCTTACTACAGGCAATGTGCTTGGTTCATCTATCTATGCTAGTGGTGACAGGTAGTGATGGGAAAATGAAGCCTCATGAAGCTTCATGAAGCACTTTTACTCTTTTTTTTTTACTCCTCTAGATGGTGCTCTTGGTTCAAATATAAAGGCTAGTGCAATGAAAATGTATTACATTTCCACTGCCTTTTTAAACAAATAGTGCCATCTAGAGGAGTCAAAAAATATCACTAGTGCTTCATGAGGCTTCATTTTCCCATCTCTACTCAAAAGGTGAAGGTAAATAACGACATTTGTATCTACTTTCAGTGATATGTTTTGTTTGTTGGTAGCCTATGCAGTGAAACTTTCCTAATTATGTAAAATATGTGCTTTGGCTGAATAAAAGTTAGGAAATGTGTATACAACTGGCTCCAACTAGCAAAATCCAATTATGTGACTTTACAAAGATAACAATTATCACTTTTAATTGACGCCGTAGCATACAACGTGAGTATTATTTTTTACGTAACCCCTAGGCGTTATTGTGACCATTTTTTGGCTTTTTGTTGGTTCTGACCAAGCCATTTCAAAATAAAATACTGCCCACGGGTTTTAAATAAGAAAACGTCGTTAGAGAAAACAGACCAATATTACTTGAACATACTCCTACCTTCGTGGCGTACAACCTGTTTGGCTGTCCAGCAGTAAGTCTGTCAGTCAGTCAGTCAGCCCAACCCGGAAGAGCAGATCAGGGAAAGTCCGGCCCAGGCCACACCCACTCGGCGGAAATACTTGCCGTTCCAATTTAACCACTTGTGTTCACTGTTCAGTTTCACTTTCAGTTTGGGCTACACGCGAGTTTAGTACAAGCCAAGGAAACGTTTTAGACACTCTTTCCCAACAATACTGTGTGTTGTCTTATCGCTATTTCCGTTACACCTAGAAACGGTACCAAATACGTACATCCATTTGAATTAACACGGTTAGAAACAACAACAACTGTATACTGTACCTTAAACCAGGGGTGTCAAACACATTTTAGTTCAGGGGCCAGATGGAGGTAAAATCTATTTCTAAGTGTCCCGGACCGGTAAAATGATGGTATATAATTTAAAAACAATTTGTGTCAATTATATGCAGATTTTTGCTATATGTACCAGCCAAGTCCCTATTTTCCTCTTGAAAAATATAATAAAATAGAAAAATAAAATAAAATGTTCATAAAACACATATTTTGAGTAGAACATATAATAAAATGAACTATAAATAAATAAATAAGATGAAACACAAAATAGATCATCAAATACTTGTTTAAACTTTAAACATTTGATGTCCTTGACACAGAATCTATGATTACACACTGAAGAGAAACCTTTTGCCTGCTCAGTTTGTGGTAAAAGATTCACTGACAATTTAAAGGAACTTTGGAAAGTATTATGTAGTAGTTTTTTGAAACTTGAAGATTTTTCTTGTTGTGTCTAGGGCTCTTTTAAATATTCTCTAGGTGACTGACATTCAACCGCTGGTATGTGTATACCGCCTACATGATGAACTGGATGATGGCCCTCTCCTCCATCCTGGTGGTGCCGGGTTAGGCGCTGTATAAGAACCCTCAGTAAGGTGGGCCGAGTCCACCACTGAAAATGCAAAGTGAAAGAAGAAACACGATTTCTGTGAAGAAAAGCAAATAATTACCTATACGATTTTGGCATATCTCAATTCAACAGTGTCATTTGTATCCATATGTAAGCGTCTCCATGGGATGTGCTGGCCGAAGCCGCCTGACTGCTCGCTGGCCCTAAATAGAGAAAAGACATCAATGAAGAGGATCTTAAATGATTGTGACACAGCAACAACAACAAAAAACACACAGATGAACTGACTCCAAACAAACTCCCCAATAGAAGCATTTATTTATATCATTTAAAAATGAGAAAGTATCCCACGCCTTTGCTAACGTGTCGTGCTGTTCGACCCGATGTGGAAGTGAACACAGCTGAGTTGCTTCCCAGCCAATGGAAGTGCCAGTGTTGCTCAGCAAACCTTGACTCAAGCCATTTAAAAAAACGCCTTTGCTTGAGGCCATTTATTCAATCAAGTAGTCACAACCCATGTGTGTTATTCAAAACCTGACTCACAGCCTAACCCCCCACCCACCATGTTTGCACACTCATCCTCTGAAATGAACAATAGCTTCTTGTACGACTTTTTTTTTCCACTTCCACAATCTGTTTATTGACATTTTTAAATAGAGTAGATAAACATTACTGTAACAAGATGAAAATAAACATTGTTTACTATTTGGTAATCTATGTGGAGTGTTGCTTTTTTTTATTGATTTAGTTCAATCTTGAACTTTTCTCACTTTCTTTCTTCTCATCTTTTCACTGTTTCTGTTGATATCCGGGTTTTTGTTGCGATTTTCTCCACAATTTCCAGAAATGTCTCCCATAAGTTGAAAGTAAAAACTTGAGTCTGCAAGTCAAATGAATGAACCTGCAGGTAACTTGGGTCGACTGGAGACGTTTTCCTTTTGGATCGCACTCTTTAAAATGATCAGAAGACCAAACAAGTCTGTCATTTGGCTCAACGCCATCCCGGAGGAACGACTTCTTTGTTTTAGCCAGGCCTGAAATCATATGAGTAACTCTTGTTTGTTTATGATTGATGATTGATATACCACATATCCTGAGTGTGTATGCAATTCTAATTGCCACACACTTGCTTACTATATTGACCCGTGGTCAAGTTGAGTAGAGAAGCAAAATTACGGTTGGTTTGTGCACCTGTTGCCATTTCACTACAGCATGAGGAAAGGTTGCACACTTGAGAGAAGAAGTGAGGTATGTGACATTTACCTGTAAAACATGAACGGCATGTGCTTTTGTTGACTTTGATATCTTCATGTGCAAGATTGGAGCGTGGGTTTGAAAGAAAACGTAAGTTAATTATTGAATGTGTAAATGTTGATATTTTAGGTTTTAGTTTCATCGTGCTTAACAGTAGAATAACATTTAGCACGAGTAGAATGTTACACACTGTTTAATTGATGCCCATCAAAAACAAGCTTATTTTTCAGCTTTCCGTGCATTATCTTAATTTTTTTATTTAACCCTGGAGAATCCAAGAACCCTTTTCTTCTTTGGAAAATTATGAATTATACATTAAATGATTGCTATAAGTTCACTGAACACCAAAATATATGTTTTTTCATTTTTAACCCTTGTTTTTTGAACTAGCTCAGAGTTGCTAATTTATCAATATATATATATATAACATATTCTTAGGCATTCTGCAACATGATATGAAATAGATTAACAAAAAAACACAATTTTACCATCTGATGGTTTGCTGAGAAGATGGTTTTGTTTGGATTGATTTCCAGCTCAACAAAACAGCATGTTTCCAGCCATCTTGTCACCACCACTCTGGCTCATGTAAGTGCAATATTCATCCACTAGATGGCCCCATGCAGGGGTCAGAAGTGGCACTCTGGACTTTTGAAGTTAAATTTGTAAAAAAAAAAATAAAAAAAATAAAAAAAATCTTGTCTTTGTTATTTGAGTAGCAGAAATTATAGGGGCCAAATTTGACACCGTGGGTTCTCCAGGGTTAAATAAAGAAACGTAGCCATGATGTTCTGGAGATAACTTCAATTTACCGTGGCAAATGATTAACTGCTCAGCCAGTTAGTTGCTCATTACGTGACTTTGAGTGAGTAATTGGCATGCAAGTAAAACTGTACAGCAAGCAAGTGTTGTATGTGGCTATTGTATTTACTCACGTTGAGTTTTTAGGGAATGTGGGGGAAAATACGCGGGGTAAAACCGATCCAAGATGCACTCGACGAGAGAGGACATTGGGGTAACAAGGTGGAGTTTCTTCTGGCTGTTGCCGGGAACATTGTGGGCCTTGGCAACGTGTGGAGGTTTCCTTACTTGTGCTACAAAAACGGCGGCGGTAAGCAAAATGTGGCGATCGGCACTTCTTCCGAAAGTATCACCAAAGTGTGTGTGTCACGTTCAGGTGCATTCCTGGTGCCGTATCTGGTGTTTGCGGTGACGTGCGGTGTGCCGCTCTTCCTTTTGGAGACGGCCGTGGGCCAGCACACCCAGGAGGGGGGCATCACCTGCTGGAGGAAGCTGTGCCCACTGGCTGAAGGTGTTCATTGTATTCAAAATATATATATATTTCCACACTGTCAGGACAGTTCGGTGTTTCATTTAGGTCACAACATTTTGAGGAGTGTGAGATGTGAGTGACTCATTACCCACTGACTGAAACACAAACACAAATGTTATGTCAATGTAAGTGTGAGGTAAACATTAACAGCACTCAATTTAAACAAAAAACATGTGTGGTGGTGGGACAACATTTTGATTTTGTGGTACATTGTCATCTGTTATAATCCAGTTTTGATGACTGCATCTAATAGTAATAGCTTGCTTGTTGCATATTACCTGACAAAAACTACAGCCCTCCCATTTCCCTTTTTTTTTTCTGGAGAGCTCAGTATTGTTCATTCGGTAATTTTACCGATTTGACATGTCATCATCATTGCTCTCTTTTTTTTTTTTGTATGTGGGTGAGTATGTGTATGTGCGTGTGTGCGTGCGTGTAGGTGTGTATTCATTAGTTCACCTAAAACCTATTAAAAAAATCCCATACCGTTCACCTAAACCGAACACTTCCAGCCAGTCGTGAGGCCGTCAGGAGACCCGAGGAAGGACCAAAGAAAAGAAAGGAAAGTGAAATCCATAGAAAGGAAAGTGAAAGCCCTCCCATTTCCAATCGAATCACCAAATTGAATCATTGCTCTTGAAAATGTCACTTGAATGTATCGAGATACATATCGAATCATCTTTTATTGGAGAGATGCACATCCTAATATGAGGTGTCTTATTTAAATGTGAACACAGATGAATAGAGAGCATCACTGAACGTCAAAGGTGTGATGCGTGTCAGGTATCGGCTATGGGGGGCAGCTGATCCTGCTTTACAGCTGCATGACCTACATTATTATTCTGGCTTGGACTCTGTTCTACCTGCTGTTCTCCTTCAACTCCCAGCTGCCCTGGAGCACCTGCGACAACTACTGGAACACAGGTGAGGTCCTTTCTCTCTCTCTCCAAATATGGAACTTCCTGATTTCGAGTTTTTTTTTTTTTGGTCATTCTGTCAGCGGATTGTGTAGATGTTACAACGAAGAACCATACCAACCACACCAAAGGAACCTCAGCAGCAACGGAATTCTGGGAGTAAGGAAAACAATACACTAAAATGAACCATTTTACATGGCGCAAACATATGTTGTTGCTTTTAACCTGTGCAGACGTCGAGTGTTGAAAATCTCAGGTGGCATTGAGGAGGTTGGCAGCATCAGGTGGGAGGTGTTTCTGTGCCTCCTGGCTATGTGGGTCATTTGTTATTTCTGCGTCTGGAAAGGAGTCAAATCGACTGGAAAGGTGAAGTCCGTCAAACTGCAGCAAACACTAAAAAAGAAAAAAATAATAATTTCATGTCTTACCATTTTGTGACCCCCCTCTTTTCCAGGTGGTATACTTCACTGCCACTTTCCCTTATGTGATGCTCCTCGTTCTTTTAATTCGAGGACTCTCTCTTCCGGGAGCCATACAAGGAGTGGAGTTCTACCTTCTGCCTGAGCTGTCACGACTCGCAGACCCTCAAGTAGGACTCTCTTATATTACATACATTGTGATAAAGGGCAAATACATTTGGGTGTGTCATTTTGAAACAGGTGTGGCTGGACGCCGGCTCGCAGATCTTATTCTCGTACAGTGTTGGTGTGGGCACCCTGAATGTACTTGGCAGCTACAACACGCAAAGCAACAATTGCTACAAGTTGGTGTCACGGTGAAGCTAGAAAACACATCCATACACGCACTAAATGGCCACAACATTAGGTACACACGTACTGGCTAGGGCTGAATGAACAAATTCTGCTTTTAAAAGGTAATAATGAGTACAGTACCTTTTTTGACAGGTATCAATTTAATACTTCAACACGTATATTACTGTGGTTGTACTTTGCAATTGTGTTGAACACCACCGCACTATACCTATTATTTTAGTAAACTTATTTAGCTACATGATATATGAGCATATATCAGAAACATATCTAAGCAATAATGCAGATCACTTCTACATCTCGACAAAATACAGTAAACCAGAATTTAAATAATACAAAATAAATGTCTTTTAAGTGTTTATCAAAATTTACCATTCCCTTTGTTTCATTTTTTATAATCAAATGTACATTCAGTATCAAATGATAATGAGTATGTTATTTTTGTTTTAAATAAGCAAATGAGAGTTAACATTTACTGAAAGTGTGCATACATTTTTGAACACTAGAAAAGGCCAAAAGTATTAAACATGTTGGGACGCCCCCTACTGACAATGTTTAAAATGACCGTTTAATGCCATTGTTTTACAGTTAGTTGACTAATTGGACTATAAAATTGGAATTAAATAGAAACAACAACCCAAAATAGAACCAAATAAATATGTAAATAAATATATATACTTGGATGTTGGTAAAAAAAAAAATTATAAAAAAATTGTCCTCTCAAAAAACAAAAAAGTCCCTTTGGACAAATATATTGTGGGCTTTACTCAGCATACCACATGATCATCCCATCTGAAGAGTAGAGCTACAACCTACAAAAATGCATTTTTGTGTTGCAGGGACTGCCTATGGCTATGTTTGCTGAACAGTTGTACCAGTGTGGTGGCTGGCTTTGCTGTCTTCTCAGTGCTGGGATTTATGGCTCATGAACAAGGTGTTCCTATCGCAGAGGTGGCCGAGTCAGGTAAACTTGAACGTCTCGGTTAAGTCTCACTCTATGATAAAGAAGGGGTAAAAATATAAATGGATGTGGTGAAACTAGCCAGTGGTTGTGACGCTCTGAAGTCTCCAATGCAACCACATAAAGTTGCTAGATAGTTAGCTTATCACTTAACAAAACAGCTAAGCTAGCATTAGCACTGTAAACAAGCTGACATTTGTCACGGCTGCTACGTTGGCAGCATACAAATCACTTTCAAAAAAGTTTTGAAAAACATACAGACATGTAGAAGGAAAACAAAAAAGAACAATGGAATTTAATTTGAATCGGTTTGCTGTTCTACGTAATCAGGACTAAGCAAGTAATAATGCATGTCATCATTGTGTGACATGAAGACAAGATGGCGGCCCCTGTTGTGCTAACACACTTTCCTCACAAACAAGCACTCACTTTCACATCCCTGGAAAATGAAGCGTCTTCAATGAACCAAACACGTATGCATGTTTTACAATGTGGGAGGAACTAAGAGTCAAACCCTGAACCTCACATTGTGATGCAGATGTGCTAAACACTCTTCTGCTGTGCTGTCTCTAATTTTGTCTAATTCAATGTTGTAAACTGATGGTGCACGTGGATGTTGGTTACTAGGCCCAGGCTTGGCATTTATCGCGTACCCTCAAGCGGTGGCCATGATGCCGCTGCCTCAAGTGTGGTCCATCTGCTTCTTCGTCATGCTCCTCCTCCTTGGCCTCGACACACAGGTTAGACGTCCGTCTTGGTGATCTTTTCTGCTTGGGAGTGAGTGACCTCACGCCTCTGCTCTCTCTGCAGTTTGTCGCCATGGAGGCGGTGATGACGTCAGTCACGGACATGTTTCCAACATTGATGCGTCGAACGGGCAGGCGGGAAAGATTCCTCCTGCTTTTCTGCCTCACGTGTTTCTTCTTGCAGCTCATCATGATCACCGAGGTCGGAATGTTGGCTCGCATCACCAATGAATCCGTCTGTGCTGTCAAAAAAATAAGAATAATTAAAGGCCTTAACCCAATTGGGCATCACCATGTAATGAAATGCTCCATGTATTTTAAGTGAAATCAATTGGACGCTCATGTTGGGCACTTCATTGTGCTTTAGTGTACCTAATATTGTGGCCAGTGAGTTTAACTCATTCTCCCTGATGCCATCCTCAGGGAGGGATGTACATCTTCCAGATTTTTGACTACTACGCTTGCAATGGAGCCTGCATCCTCTTTCTCTGTGTGTTTGAGAGTTTGGCAATCGGCTGGATATTTGGTAGGTTGATGGGTGATGTCTTTATTTTTATTTTATTTTTTTGCGTCATCTTTTATGACTTATTGGCAAAAAGGACTTCAGATTTGGCAAGTTAAGGGTGTTAACGTGAGACAAAGTCATTTGCTTTGATACGAGTGAACATTGGCCGATGGGACTCCCCCTGGTGGTCAATCGCTAGACAAAAAGTATACTATTGAAGTAGTTCTAATATGGGCTTTGTTTTGTACAATTGCACATATTTCTCTCTGAAGGCGCAGAACGGCTGTGTGGCATCATAGCGGACATGACAAGCGAGCGTGCTAACACCTTCTTCAAAATCTGCTGGCGCTATCTGACCCCATTGGTTTCACTGGTGAGTCTGACTTCTATTTCTTGAGGTTTTTGGTGAAAGAATACACTCGCTTCACTGAATAAGAAACTCATCTCAAGACCTAAATGGTGTAAAGCGATGATGATATAGTTGTCATTTTTTTTCCCACCAGGGCTCTTTTATATATTCTGTAGTTGACTATCAGCCACTCACCTTCAACCGCTGGTACGTGTACCCCACTTGGGCTTACGTGTTGGGCTGGATGACTGCCCTGTCCTCCATCCTGCTGGTGCCAGGTTTTGCGCTATACAAGTTAAGCACTGCCACCGGAACCCTCCGTCGGGTAGGCCCAGTCTATTACTGACAATGCACTATCATCAAATAAGGAATACTTTTTTATGAATCAAAAAATGTTTTTAATTGCTTACTTGTGAATAGGATTTCGGTATAATTCATTAAGAGTGTTGTTTGTATCCATTTGTTAGCGTCTCCATGGCCTGTGCTGGCCCGAGCCGCCTGACTGCTCGCTAACCTTAAAGAAAGACGCAGCGCTGCAACACATCACTGAGGAGGACCTGGAATGATTCTGGCACAGACAAAAAATTAACGGATCCTTAACTCCCCAAAAAGAAGCAGTCATGTACATGATTCATCAGCTACAAAAAAACAACCACATTGGTTTTCACCTGACGTCCTCCTCTGGTTTATGTGGGGGGCTTCATAATCATCGCTGACTCGACAGACAGAAATGTTGAATGTCTCATCTTTCACGTTTAAAAAAAAAAATTCAAATAAAGAGATGAAGCCATGACTTGCCTGTTCTGCAGATGATTTATATTTCCCCTTGATACTGATTAACTGCTCAGCCGGTTGCTCATTATATGAAACATTTGATATACAAGTAAAACTGGACAGCCAGTGTGGGATTCACATTGAGATTTTAAGGAATGCGGAGCAAAAAACGTGGCGTAAAACCAGGCCAAGATGCACTTGAGGAGAGAGGACACTGGGGCAGCAAGATGGAGTTTCTTCTGGCTGTTGCCGGCAACATTGTTGGCCTGGGCAATGTGTGGAGGTTTCCATACTTGTGCTACAAAAATGGCGGCGGTAAGCAAATATTCCCTTCCGAAACTTGTGCAAATCTTAAAAGAGTATGTGTAACTTTTCAGGTGCATTCCTGGTGCCGTATCTGGTGTTTGTGGTGACGTGCGGTGTACCGATCTTCCTATTGGAGACCACCATGGGCCAGCACACGCAAGAGGGGGGCGTCAGCTGCTGGAGGAAAATGTGCCCACTGGCTGAAGGTGTGCAACACTGTCATGTATGAGCTTGCGATCCTGAAACACAAAGCATGAAGGAGCTGGCTTGATTAATTTTCCTCGAACTAATTTAGACGGCCTAGATTCTAGATAAGATTGGAGTGGTTGGTTTTGAGTTTGCTATTTCAACAAGCATTGTGAACCATACCTGGTAGGTGCAGAAAAATCGGAGTGATTTACAGAAATCTTTGGAATATGATAACATCTCTGTTGGCAAATCTAGAATAAGTAAAATATTAAACAAGAATGGATGTTATGGGGAGAACACCACAGATTTGTTGCTGTTCCAAAAAATACATTACCACAGGTTTGAAGTTAGAAAAAGAGCACATGGATGGTCAAAATAGGACAAATTAAACCAAAGTTTAGTTGTTTGGAAGGAAATGCAACCATATGTTTGTAGTGACATCACAACTTCATACCGACTGTGCAGTATTGTGCCGGGAGCAACATGTTTTGGGGCTGATTTGTTAGTCCAGGGCCTGGACAAATTGCTATCAGCAATGGCAAAATGAATTCCCAAGTTGATCAAGATATTTTGGAATTGAACTTAAGACCATCTGTCTGCCAATTGAAGCTTGACAGAAGATGGGGAATTTAACAGGAGAGTGACCCAAAGGACAAAATAAAGAACTGAAGAAGAATGTTCATTTTTAATCTTGTACAATGAGTTCCACGTAAGAAAATACACTTTCTGAAGACCTGATCCCGAAAAGAAATAAAATGAAGCGGCATGACCTCAAGATACCAATCAGCCCTGACATCAAATATGCTTGCGTTGTGAAAAAACAGCAGCGTGTGATGCATGTCAGGTATCGGCTATGGGGGGCAGCTGATCCTGCTGTACAGCTGCATGACCTACATTATTATTCTGGCCTGGGCTTTCCTCTACCTGCTGTTCTCCTTCAATTCTACGCTTCCCTGGAGCACCTGCGACAACTACTGGAACACAGGTGAGGTCAGGTAGGTGTGGTGTGTGTGTGCCTGTGCCTTTGTGTGTGCGTCCGTGTGTATACCTTTGCCACTTGGTCACAGTGGATTGCTTCGACATTACGAGGAATCACAGCAACCACACCAAAAGAACCTCCGCCGCAACGGAATTCTGGGAGTAAGCAAGATCACATTAAAATAGCATCTTTGAAACATTTTAAGTGATGCAAAATATATTGACCTTTTTTTTTTTTCAAACCCTGTCCAGACATCGAGTGTTAAAAATCTCAGGGGGCATTGACGAGATTGGCAGCATCAGGTGGGAGGTGCTTCTGTGCCTCTTGGCTATGTGGGTCATTTGTTACTTCAGCATCTGGAAAGGAGTCAAATCAACTGGAAAGGTGAAAGAAAGACATCAAAATGCACCAAGGACCAAGAAAACATGTCACTGAAATGAGCCCTCATCTCACCTAGGTGGTGTATTTCACTGCCACTTTCCCTTACGTGATGCTCCTCATCCTTTTGATCCGAGGACTCACTCTTCCGGGAGCCATACAAGGAGTGGAGTTTTACCTTCTGCCTGAGCTGTCGCGACTCGCAGACCCCCAAGTAGGACTGTGATACATCCACTCTGATGGATTGGAGGGCAAAGCACACTCATGGAAGCCTTTTTTTTTATTTTTAAAACAGGTGTGGATGGCAGCTGGCTCGCAGATCTTCTTTTCGTACAGCATCGGTGTGGGCACCCTCACCGTACTGGGCAGCTACAACAACCAAAACAACAACTGTTACAAGTATGTGTATTTTGATACATGGAAATAAAGTTCTTCTTGTTCTCTCAATATTGGTCAGAGAATACCGTATTTGTGTGTTTCAGGGACTGCTTTTGGCTGTGCTCGTTGAACAGTTGCACCAGTGTGATCGCTGGCTTTGCTGTCTTCTCGGTGCTGGGATTTATGGCTCACGAGCAAGGCGTTCCTATTGCTGACGTGGCGGAGTCAGGTACAGTGAACCCCCACATCATCATCATCACAGTTTGGCATATCTTGTTTTTGCTGAAAAAAATCATCTATTTTTGTAAACGTTTTGTGGTTAGCGCTCTATTTTGTGGTAGGATTCTCCCCTGGTTCCTACCAATTTCATTAGGGGTTCACTCGATTAAAAAAAATATGTTTCTTGATTGTATTTGTGTTTGGCATTGAGTTATAATTGCCATATTAGTGCCAAGGAACAATGCTGAAGTGGGTTGAGGAGCTTTAATCAAACAAAAGTAGTTCAATTCAGACCCTTTTATGAGGGTCGCCACATCAATTACGTACTAACTTGCCAAAAGCATCAGTTAGCAGTTTTAAAAACCACAAGCAAGATTTTAATGTAGCCTTATTTTACTATCCCCTTCCCACCACTCCTTCGAGTCTGAAAAAAAGTAGCATAGTTGTTATAAATAGTTACAGAGAACGAATATCTCGCTTCAACAAATTTGCGAGCAATGCTAAAACTAGCATTAGCACCGAAAACAAGCCAACGTTAGCCGAGGTTGCTATTTTGGGCGCATCGCTTAAAATTCGTAATGGAGTGTTCCTTATCACTAAGCATTATCAATTTAAAGTTTTTTTTTCTTTTTCAGAATATACACCCAATTAAAAATAGAAAATAGGTCATCAGTGTAGCTGTCGAGAGGAAATGTTGCTAATTCCACACCTTTGAAGTTGAGTTTCCTGGGATCCCTTCATTCTTCTTTTGTTTGCTAGTCTTGTTAGCAACTAACAACACAACTAAAACTGAAAAACATTTTAGTTAAAGAAATTACATTTTAAAAACGACAATTCTTTAAAAAATAAATAAATAAATAAACGAAAACTGTTGTCAGTTAATTGAGAAGGGTATTTTACTTTACTACACAATACATACTGTAGTTACCTTTTTGTTTTTTAATCTCTCAACACATAGACTACAGTACTCCATTACTAATAATTCTAAAACTAATAAATAATAACTACGATATTGACTATACGAAGAAAATGAGTAACATCAATGATTTAAATGTTACAAGTGGATGTTGGTTCCAGGTCCAGGATTGGCGTTCGTCGCATACCCTACGGCGGTTGCCATGATGCCGCTGCCTCAAGTGTGGTCCATCTGCTTCTTCGTCATGATCATCCTCCTGGGGCTGGACACACAGGTTCGACGTCTGTCTTTGCTCTAGCTCCTTTTTGTCATGGACGTGACCTCGAGGCTTTGCTCTCTCTGCAGTTTGTTTCCATGGAGGTGGTGATGACGTCAATCACGGACCTATTTCCCGCAGTAATGCGTCGGGCGGGAAGACGGGAGCGTTTCCTCCTGCTCTTCTGTCTCGCGTGTTTCTTCTCACAAATCGTCATGATCACCGAGGTCGGAATATTGGCTTGCACTCGTAATGAATCAGTCTGTGCTGTCAAAAACACACTTTGAATGCCATAAGCACGTGATGAAATGGTTTTCTTCCCATGCATAATATTTCCCAAGCGTGAGTAAGGCCACGAAGAAATCGCACTTTACTCCAATGTGAATTATACAGTTTGTAAATGTACTATCCCCTCAAAACAGTTCAGATGCCCTATAAATAGATGGCCTGCTTTATGCTATATTGCCCCCACTATAAACATTTTCACTTGGGGTGTAATCACTTTTGTTGCAAGGCAATTAAGACATTAACGGCTGTGTGCGGGACTACTTTACACTGTAAGTATATATTTTTTTCAGTGTTGTTCCATGAAAAGACATTTACAAAACCGTGAGGGGTGCATACAGGTAGTCACTATTGCAAGTGAGTCACTTTTTTTTAGGGATACCTGCACAAGTTTATGAGATACAAGTAGTGGTGGACTATGGAGCTTTATGAAGCATTTTTGATATTTTTTTTACTCTTCTACATGGCACTCTGGGTTTAAAGATGCAGTGGAAATTGAATCAATTCCCATTGCACTAGCCTTTATTTTTAAACTAAGAGGAGGAAAAAAACGCAAGTGCTTCATGAAGCTTCATTTTCCCATCACTAGACATAAGGTGTACCTAATATTGTGGCCATCCATACATTTTCTTAACCACTTGTCCTCTCAAGGGTCGCGGTGGTATTGTGGCCAGTGAGTTTAAATAATTCTCCCTGCTGCCGTCTTTAGGGCGGGATGTACATCTTCCAGATTATCGACTACTATGCTTGCAACGGAGCCTGCATCCTCTTTCTCTGTGTGTTTGAGAGTTTGGCAATCGGCTGGATATTTGGTAGGTTGATGGGTCATGTCTGATTCTTGGTTCAGTGCACAATCATTTATGACTTATTGGCACATAAAAAAAGGGTTAGAGATCTGACAAGCTTTGATCAAGGGCTTTAATTTGACGTATGAATTGGTGTGATTTGTGGAGAACAGAATATTTTACCATGTTATGAACAGTGACCATCAAAACTCCCCCTGATGGTCAAAGTGAATCAATACAAAATATGATAGTAGTATTTGGGTAGATGCCACGGACTTCTGGGTTCCACACGTTAGCGTCATTTCCGGCCACTGATGGCCGCGTTCCAACATGCGCATCTTCACTACTGCCCCCCAACCCCCCAATCGCGCGCTTCCGACCACCGGCGGGAGCGCGCAGAGCGTCTCAACTTTCTGAAATGCTTCGGACAACTGAGACAGACACACTGCACCCTCGCACCCGTCGACGGGAAAGCGCAACCGAGGGGCACAAAGGCAGAAGGGCAAGAATTGAGACGCGGCCCACACTCGCAAACAGGAAACGGAAACAAAGCTGATGTGTGAAAACCAGGATAGTCGCAGGTCCCGCCTCCTCCGTGGCATATACCCCATTATAGTAGCTCATAATGAGCTCATTATTATGTGCTGTTGTACATACTTGTCCATGAAGGAGCAGAGCGGCTGTACGGCATTATAGCAACCATGACAGGCAAGCGTGCCAACCCATTCTTCAAAATCTGCTGGCTCTACCTGACCCCCTTGGTTTCACTCGTGAGTGAGAACATTTTATTTTTAAAACATCAAAATGGACAGGCAGGGGCTGAGCTACATGGTGATCAAAGGTGGCTGATTGTTCAACCACACCTGAAAAACTGTGGGGGTTTTTTGCCCAGGGCTCTTTTACATATTCTCTAGTTGAGTACCAGCCACTGACATTCAACCGCTGGTACGTATACCCCACCTGGGCCTACGTGATGGGCTGGATGATGGCCCTTTCCTCCATCTTGCTGGTGCCGGGCTGGGCGCTATACAAGTTAAGCACCACCAGCGGAACCCTGACTCAGGTGGGTCAAGAAAGAACCATACATGTCCTATGAATACAAAAATAAATACAGTATGTGATTATGGCATGTTTCCATACAAATTTGCATTTATTCATTAGCGTCTCCATCGCCTGTGCTGGCCCGAGCCACCTGACTGCTCGCTGGGCCGAAAGAGAGACGCAGCGCTGCATCGCATCACTGAGGAGCTGGAATGATTCACATGCTACAAAAAAAATAACAGAAGCAGTTATAATATATACATGAAAGTATCCTACTTTACTAAAATGGTGGCGTGACCTTCACATGCAAAAACTGGATAATTTTTGCTTCAGGCACACGAGATAATTTTCATACAGAAATAAACTGACAACAGTTTTTACCTTTCATTTATTTAATTAAAAAAGACATTCTATAAACAATGCAATTTTGGCAGTGCGCAAATAATTGAAAGTGTCGCTGAATGTTAAAAATGAGGATCATGAAATCGAAAACCACACCTGCTGCACAAAAGGAAACGACGGGTGCTGGACTTGTGATAATAGGAAACCGTTTTTTAAGGCGATAAAAAATGATAAAAAGGCATGTAGTGCAACAGCCGATTTTTATAAGAGGAGGCTGGTTTTAATTCCACTTTTGGTTCTCCGTGCCTGTCAGTGGGACAGATTTTGTTTTCTACTCACCAATTTGTACTGCTTAGTGGCAGTTTTTTTTTTTGTAAACCCATTACAACATAAGACAAAAATAATATTCAAACATCCCCCCCCCCCAAAAAAAAAAACATCAGCTCATTTTTCTCTTGGTTGTAATGTTAAACAAACACCAAAGGACTGTAAGAGTCAAATATTACGACTAATTCATATCTTTGTTGTAAACGTTGAAGGACCCCCCCCCAAAAAAACTACTTTGCGGCTACAAACTGCAGGCAATGAAGCACTGTTAATTTGTGCATTGGTGTAAGAATACAAAAAGGCACGCAGAGTTACCTCGGTACTTATCATTTGATGTTTTATAATTCTGGACTGGAAGTGCATCTGAGAGGACCATAATACCCCTACAGGTGCACTTTAGAGCCGAATCCTCAATGTGTTAGAAATTGAGTGAAAAATAAAGAAAAAAGAGCAATGATGATGTCAAATCGGTAAAATTACCGAATGAACAATACTGAGCTCTCCAGAAAAAAAAAAGGATATTGAGTCTTTGTTGACTTTCCACTGATGGCTAAGGCACAACAACTCATGCTAACCAGTGGAACTATCCGGAGGCATGAACGTGACCTCGTCGGGGGAAGTCTCACTTGACAAGAACTCTCGGCGTGGTTCTACACGCGCACAGTTCTGTCCTGCTGTCAATGAGAGAAGGCCGGACGGGTCCGAGCCCTGCGTGGTCTCGTTCCCTGCAATCTCCAAATGGTCAGCCGATTCCGAGCAAGCGTGCGATTTTAAATGCGTCAGGTTTTGCAGGTCCGGATAGCAGTCGGACTCGGCCATGGTCCTGTATACGTTTTGCCAGGTCGCGCCGCCGCCCGGGCTGCCGGCGGCGGCCTGGCAGAGCAGCTCCGTGTGCCGGCGCAGCTCGGCGATCTCCCGCTCAGTGGCGTTGCTCTGGCGCAGGAGCTCATTGGTGCGCAGCGTGATGTCCAGCAGGCCGGATTGCCGCAGGATCTCCGCGGTGTTGAGGAAGCGGCGGTGGCGACCGCTTGTGGGCATAGACGCGGATGGACTGCAGGGGGCTGAATTCGAGGATTCCCGAGTGGGACTGGAGGAGGATGAAGATGATGACGTGGGCCGGTCCAAGGCGGAGGATGCCAGGTGCTGACTTGCGGCCACGGGTTCGAGATCTCCATTGTGTTCTGTGCACACCCTCTTGCTCAAATTCTGCGCCTCGTCGCTCAACGGAGATTTATCAGGAGGCTTTTTGCTGGGGTGCGGTGCAATGCGAGGATAAGAGTTGAGAATGGGTAAGTAAGTGTTGACTTTCTTGTTCTTCTGAGAGGAGGGCTTGTGCAGCTGGAGGGCGGTGGGCATCAAGCTAGGCTGCTGAAAATGAATCATGTGGGCGCCAGCGGAACCAGTGGCTTCACTGCTACAGTTCGTCCACAGAAGACGGCCACTTTTTGGGATGGTTTCTGGCTGGAGGGGTTAAGGGTGAGAATCAGGAGGGATGGGATAAAAAAAATAAAAAATACACAGTAGACACTCAGTTCACAAACGCCCTTGTTCATGGGCTAATCAGTTACAAGGAAAAATTTGGAACAAATATTGCTTCATAATTAAGTCCCGTGGAGTTAATTATGAAGTTAATTATAAAGTTGTGCTTTAGCTCACACAGCGTTAAAGTTGTTCGCTCCATGGACAAAATTGGCGCATAATTGATACCAATTGAAATGCATTGGGCAAAAAAACTAAGCAAATTAGAGCTGCACCAGAGCACAAAAAATATGTAGCCACCAATGCTTCTACTTATCATCTTCAATTTTGGGATTTAAAAATAAACTTCATACATTTTTAGACTTTTCTGACTGTCAAATTTCTGGCATTTTTTTGGCAATTTTATTGACATATTTTGATCATTTTCAATTCAATTCCAAAGATATTTAATGGTGGTTTTCTGAATTTATTTAGTTTTTTGGACATTTTATGGTTACTTTTTGAAGAAAAAAAAAATCTTGCCTTTTTTATTCAATTCTAACATTTTTGGCAATTTCATTGACATTTTATGATAATTTTTAATTTCTGGCATTTTTTTTGGCAATTTTATTGACATATTTTGATCATTTTCAATTCAATTCCAAAGATATTTAATGGTGGTTTTCTGAATTTATTTAGTTTTTTGGACATTTTATGGTTACTTTTTGAAAAAAAAAAAAATCTTGCCTTTTTTATTCAATTCATACATTTTTGGCAATTTCATTGACATTTTATGATAATTTTTAATTCCTGGCATTTTTTGGGCAATTTTATTGACATATTTTGATCATTTTCAATAATTTCAAAAGATATTTAATGGTGGTTTTCTGAATTTATTTAGTTTTTTGGACATTTTATGGTTACTTTTTGAAAAAAAAAAAACCTTGCCTTTTTTATTCAATTCTAACATTTTTGGCAATTTCATTGACATTTTATGATAATTTTTCATTTCTGGCATTTTTTTGGCAATTTTATTGACATATTTTGATCATTTTCAATTCAATTCAAAAGATATTTAATGGTGGTTTTCTGAATTTATTTAGTTTTTTGGACATTTTATGGTTACTTTTTGAAAAAAAAAAAACCTTGCCTTTTTTATTCAATTCTAACATTTTTGGCAATTTCATTGACATTTTATGATAATTTTTCATTTCTGGCATTTTTTTGGCAATTTTATTGACATATTTTGATCATTTTCAATTCAATTCAAAAGATATTTAATGGTGGTTTTCTGAATTTATTTAGTTTTTTGGACATTTTATGGTTACTTTTTGAAAAAAAAAATCTTGCCTTTTTTATTCAATTCTAACATTTTTGGCAATTTCATTGACATTTCATGATAATTTTTAATTTCTGGCATTTTTTTGGCAATTTTGTTGACATATTTTGATCATTTTCAATTCAATTCAAAATATATTTAATGGTAGTTTTCTGAATTTATTTAGTTTTTGGGACATTTTATGGTTACTTTTTGAAAAAATCTTGCCTTTTTTATTCAATTCTAACATTTTTGGCAATTTCATTGACATTTTATGATAATTTTTAATTTCTGGCATTTTTTTGGGCAATTTTATTGACATATTTTGATCATTTTCAATTAAATTCCAAAGATATTTAATGTAATGGTTGTAATGGAATACAGTTAAAAAAAATTGTAATCCGATTACATAACGGCGGTACATGTATTCAGTTACTCCCCAAGCCTGTTCTATTGATAAGAGTATAACCTAATTTTGCGTTTAATTACCTGTTTGAATATTATATTGTTAAGGATGTAGATGGGCTGGATTGCTTGGTCCCTTGGCATGCGTTTAGGATTGCCAGCTTTTCCTTTTCCACCATCTTGGCTTTGGCCAGACGCCCCATCAGCACCTGCTCGCGTTTGATTTTTATTGCTCTGCCGATCCGCGTCCGTCCGCTGCCAATCGTTGTCTAGAATATACAATAGGCATTGGGAGGAAAGCGTCACAAGGTTCGAATGTTTAACTTCAACTCACCGGAGTAGCCAGAGTCCTTTTCCGAGCTGCAGCGGGAGCCACGCTCACTGCAGTCGTCGGAGTCTTTGGTCTCTCTAATGGCCCTCAGAGTGAAACTGTTGCTCTTGTCTTTGGCATTCTTGCTGCTCGCGCGATGAGACGTGCACTTGCCCAGGACGAGCTCCTCTTTTACCATTCTGGCTTCTGAAGACAAATAAATAAATAAAAATCAACCATCCCTGGATTTGCGACAGCACGTGTCCTCATTATGGGTACGCGGGTGAGCTGGAGCATATCCCGGCTGACTTTGGGTATGAGGTGGGTGGGGCACACCCAGGACTGGTCGCCAGCCAACGGAAAGGCATGCCAATTCGTCATTACCAGATCTATTCAATGCGTTCCTGATAAAAATAAAAAAAATGTGCGTACACTGGCCTTTGTTCCAGCCAGTTGGAGATGTAAAACAGGTTGTGGCCCTGCCATTCACCCGTCAACAAGCTGGAACACAAACTGCAATGAGTTTTTCTTCTTTTCACTACAATAAAAATTACACCATAGAAAGCGGAAAAATATGTGTCGACGGTGAAATCATCCGGCCTGCGATTACCTTGTGCCAACGTCAACGGGGTGCGATGAGCATTGGCGTCAAACTCGAGTGCTCCAAGCAAACAATTTGGGGAAGAGGTTGTGATGTGGGTTCAAGAAACAAACAAGATAAAGGTTTTATGATGGAAACAGTTTGAACCAGGAACAAATCAATTAAATCCAATTATCTATTTTCTATAGTTCTGGAGCCTCTCCAAGATGGCTTTGGCAGAGAGGCGGGGTACACCCTGCCCAAAAATTCCCGCTTCTATTCACACATATGGACAATTGAGATTCATCACTGTGTTTTTGAAAGTTGCCGGATAAAACCCATGCAAGCGCAGGCAGATTTTGCAACATTGAACCTCCTGCAGGATTATGCTGACTGTTAGGTCTGTAAAACTGGTAACCATGGCAGCTTTCACATGAGGTTACATAATGTCCACACACACACACACATCATTTTCATCTGACGTGCGCTTCAGATGATAAATTCTTTTCACCACTCTGAACTTGTGTTTTTGTGTGAAAGAATTATCTTGGGAGAGCAGCTAGGTTGTATTCTGACATCTTGACATGCAGGTTAGCTATACCAGATGATGTGCAATCTGAGAGAACAAGATGTTCTCAATCGTGTTCCGTTTAACCTTGTTTACATTGCGCAATCCAATCCTTCAGTTGTCATTGGTGCACCTGTCACATTTTGTACATTGCGGACTTATCTTAAAAAACAATTGTCATGCAAAACTTCCGACTTTAGTAGTTGTTGCTTTCTCTTTGGCTATTTTATACAAACTCTCTTTGTCGAGGCTGCTCAGTACCAGAAAGCTAAAGTTTAGAGACAGAACAATTATGTTCTTTTTTCAGGACCAATACTGATTATTAGTGGTCAAGGAGCCCGATAACAGATATTTGGAGCCGATATTTAGTTGCAGTTGAAAAAAAGGTAAACATTGGTCAAAAATGTTGAATACTGTAATACAAATACTTATCTTTAAACATGCCTTTAAGCCTTTAATGTTTATTAGTGAGGGGACAACAAAACAAACAACCTTCTTTCAAAGCTTGTTGGGTATTAGGAGGGATGCACAAGACGATAAAAAGCAATTTCAAGCCATATCGCCCAGCCCTGAATACCGTACCAAGCACGTGTTATCCATCTCATCCCTTCCCGTCATCTGGAAATTACAGGAAGTACGTGAAGGCAACACACCACCCTCCCCCTCCTATTATGTAACATCCAACTTCACACTACAGCCGCTTCTCAACACAAACACATTCTACTGTTTTGCGTGCAAAAACACCTAAAATCATCCGACACGATGATTGTCTGGCCAACAAACACAACTGTGTGCTGCTAATAGACGGGTAACTGAGTAAAATATGTTAGTTCGTCGCCGGCTTGAAGAAAAAGTTGCGCCCTATGATAATATCGTGTATTATTGAAGCTGTGTGTGAATGCGTGCAGTGCGACTATAACTTGTGTTCATAACTTACCTCCAGATGTTAAACAGCTATTCCCAACACTGACAGCCGATTCTCCCAATCGGCTCGATTATACGACGCCGAGCAACGCCGTTTCTCTGACTCGGAACCATGTCGGAAGTGTCTGTCGGTGTTTAAGTACAGAAATACTTAATTTAGCCTAATCTTTTTAAACGCCTTCTGATATTAACATGTGAAACGGGGTGTGATATGTCCGACGGACAAAATAGCTTGAACGCAGCGGCAGCACACTCGGTCCATTTCAAAATAAAACAAAGTTACAAAAGAACACCATGTTATGCCAAAAACGACGTCAATTTGAATTACACGAATGGCAAAAATACACTCATCTTGGCAATATACTCTTAAAGTTACACTTACCATTACGTTGATCCTTCAATGGCACATCGAATGGCCTTGTTTTGAAATGCCGAATAGCACACTGTCGTAAACTTGACGCCGCACAACCCTACGCGACTACAAACTGTTATAAAAGTGTCACATAAAACATGAACGTGTTATTCGCGTGGGCTTCGCGTGTCACACGAGGTCGGATGCTGGTCATATTGTCACTGTCTGGAACGAATGTAAGGTGTTTTGCAAATGTCTGCTCCGTAACCCGAACTGAACCCACGGCCTCACGTCACATTATTGTTGGACCGCTGCCAGCCGTGTGAATGAGCTAAACGCCCATTGGTCGGCCAGACAACTACAGGAAGAACCAATCAGCGCTCGGATCACGTAAGAAAGACGGAAGTCAAGGGTCTTACTAAGTCGGTCACGTATTTACATTGCGTTTAATTTGCTCGTTTTTAGAGCAAGTGTATTTAAAACGATGAAAAGACGAAACATACAAGAGCAGTGAATACGCCGAGCTACGGCTTCACCCGTTTTTCCAAACCTTTTACTACAGCTAAAACAAAATTGTAAGATTTGTGTTGTGCATGCTGTCGCGTGCATACTGCGGGCTGCATAGAGAGCCAGCATAGATAAAGCCAAGGTACAGGACTGGGAGGTCATTTAAGGACAGCTGCTGCCCCACACTGCACAATAGCTCTTGAGCATGCTGTCTGACTGTGAGGGTATTTGTGAGTTCCGTTTGGGTGCAGGGGGTGTTTGAGTAACTCCTCATCAAGTAGTTTGCAGCAGACACTTTATTTTTACATTAAAAGTTACATTTTCACAAACAACCCACATCCTTGCCACAAAAAGAAAAACAAAAAAATAGACATGAATACAATTTCAAATATTTTATAAATGAGCTGCAATGTTAGATCATAAAATAGACAAACATTAAGATAGTAACAATGTTTGCCAGCATATTATTAACCCTTCTTCCTCCCCAGGTTAGAGGAGTCAAGTTAGGACTTGAGCGCCAGTCAAGTGCACGCGGCCAGCAGAGCAGAGGCGCTGTTAAGACCAGGGTGTCTGCTGACGTGCATGGTTTCCCGGGAGGAGAATTTAATAAAAGTAGCACAGGTCTCTCGGGTGTGCGCTCTGGCTGCAGCGCCAGACAGAATTTGCATTATTCTCAGTAGGACTGTCTCGCTACAAATAAAGCAGACGCTGATTAAAACCAATGCGAAGAATGTGTAAACAAAGGACCGCATACCTGCCGGCGTGGATCCCGAAGGCTAGACACCAGGCGGCCTCGCCTTCCGGGGTCTGGGGCTCCTGCAGGGCTCGGCGGGCCAAGCAAAGGGCCGCCCCCGCCAAATGCATAGGCAGAAACGCCACACACTGGCCCTCCAGTAGAGACAACTCTAGCAGGTAGCGAGACATCCACACCATCTGGTGGTACAGATCAAAAGGGGATGACCCATTGCTTTGACATGCAAGTAGTACTTTAAAGCAATGCTTAAGTATTTTAACAGAAATTAATTTTGGACAGTATTTCTTCAGGGAAAGTCATTCAGTCACTGTACATATACATATATATATATACACATACATACATATACACACATACATATATATATACACACACATACATATATATATACACACACACACATACATACATACATACATATATATATACACATACATACACACACACACACACACATATACACACATACAAAAAAAAGTTCTGACATTAAATCTACTCAAATATTGCACATATAATTATTAACTCATTCACTGCCATTGACGGATATAGACGTCAAAAATTCTTTTGAACTATTTCTATTAGTTTAACTTTTTTTTTTATACCACTTTTGTTAACAAGAGTATGAAAACCTAGAAGAAAAATATTGTACATTTAGGACAGATATAAAATTTGTGATCAATCGTGAGTTAACTATTGAAGTCATGCGATTAATTTTAATCGCCCGACTCCCCTAATTTTTAATAATCGTAATTTTTTATTTATTTTATTTTTTAAATGTCTAGGTTTTTAAATTCTTGTTACAAAAGTGGAAACAAATATTAACCTAATAGAAATAGCTCAAATGAATTTTTGACATTTATAGCCATCAATGGCAGTGAATGAGTTAATAGCGGTTAGAATATAAATGTATGCCGTTTAATTTCATTCTACTTTTGCTACAATGTTTCCAACCAATCAACAACTCATGATTTGACCTTGCCGGCATTCCTTAAAAAACAAAAAACAAATTCACCTGAGCACTGCAGCGGGCCACGGAGGCGAGGAGCAACAGGAAATGCAAAGGGGGACAGTAGGACAAGTGAAACTTAAGGCCAGTGAGGACTTTTCTCTCCATGCGCAGCAGCTGATGCTTGGTGTAAGCATGGTCCATTAGGTAGCACAGTCCAGAAACCTGAGGAACAGGAGAAGGAGGTCACTTTTAAATAAACCGCATTTCAGCCGAGTAATCGTACCTCGGGGAGCAGAGACTCCTCTTTCTTAGCAGCCAGGAAGAGGCAGACTATGCCGAGAAGCTGCAGGTTAGTTGTGGTCACTTTGATCAGGCGGAGGGAGCGGTTGAGGAGGTGAATGGCCAGATAGAGCGTCTCGTCCTGGAAGTGCAACATCTCCTGATTGGGGAAACGTGCGTACATTTCAAATATTAGTATATTTAGTATTGGAACGCACTGAAAACAATGGCGTCATTTTCATGGGCTAAACTAGACGAGGATCTGATAGTGTCGCAAGGATTTTAGTTTCCATCTTAAACAAGAAAATATTTCTGTTAGTGAGGATAAGCGGTACAGAAAATAGATGATTTTCACTTCATAGTTCAAACAATTCCAACTTTCGGCTCTCATGTGGCACAACTGGGATATCCGTCATGGCAGTGTGTATTAAAAGAAACCTTTTCAAATTGGAATCCGGCCTCTTCCAAACATTGAAAAGATCAGATCCATATTTGATGTGTGTTGTGCCCATGGCAAGTAAAGAAATAACACAGTTTGGATCAATTCCAGCTTGACATAGTAATGAAGTTCTTATGTCATTTTACATTTTTTAGTTATTGAACAACAGTGAAGAGAAACTGGCAGACAGCATAAACAAAAAAAATAGCCACTATACTATAACTGTTATCTATTCTTAGGTCATTTCTACAAGTAAAATACTTCAAATGTGTATGCAGAATTCCAAAGCCTTTTTTGTTATGTTTGTTTTTTAAAATCTTTTTTTATTTGATGATTTACACTTGAGTGAAGTAACTAACAATTTGAATGCAAATGCATTTAATTAATACAAATACTCAGTTTCCCCCAATACCTTTAATTTGATTTATAATAAAGCAATTAACCAATTATTTAGATGGGCATCTTTAAACCTCTTACGCACAGATATCTCCTACTCAATTAAATATTCAACAGTAAACGTTAGTTTACAAAGACGACTGAACACAAATGTCCCCCAAATGAATTGTTTGAGCAAATCTTACACCTATTCAGCCTGTTCTCTATCCTTATATTAATGTTAACTTGTAGGGGTGTGAATTGCCTAGTAACTGGCGATTCGATTTGTATCACGATTCGATACCGATTAATCCCGATGCGAATATATAAATTCATTATTGCGCTTTTTTTTTTACTCAAATCTAGAAAATACTTATCAGTAAACTTGTACACTGTAAGATATGTAGGAAAATGTATTTATCTGAAAATTCAGGCTTGTAACTGAGCCACTGCATTTAACAAAACAGGTTGCAGTCTGTTTCATGTTTGAACAGCTCTGAAATAAATTTCCATTAACCCTGGAGAACCCAAGAACACTTTTCTTCTTTGGAAAATTATGAATTATACATTAAATGACTGCTATAAGTTCACCAAACACCAAAATATGTTCTTTCAATTTTAACCCTTGTTTTTTTGAACTAGCTCAGAGTTGCTAATTTGGCCCCATGCAGGGGTCAGAAGTGGCACTCTGGACTTTTGAAGTTAAATTTGAAAAAAAAAAAAAAAAAAAGTCTTTGTTGTTTGAGTAGCAGAATTTATAGGGGCCAAATTTGACCCCATGGGTTCTCCAGGGTTTTAATATAACATTCGTCCATGCTTAATGTGTGTATCCTAACCCTAAGTAAGACGTTTTGTTGAATATTCCCATAAAAAAAATGGATGTTAAAAAAAATCGATTTTGGCCGCATATCGAATCGATTCGAGAATTGCGCGCTGTAATATCGCGATATATTGCCGAATCGATTTCGTTTCTAACAGCCCTAATAACTTGCCTTCTAAGATGCTGCAATATCTGTTTTTTGGTCAAGTAGTTTGTAAAATAAAATACCCGCAAAAAAATTACGACATACTGCAATGAGACTTATGTTTTTTTTTTTTCCTACCCAATAATGCAATTTTGGCCTAGTGCGACATACTCCGGAAAACACTGTACATCATAGATACCAACTCAGAAGGAAAATACCACTGGAAGAGACGTGCTTTTAGTGTAAATCTTTTAGCAGTCCTAGCATACCAAGTTAACCAATCATTGCAGTTACAAGGCCAAAAACAAGCGAACGTTTTGACATTTTTGCATCAGAGTACTCACATGGACTTGAACAAGCCAGTCAACCAGGACGGCTCGAGTGGCATCAGTGAAGTGTCGCGGCAGCTCAGCGTTGGGCAGGGTGTGCAAAGTTTGACTTCTCTGCACACAAAAGGAAAAGAACGCCTTAATTGAAAGAAAAGCTTTAGAGGGCAATGGAAATATATGGCGCTATACAAGTTGTTCTCTCCACTGCTGAGTATAAAGTTAAAATATTTTCTGCCTTTTTTCTAAATGGTTATATAAAATAAAAATTTAAAAAAATCATCCTCACCATCATGTCCAAGAACATTTCCCAGGCGAAGGTGCGGTCCCATATGAGGCCCAGCTTCTCGAGGGCGATCTCCACTTCATGGCGCAGCAGGCTGGGCACCAGCGCCTGAAGGCCGCGCAAGCCCGGCAGGGTGCGAGGGTAAAGACGCAAAGGCGGCTCCTCCAGAAATCCATCTGCCGCACGCGGAGGACACGCAGAAGAAAAGTACAAGCAAATGAGAACCGCATTTTAATTCACCTCCATTTTGTTTCGACACCTTTGGCAAGAATGAGGCTGCCGGGTGAGAACGTCCACGTGTCATCACCGAAGCCCATAAAAATGCCGTTGCTCATTTTGGCTGATAACATCCTGTCCTGCAAACAGACAAATGTGTTTTATTTTTAAATTGAATAAATAGTTGGGAGAAATTATGCAAAGCGTGGTCATTTCAATACAAATGCCAAAAGAGGAGAAACTGACAGTGAACCCAAACCCCAACTTGCTAACGGAAATAGTTTAACATTTTATATTGGTGATCAACATCCATTCACACACGACAGTGGGAAAAGAAAATGACTGCTCAATTTGGACATTTTCATTTAAGGGTGCACTCACTTTTGTTGCCAGGATGGCTGTATTTTGAGGAACCAAATTTATACTGTTATGCAAGCTGAACACTTCGTACTTTTCATTGTGTCAGAGTATCATTTCTAAAGTGTTGTCCCATGAAAATATGTAATTGGAAATAAATGTGGGGGGGTTGTACTCACTTTTGTGACATACTCTTAAGTTGTCATGAAATTCTAACAAATCAGAGGTAACGTTTCATCATTTAAGACGCATCATTCCAAGAGTAATTTATATTTTATACTGTATATAGGAAGGGCAGCACAGGTACCCATCTGGGTTCTTGCTCCCGCTTTACAGTCACCAGTTTGGACTCTGACACCTCCATTGGCTGCCAGCAATCGGTGGGCCCAAAGGCAGATGGCAAAGTTCTTAGAAGGGCTCGCCTCTCGTCCGCCTGCAGAATCAAACAAATATCAAAAATAAGAAAATGAGGTTTTTAAACCCAATCAATTAATACAAGTTCTACTGCCTATGTAGTCGATGGTGATCCAAATAAGGCTCGGCTGGCCTTGGTGGAGGTCGACTTGGCTTAGCTTTTCATTCTCTGACTCATACAGTAAAACGCATGCCAACTACACAACCATATACAACAATGACTCAATGGCGCTGAACATTTAGTTAAAATAAGTAGCCGCATAAGATGACGCGTGACCAAAATTAAACAGTCCAAAAATACTTAAAGACTAAACAAAACTTTCACTGTTCACCTCACCAGTTAAGTTCCATAACATTATAAGGTTTTTTTTGATGGGGAAAAAAATACAGTGAAAAAGCGCCACGACGTCACCCAGGTGATGGAGTTATTTTGAGCCCACGCTGACCTTGTGTAAGTCCAGCAGAGGCTTGGAGTCGCAGAACCCAGCCCTGGCCATGTTCACAGCCGAAGACGGAGTTCCCTGACGGGCCACTGCAGCTACTTACGCACGGCTTCGACGGAGGGCTTGAAAGACAAAGACACGCCATTGCCCGCTTCCACTGGCGCCAATTATAAAGGCGGCATCTCAGGTGGGCCACACAGGAATGATTGGCGTGGTGACGTCACAGGGCAGTAGCTAGATGACGACTTCCGGTCTTGGAATCGGAATCTCGGTCTTGGATCGGTATATTAAAAATAATTGTATTGACATTCTTTAAAGTATTTTTTTTAAAATACAAATTATTTTAAATCATTTTTGTACCTTCTTTGACCAAAGATCGGTAAAATATGGCTTGTGGGCCATATATGGCCAGCCAATGCTTTTGATCCAGTCCGCCATGCAATTCTAAATACAAGTCAAAGATATACAAAAATAAAAATTCTATACCTCTTTTCTTTATTAGTGTTTCAAACACTGTGTTGCCTACTAATTATGTATAGTAAAATTAACATCTGTTTGATCATTGCATCATTGTATCTACGATTCTTATATGGACCTTGTAGATCTATTAAAAAACAACAACAATCAGCCATTATAATGAACCAGATAGTTAGAATTATCGCACGTGTACTGTATAAATGAAAAGTTAAATTTTTACATAGAAGTGTACACTTAAATGGTGTAAAAATTACTTACAATATATATGTATATATATATATATATATACACACACACACACACAGGTTGGTTCAGTAAAATGTTTACTGGCACATTATCATTGCAAATGTCATAAGATACCATACTGTAGCAGGTATCACCCGTTACATTGTCTTGCAAATTGGGAGCTGGTACTGTCCAATAGGACAGTTTCCTGCCCTTAAAAGATTGCGTTTATTTTTTAAATAGCTCTCTGAGCCTTAACTACTTGCAATTAGAATAAGAAAAAACTATGTCATTACACCAGCAACCGGTGTGACATTCGTGACTGATGATCACATTCAAATACACAGAGGAGCAAGATAAAGCTGCAAATCAAATTCTACAAAAGCTGCACACCTCCCACACTACTTACGCTGCATTCTCCATCAATGTGTGTGTGTGTGTTTGTATTTACACATTAATAGTGAGGAGGCACTTGTGCCATTCTACGCCTTACAGGAGAGGTCCACTTGCATGTTCGGCCGTGAAGCATTGCTTTAATTAAAGCGTGGCCAGCAGCGAGATACAGTGTATGGCTTCACAACCAAAAACAATTTTCAAAAATAAGTTCAGCAGCGCCCCCTTATGGCCGTGGCAGCAAACGAAGGCAAATCCACAGTGGAGTCCATCAGTGCAGTAGTTCTGATGTCCAGTGTGTGACCCACCCTTAAAGCAGGACACGAGGCTAGAGGCTGTGACGGTGGTTGCCTGAGCCGGTGAGATGAGGTGCTGCAGTTAACTGGAGATTCAAAGCCATTTGATCACAGGAGTGGGGAACCATTTATAAAATGAAATAAAAGAATATGTGAATCTGTGGTGCCAAACTAAGAGTTGGTTTACAATTGCACGGCGGGCCTGATTAAATGCAATTGCAGGTTGAATTTTGCCCACGGGCTGTAGGTTCTCCACCCCTGGATTATGATTTCATCCCCAGGAAGCCGAGGCGCCTGATGCACCTACTTAAAAAACAAAACAAAATAACCCTTTTTTTTTGTACTTTCACTCAACTCTCTCGCAATCACACCATCACACACCAAAATGATGACAGTAAATTAAAGTCGTGAGGATGCCCAGTGATTTGTTTGGTTTAGGGTCTATTTCCTGTCTACTTCCATTATTTTTAAATAAACGTAAAAAAAAAAAGAAGAGTGAAATGTGATGAGAATGGCTGGTGGAAAACTACGGTGGCCCTGAAGTGCAAAACACAACAACAAATAACTACATATTACAGCAAATAATAATTAGAAAAAAACATACTAAAACCAAAAACTACACAAAAAACAACAATGAAAGACAACATAAAAAACTGCAAATAAAAAAACAATACAAATACCAAACACAACAGCAAATGAAACACAAAAACAAACTAAAAAAACAAACAAAAAGTAAACAGCAAATGACAAATTAAAAAGCAAAATTTTGCTGTTGATTAGATTTGTTTTTGTGTTTTGTTTGCTGTTGTTTTTTTTTTCAAATTTTAATCTGCTGTTGTGTTTCACTTTCGTTTTGCCGAGTTATTTTTGTTTTTTGATTTGCTGTTTAGCTGTTTGTTGTTTTGTTTAACCATTTGTTTTGGCATTTTTTAAAATTTGCTTAGTTTTTTGTTGTTTTGCTCAGTTTTTCATTTGCTGTTTAGTTTTGTTGTTGTGTTTTACACTACAGAGCCACCGTCAAACCCATTAAATGAAAATAAAAAAGAAAGCAGCTCAAAACATTTTTAATATATATTTTATAGAATGTATGCTTAACATGACATTTTCCAATTTTTCTTTAGAAATATATGGACAAAAAGGAGGAACACAAAGCACAATGAATGACAAACAACAACAAAAATAAAAAGACTTGATTTTCCTCTAGCAAAGCTGAAATTTTAGCCAGCATGTTCTCCAGAAAAAATAAAATGATGAGCACAATTTCATAAAAAGTCTGGCCAGAACTTTGATTTGACTAAATTACATATCAGCCGACACAAGCCTCTTTTACAGAGATCCTGCTAAATGTCTGCATCAGAGGCCTTAGAGCAGACGTGGGCAATGTCGGTCCTCGAGGGCCAGAGTCCTGCAGCTTTTGGAGGTTTCTCACTTCCAACACAAGCTGATTCCAATCAACAGGATCGTTATCAGGCTTATGCAGAGCTTGCTGATGCGCTGATCATATACGAGCTGTGTTGGAGAAGGGCAACATGCAAAACCTGCAGCACTTCGGCCCTCGATGCCCACCTCTGCCTTAGAGAATGTACAGCGTTAATCTGCATTCACCTTTAACACAGAACCCAGCGAAGCAGGATATTGCCTGCAACAGCACTCGTGTCTGGTGTGATTAAAAAAAAAAAATACAAAATTGTCAGACAGTGATAATCGCTTTGAGCACAACTTCAGATTTTCGTTACAGAAAGAAACACAAATGCAGTGTCACGCCTCTGTTATGGCTCCGATACTACACAAGGCAGAAAATTGCCGGGTAGACTTGCCCCTCACCCTCATTCCAAGCTGGTGCCGTTTATAAAAAATATCGACATGGGAAAAGGGTGGATAAATACAGGTGTAAAAAGGGGTCATTGATTAATACGCCCCTGTGTTTAGGCTGATGGAGCTTGGTTGGCATCTCGTTTTGAAGTTGCATGCTCCAGGCAGAGGCAGATTTAAGTGCTTGGGAGACAGATTTTACCAGAAAACACAAAAACCAACATCCAACGTGGAATCATTTGAAGTTTTCAACATCCACCAAGTCAGTCAATTGTTTTTGTTTTTTTGGTGGGATTTTTGGGCCACATAAAAAGATGAACGCTTTTTTTTTTTAAACATACTGTAAGAACATTCAAAAGGCTTGCAAAAAAAAAAAAAAAAAAAAAAGTTGCACTGAAATTATGAAGAGAAGATGGGTGGCTAAACTGAATGAAGCCTGGCAGTGAAGATGACTGGACTGATGGTGGTGAACGGTTGAGGTCAAGTTGTCTCTCATAACACAATGGGCAAGTGGCCTTTAACTTGTCCTTGTTACTGTGAGTAACACACAAGTACACGGGCCCTTTGAGTGTCCCACCATTATTATTATTTTTTAAAGCAATTTAAAAAGCCATGCAAGAGAAGCCAAAGAGTCAATTTAGCACTTCGCCGCTCGCTATTTTTTTTTTCATAAATAACACATTTGTTCCCTTTAGAAGGCCATCACTGTGTAGTGTCCTTGCTTGCCCGTGTTCCAGCATCCATGAAAACAGACAAAATGGATGGTTGCAAAACAAAATTGTTCGGAGGTTCTCTCACACATTCATTCGGACGTGACACACATGCAGTGCATACACAGAAATGGCAACCATAATCCCCCCCCTCCCCACACACACACACACACACAATTGATTTGTAACAGCAAGTTCCAGAAAGAGCACTTATTTAAAATAAAATTTAAAAAAGCAGAAATATGGCTTTAGATTTAAAACCGTAACAATCGATGAAGTTAAAATTGGTCAATTATCACCCAATCTCGCTTTTTTTCTTCTTCTAATTTTCGATTTTACAAATGGTTTCAATAAGGTGTCCATGCAAGATGCAGTCTACGCGTCAGGGCTGTGTGTCTACGGCTGGTAACGAGCTGGTACTTGCTGGCATGACCTGGTTTCAAAGTGTGCCCAGTGTAGTGCAGCGCGGGTCCCCCTGAGAGGATGTGCGGAGACGAAGCTGCCCGTCTGTCCACGTGAAACCACAGTGAGGTCCATCACTCGCAAACTCGCAGATTGGCAGCCTGCGTGTTCCGTTGTGTACATGATTTTCTGCTGGTCTCTGTGTTTATGTGTCTGTGTGCATGTTGGCGAAGTGAGGGGGAGAGGGGGTGAAAGACGGGATGAAAGTGTGCCTTGTGCCAGTTTGTGTGTGTGTGTGTGTCATTCGATTTGTCCTCAGCAGTGCAAGTGCAATCGTGAGATTTGGGTCGTGTGTTAGCCTGCCTGCTGCCTGCTTGGTAAAAGGTCTGAGCCACTATTCCCGTATGCTGGCAGAGTAGGAGAACTGAGGGAAGTGAGTACGCTGGTCCGAGTCCTCTGGGTCTAAACTGTCATCTGGAAACACACGCAAGACATGAAAAACGTGAAACTTGATCAACCATATCTGTGTCAAAATGTTATTTTGTTGTGAAGTCGTTGTGTGTGTTGAAACGCTCAGAAAGCACACAACCTACAACAGAGGGAGATTACTCAAATATAACAAAACAGACAGAGAGAAAGTTTTTTTATATATCATTGTATGAGGGAATACTGTTAATTTATTAATAGAACTGAAAAGCTCTCATAAAGCTCTTTGATTTGAGGTATTTTAACTGATGGGTGACTTATGTTTTTGTGTGTGTTTGACATTGAATATCATTTTTGACTTTTAGAACAAGAAAACAAAATCTAGTTTTGATGTTAGTGTCATTAGTGATGCACCGAATATTCAGCCGCCGAAAATGGCTATTTTTGCCATTATGAGCCGAAATAAAATTAAAGTCGAAAGAATATGGCCGAAATAGGATGTTGTGGTGACGCAAGCAAAAAAACACAGCAAGCAAGCGTCTGTTTGAATTAAACAGCAAACGCGGGGGTGAGTGTCTGCCTTTTCTTCTCGCTGGCTTTTCACGGTGCGTTTGCACCGGTCGGTCGCATCCCGGTGGCCGTGATAAATACTTTAGCTAATGCTAACACTGTTACTATAAACAGTTTTAAACACGGAAACACTTACCGCTATCTCCGAGTGGAGACAGACCTGTACAGAACGCTGTGTGTGACTTTGCAGTCCCTTCCCGAAGCAGGTTAGCTGGTACGAACAAATTTATTTATTTTCTTTTTAAAGGTTGATGAATATGTGAATGTGCCAATTTTAAGTGCGCCGCACCTTGTGCACTATAAAGTGCAATCGCACCGCCAGAAAATGCTCAACCGTCGTTTGGTGTTTAATGTATCATTAGCCAACATGTCTGCGATGTGGGCACATTTCAATTTATATTATGCTTTGTTAAAATGCCAGTGCTAAATAAATATTTTATAATAATATTATAATCTTAATTAATTATAATAAATGCAATGACACCAAAAATCGGCATAATTTTCCCCCCGGCGTTTCGCTTTTCGGCCAAGAATTTTTTATTTTCGGTTTTGGCCAAACATTTTTATTTCGGTGCATCGCTAGTCATCATAATATGACAATATGATAACAGATCTAATCAATTGCCCTTTCATTCGAGGTATGACGCCATGTTTGCTGCAATGGGACTTCTGACCTTCTATAGTGGGGTGCCAACATAGCACTGATTTGACCATGGCAGGTGTACTTACACTTGTCCGGTGGAGTTATTGTGATGGTCTGTGCTGTGAACTCATCGTCGAAGTATCTCGTGTCCGTCTCCGAGGTGACCTGGGGCTTGAAAGGTGGGACGAGCTGCGCAGAAGAACAAGCAAAGCAGTGTTGACATTCAGAGTATATAGATATATATTTTGACTGAATAAGTCCAAAACGTGCCCATTCCTCTCCTAGTGCATCACCTTCTTCTCCAAGACATCCTGCCAGTTGATGGATGTGAAGAACTTGTGGGTCATCACTTCTTTGGCATCGTCGGGTCCGCCTCCAAGCCTGATGATAACGCACACAAAAACATTGTTATCACAACCTACTGACCTCACTGCTTGTGTAAACACCACACTTAAAGTGTGCTGTTCCCTTGTAATGGCCAATTTGAGACAAATGCATTCTTAATTTCCTTGCCTGCAGGCAGAGCACCCTGACACTATTTTAGTTACCTGAAAACACTGCACCTCCACCAAAACAACAATCAATGGCGTCCTTGTTTATATGGCCAGCAGCCTCGAACAAAACGAATCAAGGAACAGAGCGTGGTTTACCGCCTAGTGCTGGCTAAAGGCGAGAAGGTCTCGTAAAACTAATTACGTTCTATTGAAAAGCTGCACTGCAGCAAATGGGAACAGATGCATCATCATCTTGTGTCTGTGTGGCCAAAAGATAACACCATTTATCCTGTTTGAAAAATATCGTTTAGATGAAAAATAATATTATAGACTTTGCTATAGAATGTTATGGAGCATTTCAACACATGTTCACTGTGGTTCAAAAAGTTATTTCATCAGCGCTCTACCACCAGTATTTAAAGATTAAAGTACCACTGATTGTCACACCCAACTAAGTGGGCCGAAATTTGTCCTCCGCATTTTGACCCATCCCCCGAGGGAGCGGTGAGCAGAAGCAGGGGCCGCGCTCGGGAATCATTTGGTGATCTACATCTAGTATTTCTTTTTTAATCTTTGCATGATCAGAAATGTTGCGGGGCCGATCAACGAGTTTAAATCATTCAAACTCAAAAACATATAAATACGTTTTTTAATACTATGCCCTTCACTCCCAAAAACGTATTTTATGTTTTAAGTTTTTTTTTTAATGCAAGAGCATACAGAAGGCTTTGATACAGCTTCTGACATGAAGAGGTGTCTTAAAGCAATGGTAGTTATTACAAAAATCGGCCAGCAGGTGACAGCAGAGTATAAGAGATCAGCCAGTGCCATCTTGCAACAAGCTCTTTTTGCCACGGTTTTCAACCGGTTTGTGAATAATGATGAAACTGAGCTATATTCTAAATGCTCATTTCTTCCAAACAGAAACAGATACAAAACTTTACAAAATTATTTGAATGAATAACTTAACTTGTGTATTTATGAGTGGTAACTCCCGTGCAACCAACTTGGAAGTCAATCGGCAGAGACCGGATTGTATTTCCAGTAAGGAGATGCCAATGTACATTTCTTGTACATTTGTAGTCACACTAATAAAACTGCATCTTTAAAGATATGCGATCCATCGTAGAAAGGTCGTAGAGGTCAAGGCTGCGTACAAACCTCTGCTTGGGATCCTTTTTGAGCAGGCCGGCCAGCAGCGCCTTGGCTTCAGGAGCCAGGTTCTTGGGGAAGCGGATCTCCTCCATGAGGATGAGTTCAAATAGTCGCTCATGGTCCTGGTTGTAGAAAGGCAAGCGGCCACACATCATCTCGTACATGACCACACCCAGGCCCCACCAGTCCACAGCGCGACCGTAGTCATTGTCCTCTAGTACCTGTTAAGAATAGAGTGAAGAGAGTGTCTCAAAGTCTGCCTCCAAAATTCTCATCACATTGAGCGTGTGGGTTACCTCGGGTGCCAGGTACTCAGGAGTCCCACAGAAGGTTTTCATGGTGGCACCGTCCGTGATGCCCTCTTTGCACAGGCCAAAGTCTGTTATCTTTATGTGGCCATCCTTGTCCAACATGAGATTTTCCAGCTGACCAAAGAAAGGTGCCAAATTAATGTACAGCTAAATGACAAAAACGTGGACGGCATCCATGACAGCCAATGACTTGACTTGTGACATGTCTTGTCAGCCTAGCCTACCGAGTGCTCATCTGTCAACCCAAATACAGAGGCGCTGAACCAACAAAGACGATGCACACAGCATCATGGAGTACATAGGCCCAGCAAAAGTGTGGTTTTGCAAATAAACGATCACTTGCTATACGATTATATTCTTATTGTGATTTGGTAAAAACAAACAAAAAAAACTAGTTATTGTTATCAAGTTCAACTGATTTAAAATATTTACATTGTGATACATTTTTCAGTCATATTGGTCTCCCCCTTTTTTGGTAAGGAGTTGAAAGAGTAACTATATTGTTTTAAATGCACTAAGCAACACATTTGGACAAATGCATCACTTACTTATCAATTACTTGGCAGCATGAAATCCTACCTTTAAATCCCTGTAAACGACATTGCATGAGTGTAGGTACTCCAGTGCTGATACTATTTCTGCACCATAGAATCGGGCCCTGTCTTCTGTGAACACTCGGTCCCGGGATAAGTGAAAGAAGAGCTGAAAATGAACCAAGACACGACACTGGATTTAAAAGACAAGGTCACTAAATTGCAATGATATGCTTTTTGTACAATGAGCAATCGCTGAGATAGTAAACATGAGTGCAACTGAAGAAAAATAGAATAACTTACTTCTCCACCATTTGCATACTCCATCACAAAGCATAGACGATCATTTGTTTGAAAAGCATATTTTAGTGTCTGTGTGAAGAAAAAAAAAAGAGGGGGGGGGGGGGGTCAAATATAAATGACCGTTTCATTTTGGAGACCAAAACTAGGGGCTTGGTGACTTACTGTGAGAAAGGGATGCCGCGTATTTTGAAGGACTCTGCTCTCTGTCACCGTGTGTGCTACCTCGTCCTAAAGCAAACACACATTTTGCACATGTAACAAGGGTAAGCACACATGCAAACTATCAATAATACACTAAATATAAAGCGCAATTACATAGCATTGAATAAACTAGTTATGAGTATTGGCATGGATGAATCATCGTATAAATCGCTGGATTGTCATCTTCTAGATTTTTTAAATGCATTTATAGTGAATCACATACAGAGTGAAATGTTTTGCATAGCACACAGCAGAAGTTTTCAACCGTAAACTTACGATTTACAGATGTCACATCTGCTGAGCACAGTAGCGGTTAAGGCTGCGCAATTAATCAAATTTTAATTGTGATCATGATTTTGGCTACCATGATTAAATTTGCCCAATTGTTGGTGATATTTACATTTATCAAGCACTTTCTTAACCAGTCATCAGCCAACCACCAGGGGGTGAATGCATGGCTAAGACTTCAATAAGCTGCCTAAAAAAAACAAACAACCGGTGCATACGGCGTTATGGCGAGAAAAAAATAGTATAGCAAAAACTGGACATGAGGAGCATCACGAGTAACTCGAAAGTGATCAGCATCTGTTGTTTCGGATTTAGAGAAAGTGACGTTTAACAAGATAAAAGCATATTTATTAAGTCAGAAGACGAAGAGTCACTCGCATGTTTGGCACAGTTTTTAAACCAGATGCCCTTCCTGACTCAACCCACCCGTTTTTATCCAGACTCGTGCAGTGGCTGGTATCGGCGACGGCGTACAGTGTAGCGTTAAGGGTCTTTACTAGCGACCCAAGCGGATGTTAATGTTGTTCACCCTGACCAGAATTTGGGATCTCAAAATCAGCGGTATTATACACACTAAATCATCCGGCCGCATATTTATTCAGATTAGTAAAATTGCAACTCTTGGATTCTATTTTTGTTAATTAGAAATTATTCTAATAATCTAAATAAATCTATTCAATTTAAAAGTTTAAATTTGTACTGTAAAATGTAAGTGATCGATATGATGGGAGCGCACTTTGACTCCCATAAAACTGTAAAACTCCTTTGTGATTTTGTTTCTAGTCAGAGACTGTGAAACTCGTTAGGTGTAAGCCCAGCATCAACAGCAAAGTGATCATTTAAGACACTAAAGCATGTTGTAAACTCTACACAGTGGTTAAATAGAAGACATTTCAAAATCACAAGCACAAACTTTAGCAATGATGACTTCTTTGCGGAGGATTTTCATGGCGTAGTACATGCCCGTAGCCTTCTCCTTCACCAGGATCACTTTGCCGAATGTCCCCTTGCCCAGTAGCTTAAGGTAGTCGAAATCACTCATGGTCTGCTGAGGCGATGACAGAGAAGGCACAATGACCAAAACACATCAATTTATTTAAATTGATTTAAATGCACAAGCGCAATAAAACGTGAGCTGACCACTTTTGAGCGGGATTTGGACACGGCGATCTCCATCTCCTCTGCGCCACTGCTGTCACTCGGTGAGCCAAATTTGATCTCCATGGGCTCCTCGTCCTGCTGTTGACTCTTCAAGCTGTTTGCCACCGCCTGGATCGATCGCATCCATTCTTCCCTGAAACAACAGTGCACATAAACACATTTGAATGACAAAGTCACCTGGCATACATTGAAACAGTAATAATAATTCCGTTGGTAAAAACAATATACACTGCACAAAACTAACCTGCCAAAACCGTTCATCAAGCGATGTTTGTTAATTAAAGACTCAGCAAAGGTTACATAAACAAAAAGTACCCCCGGTTGTAATCGGGTCTAATTTGGCCGCAAATTCTATTTTGAGCACAAATTTAATCATCACAATCTAAAATGGATTTCCCTGCCTTTAAAGAACAATGAGTCATTTAGGCCTGCTGTTTTGTAGGAGAGCACCCGTTACTCTACTGTTGAAACTTGAGACTTGCTCAAGATAACGTTGTCAATGGTAAAATCAAGATAGGATCATGGTTTAAACACAAACATCTCCATTAGATTACAGTGGAACATCAACTCTTGTGGAAATGTTTTAAAGCTCATAAAATTTGAATTCCCACCTTGGTTTTCACAAAAAACTAATTTTATTTAGAGGTATACCAAGTACTTTGATAGTCAGACAATACCAGTAGTTGGCTGGATAACACGGCAGACATGTTGCATCTGTTAAGAGATGTTTAACGTTTAATTTTTATTTTAGGCAGGTTTCTACTTCCTGCTTTTGTTCCCATTGGCATGATACGATTGTGACTGAAAAACATTGATATAGGATGTTCTGTGACAACAAGGAGAACTTGGTGAAGATGTAGTTAGATCTCGTTGCAAACTGTTGGCCACCAGGTTTGTCACGTACGTGAATGTGTGCTACGTATTAGTGTGTTTTACATTAATTTACATCAATGTAATGAATAAATCCTTTTATGACAATAGACCTTCCCTTCTGCTTAGACGACAGCCTAGAGCCTTGCCTGTGCAAGACAGGTTTGTATGATAGTGATTTTTTTGGAAACTGTAAGGAATCGTTCAAACTAACAAATCTCATTGGGGACTTGGTTTTTAAAACATACCTCTCCTCGTTGCTGTCTACATGGAAGGTGCGCTCAATGACTGAGGTCCACTGGAGGCAGCGGATAACAAACGTATTGGGCCTGGGCCGCTCTGTCTTCATCAATTGGCATTCTACGAAAGCACAGAGGCACCAGATGAGACGACAACTAGAGGGAGGGGTTCGCCCAAACTTGGAAAGACACACGTCAAAGCTCAACAACACACACACCAGCCAGGATGCGGAACTGACCTGCGACGGAGAAGTTGTTGAGAGGTGGCAGACTGTGATCACTGGACACTTCGGGCTTCTCTTTGTAGCCGATGAAGGAGCCGTCGCTCTTCAGGATGAAATAACGAGGCCTCCAAGTTTTAATGTACTCACCTAGGGACAGAAAAGTAGACGACAGAGAACGTTTGTCTGAATCAAATTGTTTCTGGCTTTAGAATTAGCATAAAGGTACACTCAAATCAGTTATGATGACTGAATCACGTGTTGCTCATCAGTGAGAGGCCCACAACGTTTGTGAGCAAGCTTGGCAGAAATTCACAAAGATTTGGGAACATGCAGGAGCATCAGCGACACAGTACCTCTCTTGTGGAGCCATCCCTCTCTCACAACGCTGACTTCATTCATGCTGGGACGGAAGACTGTCTGGGTTGGGAGGGGGCGGCAGACCAGCTGGTGCAAACTGTTCAAACTCTAACTGCTCGAGAGAGTGACAGCGACTCAGATTCGACACTTGTCCCAAAAACCTGGAAAAGGACAAAATACAAAAACACACAGGGTAAGGAATAAGTCACTTTGACATTATTACAAACAGAAAAGTTCATATGTGCGTGTGCCTGAGAAGACAATGGCGTGAACACCCTGGAAAAAGCGGATTTTAATTGACTTTGTTGAAAAACAAACAAAAAATATAATGAGAATAACGTCACAGGATTACAAGAATAAATACAAAATATGATATAAAAAAGTAATACTTGTATACAACCAGAGGTGGGCCGTGCTGATGGATGCCAACATTTTTGGTGAATGCTTTATGGAGGGGGGGTTATGCTGTGCTAAAACGAGTTCAAGCTAAGCCAGGGAAGGCGTATGTGAAGACATAAGGCAAATCTGATTCCCCAGAACAAAGGACACTTTCTGTGAATTGCGGGTCAGCTCTCCACAAGTACTGTGCTGCAATCATATCATTACCTTGACTTGTGTTCCACCACCAGCCCACAACACAGAAAAGTGCTGAAATGCACACGTCACCTCCTTCCTATCTGACCATCTGACATTTATGACAACACGATGGGAAAGTACTCACCACTGATACCTCATCTACTTTTTTCCCTCCTCAGTGTCAAGTTATAAATAGTAGATATTAATATTATTAAAGCAGTGCCAGGAAGCGCTCAAATCTAATGTCACTGGCTTCCAATTAGTGCCACAATGATCATAGTCTATTTCCCAATCAATTTGATCAAATTTCATTGATTGAAATCGTGTTCATCATTTCTTAAAAACAGAATTTATTTTCGCGGCTGTAGTTCAAATGTGCGTTCCTGTTCACACTAACAACGTGGCTCCGGACAGAGGGAAGTTTAGAAGGCAGAGTCAGTGTTGCCAAATTAGTTACTTTATTCCTGTTAAGAAAAATAGACAACACAAACCGAATATTTTTCACATTGTTTTCCGTATGACAAGGACGAACGTGGTGACCATTTATACGTTACTTGATTTATTAACGTGCTGGAAACTTTTCACCCAAGGTATGTGCTTCCAAGTCGCAAAAATGCTCACAGAGGCCGCCTTGCCTCACCTGTACAACTTGGGCTGCAGCTGTCAAATATATTTTTTTAGAATTGAGTATTGTACCGATTATCGCATGTTCTTACTTGTTTGTTGTAAAATGATCCCAAACTTTGGCCATTAGCTGTCTTTATGAGTTCTTTCCTCGCGGCTCACTGCCATTGCGCCAAATTCTTTATTTAGGGAATGGTGCATGCGAGCGACTGAGGTAACATTAGTCCACATGGAAGAATGATCCCTACAAAAGCTTTGAGGTGGAGATTGGAAAATAGGGATTTTGCTTTGACCCCTTTTTAAGATTTTTTTTTCATTAAATCAATCCATTGCAGCCAGGTTTACAATTTTAAGTGGGAAGAGTGCGAGAGAGCTGGAAGCGTTCTGACGTTACTTTTGAACAACAGACGTAAAACAACCGGGCCATACAGTTTGACGGCACATTTTATTTGAGCTTTTTCTTTCTTCCTTTTTTGTGCAAATTCTACAAAAATGGCAGCCACATGCCACAATTCTAGTTTACTTGTTAAATGTTAACTATTTAAGAAAAATGATTGCTGTAATTGTTTTTTTGTACACAAAACGGAAATGTTTCTGCTAAATGTCATTTTATTAGTAAAGAAAATACGTATTTCTAATATTTCTCTAAAGATTGAGGCATTGGTTAGTTTGCCGTGACTGGCAACTTTCCCGCTAGCATTATTTTTGTCATGAAAGGCCCTGATTGGTCAATCACCAGAGCAATATATTTTTGGCCTGGCACTAATGGCTATTTTACCGTAATTACAGGAGGTTGGATGTGAATTGGTTATTTTAGTGTAATGTGTAGGCTGCTTGGAATCAGTTATTTTGCCGTGAGTCATGCAGTGTGCGTGGTTCCTGCCTCGCTTCACCCCCTTCTATCTCTTTTCGCCAAGTATTCTTTTTTTTTTGCCACTGAAAATAGGCTGTTATGGGCATCACCAGCCTAACCATAACACTCAGAGTTCAACTCTTCAATAAACACGAGAAACAAATTCCCAACTGGCTATAAGAAATTGCAATCATAGTAAACAAAAAAATAATAATTAAAAAAAAAATGTACAGAGCGCTATTTGAACCCGTGACCTAGCACCTTCGAGGCAAGCGCTATACCCACTACTCCACGAGATGAGGAAACATTCACTGGCGCAGAATTTGCACTTGTAGTTCTCGCAAGATTCGGTGGCGAGTTGCCGGTCACGGCAAAAATAACCACAGCGGGTGAAAGAAAAAAAAACCGAATACATTCCGCAAAACCCCGAAAGAACACAACTTGTTTCGATTAGAGATTTAATTTAAAGGCAATTTCACCAAGCCCTAATGTGGGCAACGGGTGAATGGTTTTACACTCTTAAACATATGGAGCGCAACAAAACTTTTACTGTCGTCGTGACAAAAAATAACTTCGCAAAAAGCTGCGAGAACTCAGTTATCGTCACTCTGGCAACCCGCCTAAATGTACAGCGTGTACTTGTACAGCTAGGCGAGTACACAGAGGTGTGATAAACTTGTGAAAAGCATGCCGCATAACAGTCCCATAACACGTCCCCATCCGTTTAGCGTGGAGGCTACAAGCTAAACTAGCACGGGTCAGCAAACACTCGCTCGGGGTCCACAAGGCGGAAAATTGCTCCCCACGCTTAAACTAATTTCTTCAACAGAACAGGCCTGGCCGTTGACCAAACACCTTCGGGGGACGGCGAGCGTGACATTTACGAACAAACAAAGCAGCTAACCACAATAGCTCCCCGAGCTAACAGCTAGTTAGCAGGCGAGCTAGCCACCTCACTCGTCTGCCGTTCTATTATTACTACCACCACGCCGGGTTTCCCCCCTCTGCTTTTTACGTACCTCCGCTGTGAAATATTCCTACTTCTCCGAGAGTTCCACAAGTAGGGCTGCACAAGGCTCCCTCCGCCGGTTATCACTCTCCGCTTGTGTGTATTGAACTCTGTCAATGATCACACAAGCTTAGCAGACTAGCTTGTTTTTCTTCTCACAATAACAGCGGCGGCGGCGTGCTCGGTTTATAACCGAAGCGAGCCAGTGAGTGAGAGAACAAGTCCTCCGGGCCGCGACTCGGTGGACTCGAGAGTGTAGAAAGAAGGCTATAAATAATGTTCAACTCGTGGACATATTAAACCGCGTCTCTGTTGGTTTAGTGAGGTAAGTGTGTCTCCTGCTCGTTGCTCCTCCGCTCCGTGACTCCGTCCCCTCCCAGCCAGGCAGGCAGCACAGGAGCCCAGCAGGCACTCCAGTCGGAAGTGACGTAAGGGGAGCTCAGCCCATAACCAAGCGAGCACCTGGACGCACAAAGTGCTTGTAGATACTTGTGATTCGACGTAAGTAAAAAGACAGTAAAAGAGTACGACCCACTACTATCCAAAAAAGGTAAATAAAAATGTACCTTAAAAAAACAACAATTCTTAAAGATTAAATGCAAATGGATGCTCTTTGAGCACCATAAAGCGCTATTACCACAAAGTTAAATGCAAATCAACTGTACTTAGGCAGTAATTTTTTTCACATACCACTAGAGGGTGCCTGCATACCACATTTAGAGAATTACAATCACTTCGGCGTGTTAATAGCCTAACATGAGTAGACGGATGATTATTGTTTTAGAGAAAAGTCAAAGTGTAATTGTTTTACAATGACATACAGTATACACTGTTGTGATGCTTTAATTTCTACTTAATGAAAACATCAAATAGGCATCTTTTCACATTTTCTTTGAGAATTCATATTCAGAATATGCAACAATCAGATAATCTAGGGGTTTTGCATTCTTTAATCAAATTGTTAACATCCAATCCCAGACTACAAAATAAGGTACATAGCACTAAGTAATCGGCAAGAGTTTTTTTTTTTTTATCCATTTTTATGAAGATAATGCTGTCTTGATTGATATTGTAAGCAGTGTCAATCGAAACAAAGCACAATCCATTTTAGATGCACACATGTACCTAATGCGACCTGTGAGTGGATTTTATATTGTTCCTCCCTCACATTGAATGTATACCCTGATGAATAAAACAGGCACATCACTAATTGAAGGGACGGGCAAAGATAGAAGCGTTATTAAAAATGTATAAAAAATATTTATTGTCAGGATGTAAATAAAAACAAACATTTCTGGACACTGTGAATCGGGTCCATTACGCCCATGCATATAACAACCTGTTTTTGCAATTATGTACTGTATTGTCCATGTACTACTCTGTAGTACACTTTTTATTCTCACTAGTAAGACAACAAAGCGCATTGTCAGAGATCTTTATTCTGCAGTCTTTGCAGCTTCCGCTGAAGATAGCGAGCGCGTGCGTCACTGACACTGCTTTCATCGTTTCGCTTCTCCACTTTCTTCAAGGCATCCTCAGCAGAAATCTCTGAAATAAAACAGATCATGCAAACAATCAACACATGCAAGAAAGTGGCAATTCCCTAAAATATAGTGAATTTAAAAACAATCGAAGGACCTGATTGCCTTTTGGCAGCCTCCCTCGTCTCCCACTTGGTCACCTCCTCATCAGTGACTTCTTCTCTCGCCACGCTGCTTAGTTCATAAACGTCAACCTCGTGCAGTTTAGGCAGCAGATCCTTCACCCACTCGTATCGGATGGGACATACCGTCCTTACGTACACGCGTGATGTCACCAACACGTCGTGGAAGAGAATCCAATCCATCTCCATCTCCTTCTCAAACAGCTGGGAACAAAAAGGGGACACAGAAGACATCATTTAGAAACAGCGAAGGTTTAATAGAGGTAGTATTAAAGAGAATTAGAATCATCTTACCGATGATGATGGATGAATGTGAACCATGGATCCATGACCATCCATTGTGCAAAATACTTTTCCAACAGATCTACACAACGTAAAGAAAAAAAAAAAGTCTGAACAGGGTACAGTGTGCACTGCTCAACGTCATTTAATAAGAAAACACCCTTTCAACTTACTTATTGAAATGTAAATTACAGCAAGTGTTTTGGAGAAGAAGGCTAATATCATAATTCAAGCCATTTACCTCTCCAACGCCGGAGTTTTTTTTGTTTTTTTACTAGTGTATTGTGACATCATAGTAGTTTTTATAGTGGCAAGAGTTTTGGCTTTTGGGACAAATCATTCCAAATATAATTGATATCAATGGGGAATTTTCATTTTCATTTAAAAAACTGCAACTTCAACAGCAACCTTTGAGCTTCAACTGAATATTACCTTCTGGCAACATTGGTGAAATATCCTGAGCACAGACACCGTCTAAAGAGTTCATTCTTATTGCCATGAAATTTCTCCTTAGGGAAATCTCGCCTCTGGAATGATAAACACGAGATTAACATGATGGACCAAGCAGCATGAGTTACCACAGAATAACATTTTGTAAGTATGTACTTGTTGCAAGCAGACGAGGATGTCACGCAGCTGAGTCTCCACACTAAAGGCAGACTTGAGCGCCCTCCAGTGGATCCAATTATCCTTGCACCACACTGATGGTCTTTCGCTGCGGAAAAAAAGAGTGAGAAAAACAGAATTTGTGCAGGAGGAGACTAAAACAGAGAAAATAACAAATAAGCTATGTTCAATTTGTAACCAGTACCTGGATTTACACTGTTGAAACACACTAAGAAGCGTTCCAAAGTCGTTTATGCCGCCGCTATTGTCCGCAAGTGCTCTATGACACTGATCGGCCTCTTTCTGCTTCTCAGGGTGGCCTGGATGAGAGATGAAGCGGACACATTGACGTTAAACCTCACTCTAAAAACAATTGTAAGCGAAATAATATGCTTGTAAAGGCATCAAATGATTAACTTGGGTGCAACAAGGGTTGTTAAGAAAACTTTCACCGCAGAACTCTACCCATATCTTCCGTGAATAGCGGACGTTCACCGTCTTTGATACTTTTAAAATTATGATGCAGAGTTAATTATTACCAGGCCGGATGAATATATTCTCTACAGACAACATGGCGGCCACGGGGAGCAGCAGGTCCTGGCAGCCTTGCGAGGCGGCTTTGAGCAGTGCCCTGGTGAGGCCCGGCTGCAGGGGGAATTCCACCATCAGCTCCCCCAGGCGAGTCACTCGACCCCTCCTGGCAGACAGCCCATTGTGACAACCAGCACTGTTGTGCGAACGATCCCAAAAAAGGCAAAGAGCGCACAAACAAACCTGTCGATAGCATCAAACTGATAGAGCTGTTTCAGCGCCTCCAGGATAAACCTCTCTTCTGGAGGGTCCAGATAGGGAAACCTTTGGAGAGAAATGACCACAGCTAAACAATGTAATCTGTGAGATGTCAGAAAAAGTTGAAACCTCTAAAGAAGGCGGGTGCAAACTTTTGGTTGATTTAAAAAAATAATAATAATATTTTTATTTATTTATAAAAATATAAAAGCAGATAGCCCAAGTCATTCAAACTATTTCTCATTTCAAAATGTATTTGCTGAACTGAATACTTGTTTAGTGAAATAAACACTGTCAAATGTTTTGTGGTGGTTTTCTTTAAATTCACTTATGTCCCATGATAAATAGCTGGGAGTTTCCAGGATTTCTAGAAAATTTATTTTTTAAATTATGACAACTTAGAAGTCAACCACTCGCACACAACTGATTGTATTCAACCTCAGAGAAGACACATGAGGTATACCTAATGACATCATGCACACCCAAGCACTTAAGGGTAAGGACCACTGCAGTCAAACTCGTCCTCTGGATCTCCGGAATCGTATATTCCGGCATGCATTCATCCCAGAATTCCTTGGTATAGATGCGAAAACACTTCCCAGCAGACGTTCTTCCAGCACGGCCTGCTCTCTGCTGCGCTTCACTCCTAACGGAAGCAAATCACCGAGTAAACTAATCAGCTGTCTGTCGCTGGCAAAAGAAGCAGATTAACCCATCAGGAGATATGACTCACTTTGAAATTGGCACCACTTCTAAAATGTCCATGCCCACCCTGGAGTTGTGGTTGAGTTGTTTCACAAAGCCGCAGTCTATGATGTACCTGGAAACACAACCCAGCGACTTTATTGGCATCTGACCTGGCTCGTGACAGTTGCATAATAGTAACATGCTCACTTTATGCCATTGATGGTGAGAGATGTGGCAGCAATGTTGGTGGCCACCACACACTTCCTTATTCCCGGAGGAGGAGGTTGAAAGATCTGCCTCTGTTGCTCTGTGAGGACAAAAAACATTCAAGGACAGTTCATTTTAAAGTGGAAGTATTCCATTGGGTTCGATTCATCCATTCATGTGGGATTGTAATTTGATTCCATACAGTACGGCTCAGTTCAAGATGGTATGATGCAACGCGTTTCTTTTTGTCAGTAGCACTGTGCTTAAAATGAGAAAGTGCTATATTTCATATGGTTAATAGAACAAAGTGGCTGTTGTATGCATTTACCAGTTGGCATGGAACCATAGAGGGGTAAAATAAGGAGCCCATCCACAGTTTTGTCCTGTACATCATAGCGGTAGTCTATAGACTCAGCTTTCTCAAACAGAAAATCACAGGCCCGCTCGATCTCTACCTGACCTGTCGAACAAGGATGCCTCAATACAGTTTAATGTCAACAGGCTAGATTTATATGTCATGTGACGAGTGTATCTGACCTGTTAAAAACACCAGAATATCGCCAGCCTTCTCACTGGTGTGTACATCCAGGGCCAGAGACACAACCTAGAGAGAAACAAAACAATACTTTTGAGTGACACTGGCAGAAAGGTAGATCTGAATAGCAAACTGCTACAATTTGAAATTCAAGCAAAAATCTTTTGTAAATATATGGCTCAATAATTAAACAGAACTCATACTGAGAGTGAGAGGTGTTTCTATTTTGTCTAAAGGTCCATTAGATGAACAAAATGAAAACATTTTGTTGCATTGAAAGTTCAGGTTTGTACCTCTTTTACATAACCCGTGCTCTGTAGGTCTTTAGGTCCCACAGCAGTGCCTAATGTGCAGGTGACAGGAAAAGTCCTTCCAGGGATAACAAATACAGGGCAGTCACCGAGAAAGGCTGAAAGTTTGTCTGTTTCCATGGTGGCGGACATCACCACCACCTTGAGTGGGAAAGCTCGGCCCTTCATAGCTTCAGTCGGATTAGAAAATACTTTTTTCAGTAAGCCCAGGAGGATATCCTGAAATGAAAAGACAATCTAGTTAAGAGCGTACATCATTTGAAGTCATTACAAAAATTACCGGGACGTTTGAATTGTATTAGAACAACGCTATAATTTTACCAGTATTAAAAAAAGATGCGGCAAGCAAAAGGAAATTTGAAAAGGATTTGGTCATAACTTTTTTTATGAGTATAAAGTTAGAACACAAATATAAGGAATTATTTTTTAGCATAATAATTTTATGTGAATTAAAGTCTAATTTCATCAGAATAATCTCTTCATATTAAAAATCAATGTTACATGAATAATATTTTCATTTTAGTCATAATTTGAGGAATTTTTACTATTACAAGTAGACATACTGCGAGGAATAAAGGTCTACATTTTACTTGAAAAAGTCATATTTTCATCAGAAAAAAATCACAATACAAGCAGTACAACTACAAATGATAATACATTACAACAAGCATAATGTTACAAACTGGTGACTGTAATGTCTTTATCTTTATAATACATGTAGCAAAAATGTAATGTGCATCTTTTGACACAGATTACAAAGTATTTGTGGGAATAATGACATTTGCTCCTTAAAATAATCACTTTATTCGCATAATACGTTTAACTTTAGCCTTGAATTTCAATGTGGCCCTAATATATTACTTCATTGTTCAAGAGCAGACTCACGGTGTTGAGGCTTCGTTCGTGGACCTCATCCAAGACCACCACACTGTAGTGAGAAAGTCCAGGGTCTGCCAGGACCTCTCTTAGCAAACAGCCATCCGTCAAGTACTTCAAATCTGTGTCCTGGCTCAATCAAAATGTAACATCACATCACTTTGTCTCACAATACTTTCTGCCAGGGCTGGCTGTGTGGTGGTCGCTCACCTGTGTTGTGCAGTCGTCAAAGCGCACCTGGTAGCCCACTTCTCTTCCCAGAGTGCACTGCATCTCATGGGCAACCCTCTGAGCCACCGTGATGGCAGCCACCCGGCGGGGCTGGGTGATGCAAATTTTGCCATTTTTACAAAAGCCTGCCAACGAAACACGACAATCACACACCACGCGAACTAAACTGGCGCACATTGACGCAATCGCTGTTTAATAAACAATGGCAACGATGATCGCAAGGTGGTTACCTGCTTGGTACAAATACTGTGGAAGCTGCGTCGTTTTCCCACTGCCAGTCTCACCGGTGACTACTAAGAAAGTGCTCTCCTTTACAGCCTGTACCAGTTTAGCTTTATGCTTGTAGATTGGCAACTGTTTTGACTCATTTTCTTTCGGGTGTTTCGCTGTCGATTTGGACATTACTGGTCCGGAATTTATTACATGAAGTAATACAAGTCGTATACTAAAAAAACGATATAGTTTGCTATAATGCCCGCCCAAAAAACAGCAGCGTAATCTTTTTTATAAAAACTGCGTCTCGTCAACAAGTCCTACCATTCGGAAAAGGCACACTCAACGTTTACTTCCGCAAACTGTCCCTTTGTGTTTTCCTATTGGTCTATCAGTAGACACGTGGCCTGGACACAGCGGAAACTGCCAGCTTGTGACGTGCGTGAACGCGCTGTACAGAAAACAGAACAAATTACATATTACTTAAACAAACACAGAGAAACACAAAGAAACTTTCAACAGTTAAAATGAGCGATACGTTTACATTTTATTTTTTTTTCTTAACTTGTATACATTTTGATACTAGAGTTACGTATGTATTATTTGTTTGATTACCTGCGCCGGTGCGACATAACGATAATAAAGGCGCCCCACTCTAAAAAATCACAGCACAAAAACTGCATGACTGGGCAGGTGGTGGTGGGTTGGACGTGGGAGCGAGCCACGGGTGATAACCAACTGGCTGTCAACCTCCAGTTGCAGAGATGAGGCAGGCGCGAGGTGTTGACTTCCGAGAGAGGGGGTCACGCCGACACATTACTTGACAACGTCATATCGTTCTCAGGATGGCTGTGAGTGGGTGTAAAGGACGACTTTTATCTTTTTTGGACTACAAAACGGAGAAATATATAGTGGCTAAAAATAAAAAAGTTGGGATTTTGTACAGAATCATCCAGTTATCGATCATCGGTTACATTATAGGGTAAGTGAGACACTTGTCTAGTCTGTCTCCTATTCCATGTTTGTTCTGATACTATAAAACTGGCGGGCGGCTCGCACCCTCACTATGATGGTCCCCAATTTTTCTTCTACTACTGTGGACTCCCTCAGACTCGTGTTTTGTCTCCCTGAACTTTAGTCGTTCATAGTTGTTGTTGTTTTAAATAATAATAATAATTACAAAAAACAACAACACTTTTTCGTGTTTCTTGTCTTTTTTTGCAACCCCCAATTTTTCATGGTTAATGTATAGTTGAGGTTTATCAGTGTTTATTTTTATGATTATTATTTTTTTTTTTGGTATTTTGGAGGTTTTGTATATTTTGGTGTACCCCACCTCTCGGGAGTGGGGGGTTGGGCGGGGTGAATTGAAAAATTATTTGTAAAATTCCTTTGATGAGAATCCAAATGCCGTATTCGGGGTTTTCTCCCCACTCAGGTGGGTTTTCTTAAGCAAAAAGGGCTACCAGGAGAAAGATGAGGCCATCCAGAGCACAGTGATCACCAAACTGAAGGGGGTTTCAGTGACCAACACCTCCGAGTCAGGTGTGCTGGTTTGGGGGCCAGAAGACTACGTCATCCCACCACAGGTGAAAACACACGTATGCACCCTCAGGCGGGTGCAATTGAGATCATCATAAGCATAAGATAACAACAGTTTAATTGTTATGATTACCTACATTGCTCTCTACATGCAGGGTGAAGCTGTTCTTTTTGTTGTCACTAGTTTCTTGGAGACCCCAAATCAGAAGCTGGGATACTGTGCTGAGGTATGAATATTTTACTTTTACTGATATTATTTAAAATGTTTTCAAAATATTCTAAATTATTGAGATTCACCTGTATATATGCATTGTATGTACAATCTGGAGGCAACTCGAAAATTCATATGAATTTCCTATTTTCAGATTAGGAACATGATGAGGATAAACGGGATAGAGAATGGATGGATTATTAAAAAAAATAATAAATAAATCAGAAGCAGAATAATGGCCCCAGAAACGTATCTCTACACATATTTGGATTCTACTAGTAGTTCAAGTGCCTCTATTTAGCAAGTCAACGCACCAGAAAGTCACCGTGTACTTTCGCCATGCCTCTTCACAGCTCGCGCCTGTGCCGAGCTGTCACAGAGTGTTTACTTTCGAGCTGCTTTATTTGCCCTCTTAACGTCTGATCATCTGGAAACTATTCTGGACAGCCTTGGGTGTGAGGATGCCATACACTCACTGGATGGATACTCAAAGTATGGCCAAGGGGCCACATATGGCTCTGTTCTTGAATCCAGCCAACAGAGCTCTTAACTATCAAGAGTCCTGTATGTTGCATTAAAATGGCTGCGAATGAGTCGCGGCTCTACTCTTGAGGTCTCTCCCTGGATGACCGAGCTTCTCACCTAGCGAGCTTGGACACCTAGTGGCAGAAAATCATTTCAAGCTGCTTGCTTGTATCAATCTTGTTTTTTTCTGTTTTTTTTTTTAAAAAAAAACGAGTTATGTTCCTCACCCTAACTTCTATACTACGATATTTGTAAAAGGTTCCTGTCAAGCATGCTCACTGCCGTCACTCTGGCAGCAGCCAAGAAAAACAACCAACTTGTACCCGTGGCCCCCAGTCACTGTGCTTGTGTACATTTGTCTGCTTACGTAGTTCTGTCCCTATGAATCATATTGCATTTATACAAAGTGGTGTGACACTTAAACATAATAACTCATTTGCAACGGTGAAGTCACGCCAGGGCTCTAAAGCAGTTTTTTTTTAAAAAATTGTTCGGTACTTCGGATTAAGAAATTTAGATGTATCAAGTATTGCCATAACCAGTTGATACTGAGCATAAACTAATGATAAATAACGTGTGCTCAGTGTTTTTTTTTTGAGATGTTGTTTTTTGTACACATTGAAATGAGGCCTGATCATTTCATTATTTTCCATACAGAGTGTATTATCTGTTGTTGAGCATAATTATACAGACTGGACCAATGATTTGTAAACTAGATAACAACATTTCTTGTAAAAATGTCATGTGTCGGTAAATGTCATTTTCATAATAATCAAAATGGACTTTAATAGGGACAATGGAGATAAGAAAAGGAATGGATGGAGAATAAAACTGATTTATACAGATGTATTTATGTTTAAAAAAACAAGCTCAGTTTTTAAAGGCTGTTCTTAATTGAAACATAAATGACCTTGGTTGACTCAGAAGTGGGTCAAGACTTAAATGTGGGTCCTTAGGCTGAAATGACTTGAGAATCCCTGGTTAAATTAGTAAATTAACGTTTTGGTGCTTATTTTGTTTGCTCCCAGAGCCCCAAAGTCCTGGATGGACTCTGCCAGGAAGATGAGGATTGTGAAGAGGGAAAGCTTGTGGTGTCTGGTCATGGTAGGACATTCCTTAGCCTTAAAATTTAACACTCCGCACTTAACACTTATCATACAGTTAATTAAAGAAAATATACACATTCGGCATATTAGCATGTTGTGAGAGCTCATTGGGTGTGCCATGGGCTGGCCTTTGGAGGAAGCACTGTAGCAAGTTGACTTTTTCTATTTTTTGACCAAGGAATCATGAGTGGACGATGCGTATGCAGGGATGAAAACTCCACTGGAGCCTGTGAAATCTTTGGCTGGTGTCCTGTTGAAAGAAAGTTTAAACCACAGTAAGAAGCCATGTTGTTTAGATTGGATTATTTTCAGTTAGCTCTATTGGATTTACCTTCCATTAGACATCAACACGCATCCACCCATCCATTTTTTTTTTTTTGGGTAGCGCTTGCCCTCATTATGTTAAATAGGTGACCATTGGACCCTTTTCCAGTTGACTGGCCACTAATCATTCACCCACCATCCTGCCCGTATGCAAACCTGGATGAATAAAAAAAATCGAGCAATGTTTGGATGTCCACGACTTTCTCCTTTGTAACAGGTCTCTGCTAACGAACGCAGAAAACTTCACCATCTACATCAAGAATTTTATACAATTTCCCAAATTCAAATTTTCAAAGTAAGTTCTTCAATATACACAATGAACACAAATCATCCAAAAAGTGAACAACACTTTACCACCGTGCTTTCTTTGTGCTCTGAGGTCCAACATTCTGGAGACAACGGATGTGTCCTATCTGAAATGCAGATATGATGAAAAGCTCCATCCTTACTGCCCCATCTTTCGCCTGGGAGACATCACGGCACGAGCAGGATACAACTTCAATGACATGGCAACATCTGTCAGCGTTTTTAATCATTATTATTATTATTATATCATGTTATCACATCCACTACTAACTAGACGTATTGTTTTGCACAAGGGTGGCTCCATCGGCATCCAGATCCGGTGGGACTGTGACCTTGACAAAGGTTACTCCGAGTGTCACCCGCAGTACCAATTCAGTCGCCAGGACATCGCCACTTCTAACAAGACAATTGCAATGGGATTCAATTTAAGGTTATTTACAATTCAAGAGAACGTGATCCTAGTGCATTTAAACGTTTGATAATTGTATGATTATACTTTCAAACAGACACACTCGGTATTATAAAAACTCAGCAGGCGAGAGTTACCGATCTCTATATAAAGTCTATGGAGTCCGATTTAACATCATGGTGAATGGGAGGGTAAGCAAAATGTGTTACTTTCACATGAATGCATGAATTAATTTTACATTATAGTTACATATTACATATTCCATGCTGAAGTTGCTGTCCTGTGTAGCATCATGATATTCTTTAAATTTACAAAAGTAATGGAAAAAACCCCATAGAAAGTTAATGAAAACACCGATGAGGTTTGTTTGAGGTGTATTTCACTAAGAAAATACAATTGGGTGTAACTTGTAGGCAAAAGCCAATTAGTTTATATTTTATGTTAATATTTTCTTGACAAGCAGGTCCACAATGTAGCATTTCTAGTGTTGCCAAAGTTAATGCCTTAACTAATTACTTAATCACAAAAAAACTATCACATTAATCATGTATTAACGCAGATTAATCACACTCACTATTAATTTTGATCCTTTAGCTGACAGCGGATGGTTACGGTAAAGGCAGCACAGGTTGTGTTTGAAGCAATAAACATAACTACATGCATGTTTGCGTATGACATTCAGAATATTTGTTCATGTCAAACTATTGAGGATTCCATTTTAAATTATGCAAGTAATTAACTGATTAGAAAAAGAGGATGAGGATAATTTTTTTTAAAGACGTCCTCATAAATGTATAAACTAAATGATGAATAATAAATGTAAATAATAAGACAATAATAATAAAAATAAAAATAATAAATAAATAAAAAACTTCATAAATGTCACATATACAGGTGCTCTTTAAATTTGGCGGGCAAAAACATTTTGATAAAAAGCCTTATTAATAAATTAATCGTTATTAATCAAAATTCTAAGATGTGATTAATCTGATTACAAAATGTAATCGTTTGACAGCTCTTCTTTTTTGATCAATTTTAATATGTTAGTATAAACCTATGTGACATACATTTTGAAATAAAAAATAATTTGAATGTCTTTATTTACTACACAAGACAACAGTATTTAGCAACCTATGTGGGTCTCATGAATGGACCTGAAAATGAAGAAATAAAAGCTTGGAAAATGTATCATCATTATTGATATAACGGTGAAATGATATAACATCTTGATGTAATATTTAGTGTCATTACCAAAACATTTCGAAAAAAAGAGCAGCATAGTACTTTGATATATTATATAATTGCTATTTTAAAAATTGTCTACATGTTTTTTTTTTTTAGCTCAATTTAATAATTTAACCACAGAAATGTTATTGTTTATTAACATTTAACTGTATACGTTCCATATTTAATTGTAATTTTAGTCTATAGTGGGAAATTTTATTCTCAATCTGTTCTCTTATTTATTAGTTAGAATTAGTATTTATTAATATGTATTTATCACAATGGTGAACTCTTACACCATAATAACACCGCTTATCACCAAACAAACCCCATATGTGCAGTGGAGAATGGTAAAGGAGCATCAAAAACCTTCAGACTCCTGCTGGAAAGAGAAAAAAAATTCAAGAAATGTCTCCTAGAGCATCTGAACATTATTTGGGGTTAATCTGAAACACTTTCAATGGTGGCAGCTGTGTGCGGATTCCCCTTTAATATCCACATTACATGCCTATTTTATTCTAAAACAAATACATTGGGTACACGTAAGTTTAAAGGTGTGACATCATTAATTTGATAAATGGAGCTAAAATGAACTTAGTTATAAAATGAATATAATTTTAAAATGCAATTGTAGGAACTTGGAAGGAATATTGGATCTAAAACATTCTCTCATTGTTCTTAGGCTGGAATGTTCAATATTGTCCCCACAGCCATCAGCGTCGGTTCAGGGTTAGCTTTAATGGGCGTGGTAGGTAGCAGCCATCTTTTATTAACATCGTTTGAATCATTAATTTGTTTTGGATAGTTGACACAATGCCAGTTTGAATTCGACAGGGAGTGTTCTTGTGTGACATGATCCTTCTCTACATCATGAAGAACGGCACCGCTTATCGAGAGAGGAAGTTTGAAGGGTCCCAGTATGTGCTGCAAAAACTTTCTGCACCACTCACACCACCGATGCTATATATGCTAATGTCTATTTGTTGTCCACAGACAGTCAGCATCTGGAGACTGCCACGAGAAGACCAGTCTGGCGTCTTAGCAATTTAACTTTGCATTGTGTGTACATTACAAATGTGAGACTTTTCCTACTAATACAAACAAATATTAATTTGCCTGTGCTGTGGTGTGTGTTTACTGTTGAGTGAGTTTTCCTCCCAGGTTTGCTTGAAAAAGAGTCAAGGCCCAACTATTGTAAACGTTAAACCTGTTTTATAGTAACAGATACGCTAACTGTTAGCCTAGCTTATTCTATTTCTTCTTCTTCTACTACTACAACTTTTACTATGGCAGTAAGAACACACATTGATTCCCCCCTTGTAATTTGTGGGGTTGATCAGATTTTAAAAGTCGGTTAAGATGTTAAAAATTGTTGCACTTAACTGAGGAAACGGATTCATGGTGAAAACTGAAATCTGCACGTGTCCTTTCCTTCCTTGCCACTAGATGTCACTAGGGCTATAAAAGTGATTTCCTCAAAGCATCTTTCTTGAAAATGCATTCTTTCTGCACCAATACTAAAACAATGATACTGTTTTGTTGGCAAAGGTTTTTGTTTAACAATTAAATAGAAAGGCTACACAGCACTACAACATTTCTTCTAATGATATAAGACAATGCTAATTAAATTACAATCTTCACCTTCTTTTTAAAAATATTTTCAGAATTGCTTTTAAAAGTATTTTTTTTAACATTTGTTTACATTTGTTAGATAATAATGAAATGGATAAGAAAAAAATCACTAGCCTTACACTTGACATTTAATAAAAAATATTTTCTGAATAAACATTTTGTTGAATATATGGTATTTTTAAAAAATGTAAACAATCATAAGATAGTGATGCAATGTCCATATATATATATATATATATATATATATATATACTCTTGTTGCATTCAGATGATATGGAGGAACCAATGACCCAGTTCACTTTAAAACACACCCAAGTGTTTGTTTTTCTCACTTCATTCCCACGAAAGGACGTACACGAAAGACTCATATCTGATTGCAGATTCCACTCAGTGGACAATACAATTCGAAAAAGAAAGTACAGTAGTGGAATTTAGCAGACAAGGAAGTGAATAAGCGATTTAGCAGGTGATTTGTCAGTATAAATGGTGCTACGGCCGAGTGTTTTTCCCCACATAAAGACAACCCCATCCAGACAACATGAAGGTCCTGCTGTTCATAACACTGCTGCTGCTGTTGTGTGGCACTCAAGGTGAGACACAATTTAATCGTTATACCTAAAAATGTCAAACAGTTTACCAATAAACATTTAATTATTATTTGTATGTGTGTGTTTAAGAAAATACAATTGGATGTATGTAACATGTTGACTAATGCTGATGTTTGTATTTTAAAATGCGATTTTTTTCCTTTTTAATTAGTATTTCCTTCACTCCATATACATTAATTTTTTATGTTGATACGTGATAACACACACATTTTTTTTAATGTTAATTTTTTTTGCGAGAGTTTAACTAACTAAATAATTTAATCCTTTTGATCCATTTGATCGTTAGTTAAAATAAATTTATGTTAATGTTTGATAAACTTACATGACATAAAATTTGAAGGAAAGACACATTTTCGCTTCTTTATTAAGGAACATTTTTAGTAACTTGTGTGGGTCTTCAGAATGGACCATAATATGAACTAAGTTTTTGTTAAGAGCAGGAATAAATAGAGAAAAGGCACGTTTCAGATCAATGCTAGCCTAAATCAAGGTTTAGTTGAAATTTTAACATAGAGCTAGTTCATTATGGCAGGAAGCAATTTTAAGATGGCTGAAAGAAAGTCAGGGTCACCCACAAGACTCAGAAAGGAAGTGATGATTTACTGCAGATTGGGTGCCAGTGATCTGCATCTTTCATGAAATGTTGAAAGTCATTTGTCCGTACTGTGTTGTCACCAGTGCTCACGCTCACATGCTTCTCCTGCGTGATTCACGAAGGACAGGAGTGCACCAATACAATAAATTGCCAACCAAATGAAAATCACTGCAAGATCTTCAGCTCGGGTTTGTAGGACGTCTTTTCCTTGATTCTATGAAAAGTCCTTAAAAGTGGAACCCTGTAGTTATTAGTGTGTGGTTATTATTATTATTTTTTTAATTTTTTTTTACAGGAGATCAAATGACCAAAAGCTGCGCAGAGACTTGCATCGAGGACAGCGACACGACTTGCTGTCAATCGGACCTGTGCTCGCTCTGAACACGGGCGTCGTCCTTGTAACATCCTGCTCTTGCTTCGCCCTTCTGATTGTTGAAAGCAAGAAACACAGAACAGACTAATGAGGGTGGACAATCAATTGCTGTTTCAATCATAGTGCTAATGTTTGATTTATCTTCTCACGGGCTACAATATAACATTCAGTAGTCAGTAGCTGTGATTTATTTGGTATAGAGCGTCACTGATTTCTATGTGGGTCACTGTCTGTCAATGCTGTGATGCTGAAGTCATAATAAAAAGACGTCCTCTAATCTCGTTATTGTCTGTCAACTGTCCTATGATAACATGCCATGTAGTGATTGAATGTTTAAATGGATTTTTTTTTTTTTTATTCAATGGTCTTTGCACAATACCCAATACAAAGGACTGGAATATTGGGGCCACACGAATAAAAACATGAGCACTATGAGAATAACATCACAAAGTTGATGGTAGGGTTGATGTGACAAAATACTGAATTTTTTAAGATACTTTTAGTGGAACTTGAGAACATCCTCAACAGTGTTCATCTTAAAACATCTACCTGTATATTGTACTATATGTATTTATGATCAAAATATTACCCCCCCCCCCCCAAAATCAAATTTTTATTTATTTTATACTCATATTATGTCCTATGACAACTTTTCCTTTATTATATTACTACTTTATTCTTGTATAATCAAATTTATATTGTAATATTACACATATTATACAATTACGCTGATAAAATTCTGATTTGCAGTAATTTTAGTCTTGTAAAATAAACAATTGTTTCTTGCATTATTACAGCTTTATTATTGTAAAATTCTGACTCTTTCGTCTAATATTCAGACTTTACTCTTGTGAAATTTCAAGCTTATCTGGGAAAAAGATGACAAATTCCATTATTATTATTTTTTTTTTTTGCTGTAAAGCCACATTATTTGCATTATTAAAACATATGGACTTTTTTTGGTAGTTACAACTTTATTCTTGTAAAATTTCACTTTTTATTACTACATTATGATTATGCTTGTAAAATTACAACTTTGCTTCATAATGTTTTAAAAAATGACACCGACTTTTTGCCTCACAATATTACGACTTTACACTTGCAATATTACATTATTCTTGCACCATTTTTCTGTCTTTTTTTTTCTTGTAGTACAAAAACAGCATTTCATAAAAATTAGGACTTTTTGGTAAATGGCAAATTCATTGTCGTAATATTTTAACTTTGCTCCTGTCTTTCTTTCTTTCTTTCCTTCTTTCTTTCCTTCCTTCTTTCTTTCTTTCTTTCTTTCTTTCCTTCTTTCTTTCTTTCTTTCTTTCTTTCTTTCTTTCTTTCCTTCTTTCTTTCTTTCTTTCTTTCTTTCTTTCTTTCTTTCTTTCTTTCTTTCTTTCAGCTGTGGAAAAAACATCCACTTGTAATCAAAACAATGAAGGTGGAAAAACACTACGAACAACAGCTAAAAAAAAGGAAACTGTATAACCAGTCAAACCAAACAAACAAACAACAAAAAATAAATAAATTCTTTGTTTGCCGTGCAGATTTCAAAAGCTCCCAGAGAGAGAAACAGAAAGTTATCCGACTGGGCATAAACAGCTCCATTTTGGCCACCATATTAGAATACAGGAAATAGGCAAATAATTAGCATGATCAACAACAATTAAATTGTGAGTGATTGATGTTACAAATTATTTTCCATGTATACATGTAGCTGGAAAGTTTGGAATATGTTGCTTTTATGGTCAGTCTAGTTAGTAGGAGGAGATGGATGATTATCAGTGGAGCTATAATTATGTGTGCGGTGTGCTCTGCCATCTTGATTGCACCACACACACACACGCACACACCGGCAGCATTCCTATGCCAGGTACGATACGGTATGCCAAGATACCACAGAATTGGCGTCAGCAAGTAACAGCTACAATTAAATATGTCTTTGCAGAGTAATTATTTCATTCAGGAGATTAATCAAGACGTTTCCATAGTAACCGTGTCACTCTTATGGTCAAGTTTTATTCATGCCCATAAATGTGTCCTCAGCTGACACACTAACTGACCTCTGTGTTGGTTTTAATATGCGGAGTGGATTGTCACTTCATATCAGCGTCACGCGTCATAACATACAAGTGCGCATATGTGTGTGCGTGCGTTTGTGTGTGTGGCGGTCGGCGTGCGAATATAGGCCATACGTGTTAATCTGTCCAGCTGCTTCTTCTCATTAGATCAGCTCAGACTGCGGAGGTGAAGGGTGGATGGATTAATGGGCAGCTGTGGAGGAGTAACCTTTGCTCCACATGTGTAAAGTGGTTCATATTAGTACATATCTGAAAATGCGTGATCGTGTTCGAAAGGAAAAATTAAGTTCTAACAATACTCCCAGAAGTGCATCAATCTTGGTCAGGCCTGTAATGGCATCAAGTTTTTCCTGCACATCCAGTTGCATCCAAATGCACCGTCTGAAAACATTGAGGACAGAATGCACCAACACGTAATTAAAATGAAAGTATAATATCACAATTGTATTGATATTGTCAACCACATGCCTGAAGAAATACATTTTACACCAAATTACACTCTAAAAACAAACTATGGTTCAATAATGGACCGATCCTCTACTTGGGTCAATTTGACCCAACTTTCAGTCAAAAAAAAAGTTATTTTAGTGTAAAATAACTCATAAATATTGGTCAGATCCTTCACCTGGGTAAATTTTTTTGGGGTCATTTTGTATAAAACAACCTAGAAAGTTGGGTCGAATTGACCCATAGAGTGGATCGGTCCATTTTTGATCCATAATTGGGTTACTTTTGACCCGGCCCGTTTTTAAGAGTGCACAACTATTGCAATATTTAATAACAAAGTGTTTGTAGGTGTTTTACCAATTTGTCTAATATTGTCAAAAGATAAAAATAATAAAAAATAAATACTTATTATTATCAAACAAAATATTTGCACATCAACGCCTTCTTAAAATAATCGGCAAAGTAATTTTTGCAGATTTTTCAGGAAACACAAAAAAAATTAACCATTTGCATCATGAGCATATGATTTAGGCAAAAAATATTATTTTTTTGCAACAAAATGACTTAGGAAATTATTTTAAGAGGGTGACGACATGCTATCTAATATAAATGTCATTCACTGTAAACTTTGTATATTAATATATTGTGCTTGGCGACTTACGTTTATTTAGTTGTTTTTCAATGTCTATTATATACCTACAGTATAAGAAATATTCTTAATATTTTGCATTACAGTATATGTACTAATTAAATTCTTAATTGACCTGCTCATAGTTTAAGATACCAACTGTACCAAAAAAGTTATTTCGTTATATATGATTAATATTTAAATATTACTTATTTATTTTAAAATGTTTGTCTTCACACTACAGAAGGTATCTAACCATCTATAATGCATACCATATGTTATCAAAAATAGGTAAGAGTATTTAGATAATTGTATTCATCAATTGTCAACTAAATTATTCTTGTATTTTTTTGCAGAATGAATAAGTGGCTGTTTTGTTTGAGTAAAAATGTAGCAAGGTCCAAAACGTAGTTACTTGGATCCCAACTGAATTCCCTTTTGGTGAAGAAGAGTACGAGAAAGAGCTTCTTTTTTTTTTTTTTTTGCATGTGTTGTGGATGGGTGTGTTGTCAAATTGTGCCTCAGATGCTAGCCAGAGTAATGGTGGTCCATCTATTCTATTGGATTAGAGAAGGGATTTCACTGTGGTATTAATCTGACAAGACAGCAGCCGGCCACCCGGGCTGGACTCATACCGAGTTAGATTGTAGTGCCTGCGACACTCACTTCGCTTGCTAACTGCCATCAGGACGCAACATGAACCTTTTCTGCTTCTCATTGGTAAGAAACATACCACTCTGTGTGTGCGTTATCTGCTAGCTTTTGTGTTGCATTCAAATTGGGCATGCAACATGGGAAAAGGACTACTGCTGTATGATTTGTTTTTTAGCTACTGTTTTCTCCTGAATCCATCTATAATGTTATTTGTGTGTAGGCTTTACTACAGTATTATTATTTATATTTGTGTTCATTATTTCCTCAGAGAGGCAAAAATGTTGAATCATTCTAGTAATGCGGCACACTTTATGTACAACTGCATAAGAAAGAGTGGGATCAAAATTGTATCTTTAATTGCAAAACCTTACAGACATAATAATGATAATAATGATAATGATAATAAAAAATAATAGTAGTAGTCTTGACATTGCCAGGGAAATGTAATTATTTTAGTTCATAGAGACTTTTGTTCGTACACTGATATTTTAACTTGGTTGCTAACCAATACAGCAGCACCTAAATAGTCTCAGAAGACTTAAGTGTGTGCAGACGTGTATTAAAAATGATCCAACATTATGTGGTCTTTAATGACAATTAACATCCTTGTAGAGCTACGGTATTAGTTGCACTATGTCTGCCTCATTGATGTTGTTTCTTCATAAAAATCCTTTTTATTTTATGTTAAAATCAACACTTGTTAATATACTGGTAATATAATTTATTATTTATGACTATTCCGAAAATGTGATTCTACAAATGGACTGGCCCTGGTCACTTTTTTTTGCAGAAGTTCATGTGGTGTCTTTACTGTAGCTAGCGTAGAGGTTTAAAATATTACATACAAATCTTGTACACTGTAAGACAAACAAAGAGTCATCTTACAGCATTATATCGAACCACTTACGCCACAAAGACAGATTAACTACCTATTGTGCAAGTGTACCTAATGATGTGGCCCGAAGTGCACAGATCTGTGCACAGATGTTGAGGTTGTGCACCAATAACGAGGATTATTGTCTAACCCAAGGCTAGATTGTCTTCTGTGTTACTCCTCATCACGTGCATTATTATTATTAGAAACTGATTTCATAGAGACAGGAAATGGATAGTAAGATGAATTGAGACATGCAACAGTGATGGATAACCTGTTTTGGTTGTATAACGATGAGTTATTACAGAGCAAAGATAAGAGTGGCTCTGACACATTGTCATTTCTAAGTGGACCTTGTCAAAATATGGGCGGGGTGAAAACTGGGTATGTCCCTGGAAGGAATGTGAACGAGCCAAACACATTTTTAATCCACACTCAAATCTCTTCTGAGGAATTTCAATCTATTCTGACATCAGAGCTTCGGAGCAGCATGAACATTAATATGCGGACAGTGTCCAATCCTCCTCAATATGATTTATTGGTGTTGTGTTAACATGGCATCAGTGAACATTCATTCTTTAGTCCAACGCACCGTTCTGTGCCGATGGTTGACCCCCAAGTTGATCAAAATAAAATTTCCCATAGGGTATAAAATTAAGTGTGAGAGAGGTTAAACTTAAGAAAAAAAACAACGTTTCAAGACAACCCACGGACATATTGCTGGAATTGACGTTCTGAAGTGTATATTAAATGTATCTGCGCTATAAGTCACTTGGTTGTATTCATTTTTGTATTTAATGATATGCAACTACAATAGGTCTACCCTGATTTGCACCTTGACTTACGAGTAGCCCGACTTGCAAATTAATTGAATGTCCGTCACTCAGCCATTTTTTTTTACTTTGACTTGTGAGGTAAAATTTGAGATAGGAACGCTAAATGGTGGCAACGAACTCAACACATTTTATAACAAGTAACACTTTGGATAATGGTGAACAATTGTTCTTTTTTTTTTTTTTTTAAAGGACGATTCGATTTATTGCCTCTCCCAGTTGAAGTTACTGCCAAACTAAACAGAAAACAAAGAAAATTACATATTGAATATATAAAACAGGTGTTCTAAAATCACAACAGACAATTCAAAATGCAAAAACTTTGGGTAAACGAATAGTATAGCTATCGCGGTATTATAATCCTCTAGGCAATGGATATTTTAACAAAATCAGTCCAGTCACGTGTAGACACTAAACAGAAAATCTAACAATACTTCTTGGCATATATTCTTTATCTTCTGTGAAAAATGACTAAAATTACTGCAGTTAATTAACTGAGACACTTGCAGCAATTGCAAAAGTCGTCATCATTTGTTCCTCTATGCTTGTAATATACAGCCCCCTGGTGGCCAAGGCATGCACACCAAAAGCATCAGAATGTGGGGCTGCAACGGAATAATGGCACTTCCACTCATTTCAGTGGAAAAAAGATGGTTAAAGATTAGAGTGTTTTGAGTTACGAGCATGGTTGCTCGTGGTCGACATTACACTTAAATGTATGTAATTGTATGGTTTATAATGTACTGAGCTGCCAGACCATTTTTTATGTCACAAGAAGTTGCATTTACAGTTCCATGGCTATCGTCATATCACTTTACAATCACTGGTACCACATCATAAAAACGCAGGAAGCCAAAGAAAAAGTAGAACTCACATTCTCTAATGAGGATAAGTAGCATCAAAAACGGATGGACGTTCTACTGTATTATCTAACAATTGTGTGTGCTTCACAGTATAAAATGATTATTTGATAATTCACCTTCAAAAGCTGCTTGATGTGCACACCGTGTATTTCATGGCTGAAAGTCGGTCAGATTTAGCTCGCAGACAAGATTAAATCCATTCATAAATTAGAGTGGGGTGGGGGAAAATCCATTAAAATGGCTCTAAAGTGTCTACCAAAGGCATGAACACTACAAACAACAAACCATTCGATCTCCCCCAAAAATATTGGGACATTTTGGGTGTATAATGGTTTGTCATTGGGATGGTGCCCTAGCAGAAGGAAAACTGGAACTGCTCTTTCGGTCAACTCTGAACAACACATACAAAAACCATTCAACATCTGCTAGAAAGCTAAAGAGGAATTTTACTTTATAACACGTCGGCGTATATCTTCACTTAGAATGACTGTGAGTCTGTTACAAAATGGCTAACATACTGTACGTTTGTGTTTGTATGTACCAGGAGGGTTCACTGGACAGCCTGTATGAGGCTGTGCAGACATCCGGCGACAGCCCCCCTCAACCCATCCCGAGCCGCTCCTCCAGCCGCTCGTGCAGCCGCTCGTGCAGCCCGGCGCTCTTGCTGGATGACAACGTGAGATGGAGGGATTCTAGAAGGTCTATTTCTCTGGTGAGAGGCTTTCAAGTACAATGGAATTTGGAAAGTTCTATATACGATCCCGCAAGGGTTCCATCCCACCCCGCCGTGGTTTACCAAAAAAGGGAAGTGAGTGAACCTCCTCTAAGAGGAATTGATGAGGAAGCATCAGCTCATCAGATTGAATCATGTAAAACAAAAGCTGATTATGAAACACATCATTTATTGCGCAAGGAAACCATGTTTGGGAACGTCAGTGGGTAAAAGTCCTTTACATTACTCATTTTCATTCATGAAATTTACAGCACTATGCAAATGTCTTTGCGCACCAGTACGTTACTACTTCAAGGTCAAGTGAAGGTTACTTCCTGGTTTATAGAGGATGATGAACAGACAAGAGGTGTTGTCATGATTCTGGGGGTTGGACAGTTCCATTGATGCCATAGAGGAGGGTTGGGGAACTGTTTCTACTATCCAGGGCCGAGATCAGTTTTTATCAACTTAGCTATCGAAACAGGAGCGTTCGCTACAGGGTTAGCCATTCGTGCGGCATGCTTATGCAATGTGTTTCTTCTGGGCCTTTGCACCATCCCTCTACAAATACTTATGGAAAATTTTGTTTTTGATTTTTTGCATAATCCTAAAATACTTAAGTTTTGTCAAAACAGCAGCAGCAAAAACGGCATTAAAATAGATTGCGAGTCCAAGGTGTGGGATTTTGAATTTCCAAATATGTACAAGACATCTTTAGTACTATCATATGAAATTCTTGCAATTTGTGACATAAAGTAACATTAACCATGTCATGTTTTACATCAGGAAATGACAATGAGACCAGGCAACAAAGCTCACACAAAGAAAAGAAGGTAAGCTTCCTATTCCTACATGCTCCAATATATATATATATATATACTGTATATATATATTGGAGTTTTCAGTCAAAGGCAAGTCTGTCAACAGTATTTCTGTTGTATGAGAGAAGCTAAATTGTATTAGAAATACATAATCATCCAGGTAGGCGTGCCTATGTGCCCTTCATTGTGGGATCTGCGTGCACACAAACATGCAAGCCAAAAGGGTTTCCCACATGGCTTGAAAAGCTCTGTTTATATTCTCTGGCCGCTAATGCTGTAAATCCTTCCCATAGCACAGACCGGCTCTTAATAAGCAACGCGAGATCTCCACATCCTTCCCTCATCTGTCTGCAAGAGGCCTTAAGGAGCCGCACTGATAGCTTAATAGAAAGAGTTTGTGATTGTACAAAATAAGTTATAAAGATTTAGATTTTCATGGTCAGGGTACGGCAGAATATAGATCAAGCAGATTAGGGCTTTTGGGATAGTTGAACTAAGCGGATTGAAAGCCCACCTACTTAAGAACCCAGACTCTCGTTACTCCTTCATTTCTTCCTTGTTGGCCTTTTTAAGACCATGTAATAAATATGTGGTTGTGTTTACATACTAAAATATGAATTGAAGCTGGTATCTTTATAATTCTGTTAATTCTACTTTCAGAACACAAGTATCCAAATCCGCATCAGACGATGAAATGTTGGGTGAGTCAAATCAATTATGCACTTTTATTTTTTTATTGAGGCTGGTCATTTTTAGGGGTTAGGTGTCACTAGAGGTTCCACTGTATTTGGATTGAACTCAGCACTGACCTACTCGGCTGACTTTCCACTTTTGACCGTGCTCAGTTTGCCCTGACTTTTCAACTCAAATCCTCAATATTTGTGATTTGTCCCCCTCCCGCTGCTCAGCAGATAATGCCGGGGCGGTTTGGAAGACTGCCAAGAGCCCAGAAGATTTAGTCCACATCACCAACCATCACAAAGAAGGTAAATAGGGAATAAATCGGCTAAGCTGATCCATCGGCCAATGTTCATTTGGGCGCTCAGCAGGGTGCCTTCCCTCCCCCTCCCCCCTTTAGGAGACAGTCCATCAAAACTGTACAGAACTTTGCAATGCTTTATTTTCAACAATACAAATTGACAACAGTAATAATGCTAAGGATAACCATAATGAGTAGAAGTGAAAATGGACTGATGGATGTCATTTTCAGGTGCCAAATAGGTGATTGATAACATATTTGTTTTTACCTGCATCTCATCATTGCAGAGATGAAGAGAACGAAGCACAGAGGGGACAACAAAGGAGGGAAATCAGCTCATCAATCTGGTACCAAAAAAAGGGACAAAAATTCCCCAAGTCAGGTAAATCATTCTGTATTTTAGTTTAAAACTTGTTAAGACTAAATTGTTCCAAATTTAGCATTGGTCATCCATATTTTGCGAGCTGTTCTAATAAACGCACAAATAAAAGCAAGGCACACACATTATATTTCAGTGGGGGACGCCTTAGCTACACAATCATTACATAAAAATACATAATCAACTCACCAAACCAATAATAGTCGCTAAGAAGCTATCCCATTCAACGCTGTGGCATCTGATTGGTCAAATTAGTTGTCAATCGGTCAAAGTGACCAATGAATCTCTAATAAACAGTCAGACGGAAGATGGCTCACAAGGCCATCCTTATAACTTAACAAAAAATGGTTAAATTCAGTTCAAATGACATCAAATTAATGCTAAGAATCTTGTTCTTCAGCATGCATTACTGTTTATAAATAGGGACTCAAAATGACATTAATACATTATAGTAACTAATAAATACTCTGCACTTTTTATATTAAATTGTCAAAAGCAATATCAGATTATGTGATAGTGCATCTTACTCAGAAGGTTACAAGTTCACATTCATCGCAAGTATTTGGTGATTTGGTGTCTGTCTCTGGTGAGCAAAATGGCAGAAGCATTGAAGCTAAATGCTGATTGGGTTTTAATACAGTGCAGATGGTCCACCGAGCGCCGCTGCTCTGTGTAATCTCTGAGCCACGTGGCAGAGCAAGAGAAAGGGCTTAGAGCCCTTGTGGCAGGTCACCTAGCGTCCATTCCTGCTAAAGCTCATAATAGTAAGAAGCAAAACAAAGCCAGGGATAAGCAGCGGCCATATTAGTCTTTCCCAAAAAACAAACAAAAAAACTGAAAGATGATGTTTTTTTTAGCGGGGGTTTATCGGCACTTCTTTTCAGAACATCAACACCAGAGGAACAGTGACAGAATCTAAACCAGCAGCAAAAAGGAATCACAAACCTGGAAAGAAACCGACTGGAAAGATTGGGAAAGACGGGGCAAAGAAAAATTACAATACGACAGGTAATAAAGTTTTGCAACTAAATGTCACTCAGTAGAATGCAAAATTATTCATGAATCCACCCACACAAACATGACTCAACATAGCTCTATTAAATGAATAATTACTAATAAATACTATTCATTAGGAGCTCATGTTGTTTCCCTCTATTGTCCTCAGTGCACCTCCCAACAGGAGCCACGAGCCCCCCAATGGGTTCACACCACCTGGATGTGCCTTACAGGTCTGACAGGGGGCTCTACCTGGGCAAGTCCTCCACCCTTCCCACGCCGGAAAACCCAACTCCAGGACGCTATTCCGATATGATCAGCCTGCCCGGCGGTGCAACACCGACTCACTACCACAACCATAACCAGCGCTGGAGCAACCCATCTGGCAACAGTCCCGCCTGGGGCACCGTCCAGCACAACTGCTGCAGGCCGCTTACGGAGTACCGAGCGTACTCCAATGACTTCAGCCTTCCTCACGAGAAGGAGATGCAACAGCAGGAGGCCAAGGATTGCAGCCTGGGTAGGAACTGTAAACCCCAGATTCCCCCGAAGGTGACCCGTTCCGCCACTGACTTGGATTTGTCAGAACCCAACGTAAGTCTCCAGCAATCTACACAACTAATACATTTTTTCTTAAGCATGTTACTTCAATATCACTTTTTTCAGACTGATACCAGTATGAGTACTCAACTCTTAAGAAATCACAGATACCAAGTAGCCGATACTACTAGTACTTTTGAGACTTTTCTAATCAACGAATGACATCTCATTTTCAAAGAAATACCTTGTGTCTATTTCTGACAAAAGGCAGAACAGACACTGTGCAATAAGGAATTTAAGATCAAACTAAAATATAAACTTCTATTTATTTATCTATTTTTGTGTCTATGTTTGGGGCTGGGGGCAGGGGCTATTATAAACATGATTATGCACCCACGACATGCACCATTTGCAGATTTATATATATATATATATATATATATATATATATATATATATATATATATATATATATATATATATATATATATATATATATATATATATAGTGTTTATGTTTGGGGGGGCTCAAACATCTTTTTCTTCTTTTTTGAAAAAATGTGTATTGGAGGTTTATCAGCACTTTTTTGTAGAATTTGGGAAACAAGTAGAAAAAATAGATTAAAACCCCGAGTTTTACGTTGTAATATCACTATTCACCACTAGATGACAGACATGAATTAGTTGTTCTTGCTTAGTTGTGCACAACATGAATACGTCTAAAAAAAAATTTGCTGATTTGAAATGATATTCAGGACAAACATACTCAATAATACTAAAATTTAGAGTGAGTTGCTTTTTGTGTGAAAAGTATGTAGTTATTTTGTTGTTTGCTTCAAACCATTTGTTGTTGAATCGTGGAACTTTTATGCATACATTGAAAAATGTATGCTGAAAAATGTAATGTTAATAATAAAGAGCACATATTTTGCATGCGTGTATGTATTCCGGCCATATTTAAAATGACATTTTTGTCATATATCTGGTTGGTTAGTACTTTCCTGCTTGAAATTATCCATTCAACACGTCGAAATTTACTTCAACTCAAAATTGAGTGTATATCAGTGATTTTATACTTTAAATGGCAACATTTGCAGGATGTGGTGTCACGTTGCCCTCTTACCACTGTGAACCACAGGGTAGCTATTTTTAAACTACAGAATCCTATGCAGCTTAACCTTTTCAAGTCTTTGTTTAATGCAAGACTCAGATCAATCAGTTTCGTCACAGCACCGATTGACTGACCTCAGAGGTCAGAGCTTTATGTGTTTGTTTGACATCATTCCCTACTCAAGATCCTTGATGATAACACTCAATGAGCACGTGCACTGTGTGCCCTCTTTGCCACGTTTTCTTAAGCTTAACATGACTTATGAGGCGATTGTTTACAATGGGTCGGATGATCCCATAGATAATGACAAGATCCCTATAGGAGCTATAGTGCCACTGGTCCTTAGATCTTGAATGCAGTGCCTCTTAAGAGGCTTTTACACAAGACTCATTTTTATCCCAAAAACTGGCTTTTCAGGTAAAAAAAAAAATATAAAAAAAATAAATAAAATAAAATAAATAAATAAAAAATCATGATAAAAAAATAAATAAAATAAAATAAAAAATAAAAAATAAAATAAAATTTAAAAATTACAAAATAAATAAATAAATAATAATACAAAATATATATATATAACAAATAAATAAATAAATAAATAAATACATAAATAAATAAATATAAAATTACAAAATATTTAGGACAATGCACGTGAAACTTTGGGTAAGGGTGGGTGGTTGTTCATCTTTAATGGTTGGAAACTTTTGTCAAAAGGCCTTGCAAGAGAAGGAAACGCGGAAAAAAGTATTTTTTTCTACTGTGAAAACATGTGAGATACATCTTCCACTTATATGAACTACTACATACTGTACATACACTGGAAATAGCGGTAGGTGACGTGAGCGACGCGTTTTGATGAGAATGCTAAACCGCTTATTACGAGCCTTGTGCATGCTCCTTCCAAGCCACGCTAAGAGATAAAGTCCAAAAATATGATACATAAAATCAGTTAAAAACAATTCTGGGGGGGAAAAACACACACAACTACCCTGTGAGTCAGCGTAAAAAAATTAGAAACTGTAATCTGGATTGACAGGAGTTTGCATCTGATTGCAAAGGCAGGGATTAGGCAACCGTTGTATCTTTAGAATTCCCTGTTTTCAACAAGTGAGTGATTGAAATCCTTTCACAATGCAATGTAATCTACTGGGGACACCAGCTCGTGTTTTTTTTTTTTTTGCCCTCAAGTGTGTCATCCGATCCACAAAAGGAGAAGATCCAACAAGTAACAAGTGACAGACGGGAATGAATTTCAACACAACAAAGTTACCACTTCAAGCATCAGCACTTCCTCAAAAGCTAAATCCAACATTAAGAAATGAATAAAGAAACTTAAAATCTTTTGGCATCGTGGAGCCTCAACTTGTTCCCGCAATGCTATTAAAAAGAGAGTTTGAAATTCCCAATTTCAGTTTCCTGCTTTCACGTGGGGGGGGGGGGGGGGGAATAAAATGTCAACAACAAAAAAAATCAGCTTTTAGTGTTAACTCAAATCTCATTCTTTGGCGTAAGGCGATGGGTCTATATCATTTTTTATTCTGGAATGGGTGGAAATGATTCCATGGTGACTTTGTGCTTTGACAAAAATGGAAAAAAACAAGGAGCACACCTTATTTTAAGTTTAGTGACTGCAACCAGGGCAATCTTCTTCTTTCTTGAAAATAGTACCATGTTTTTTTGTACTTTAATAAAATAATAATACAGTACAGGATATCTGTAGCCTCAAAACGTTTCTCTATAAGAACATCAGGGGTTCACAGCTTTTTCATTATGTGTACTAGGGTCATGTCCATCAGGGTAAGAATATATGGACTAGACTCACTTGGCTTCTCAAGGGGCAGATAAAGAATGTTTCAGTCATGTTTCAGACTGCAAAAAAAGAAGAAATACCGTAATTGGATATAAGCAGTGAAAGTACAACAAAATAAAACAACTTCAACTGCTCCATCTGAAACGTCACTTAACCCCAGACGTCATTTCACCTCAAAACTAAATGCCATTCTTCCAAGATGTGATGTCGATGTTTTAGTTAAGCGGGGCCGCAAAGACAAAATTTTCCCCTTTCAAAAGCGATTCTGCAACAACAGACACAAAGTCGGTTGCTTCACATCCTGTGTGTTGCAAGGAAGTCAGACGGACAGCCACACAGCCTCAGTACGCACTTGAGAGTCAGGAGACCACAAAGAAAAACGACAAAAGACTTGATTCGAGTACAGAAAAGAGAAAATGTTGCAGAGGGCAGCTTCCAATGTGTCCGACAAAACAAAGAGCAGCAAACCAAAGGTAGGAGGTGACACTTTCAATCGAATCTACAAAAATATCAAGTGTATTTAAATTTGACAATTAACTATTGTAAAATTAAAGGAAACCATGTTTAGCATGTTATTATGTCCTTGTAGTTCCAATATAAAAAAAAAATATCAATGAATTAGATTCAAATTAGGGTGAGGCTTTGAGCATAAAATCCTCCAACTGGCCTGTTTGTATTTTTGGACGATGGAGGACGTTGTTTAGCCCGTCGCGGAATTAAATCAATCCACAGAGGACTATCGAGGAGCGCATAGCTCATATTTAACCCAGGATTTTCCCAGGGATTACTTGGTTTATATAATTATTTGCTGCTCTGTTGTACAGATGACGGAGGGTTTGGGAGAGATTATAATGGCATTAGTTTTATGGAAAATTGGGGTTGGAAAATAAAGTATTAAAACTGGGACAGAAAGGGAAACAAGCATGACACTCACGACAATGTGTTACCTAATATGCAGCACTCGCAACATTAGGTGCAGTTGCACAAGCTAAGAAAATCCAAAACATGAACAGAATTAAAAACGATTTAAAGGTAAAAAAAAAAAAAAAAAAAGTGGTGTTGAACTGCAATGCATCATACTGGAAGCTGATTCTAATCATGGTTGCATTATTTGCTTTATGGATCAAAATATTAGCAACACCTGGCCTTTCTTTTCTTTGATCCTTCCTCGGGTCTCGTGACAACCTCACGACTCTAGCTGGATTCTGAAGTATTCAGTTTAGGTGAACTGTATGGGATTTTTAATAGGTTTTAGGTGAACTAATGAGTACACACTCACACACATACACACAAACTCCCAATAATAACAATAGTATTAAATGTCCTCCACAGCGGTCCACAAGCTTTGGGAGGTTTGAAGGTCTCAGACATAATCCATCTCCAGCCAAAATCGAGGAGAATGAAACAAATACGGTTTGTACATTTTACATTTCAGTATGGCTGGGCTGTAAGGCCTTAAAATATTTCTGTTTTCTTCAAAAGCTGATTTTACTAGAATTTATTTATTTATTTATTTTTACTTGTTGACTGCCTATTGAAAAACAAAGCAAACTACTATTACATTAGTTAAAACAAGTTTTGCTTGTTGTAATTGGTCCCTTCTGGGATTTGTTTCATACATCAAACTAACTTTGAATGTTGCATAATTTAATGAACATAGTCAAAATCCTTTCTTGTGATATTTAAACAACGTGAAAATTATTCCACTCATGTTGTCTGTTAATTAATTAACAGGACTCATACTTACATAAGTCTTTTATTTTTATTTTTAGAGTCTCTAGAGTGGTAGGATAAATCACTTAATATATCGACTTACTTGGCAAGTGGCAGCTTTTGCAAACAAGCTCCTCTATGTCCGTAGCTAAGTTGTCAGTGTAAGTAGTGCACATCAGCAAGGACCTGGCTTGAGAAAAAAAATCATCCTGATAACTAAATTCTAATTAATTCATAGCATAATCAATTAATCTACCTAGTACCGTCCCTACTCCCCTCCTTTGTTTTAGAGAGAAATTCAACATTTGATGTGGGGAACACAAATATGTATGCACACTATTATTTTTTTAACATTTGGAATGCAGAGTGTGAAATTGCCACAGTTTTTCAAAAAATATATTTTCACAGCACACTGAAGAAAGAGAGAGCTTGGAACCAAACAAGTCAGCTGGAATTGGGAAGAAAATGAAGGCCATTTCACTCACCATGCGCAGAAAAATGGGCAAAAAACACATCAAGTCATACTCTGAAGAGATGGTGAGCATTCCTAAACAGTACAATATTGACATTTAAATAACTTATTCACACTTGAAGAGTTAATATGCCGCAATGAACATTTCCATTGTTTTTGTGTGCCAGGGTGATGACACAGAGACAACACCTGCAACTGAAACTGAAACACACTCCACAAGGGCCAGCAACTCCTTGGAGAGTCTCTACAGCCGCCAAAGTTCCTCAAGTAGGGATATAATCATCACATTTTACAATTCGTAAAAAAAAAAGAACAATTATGGCCTATTAGACGATAGTTTTTTTCGTTTGTTTTTTTTTTGCCATTTAGAAACGCGTGTTCAGGCTACGCATGCGCAAACAGCAAAGTACGTCAACGTCACAGCAAAAAAAGAAAAAAGAAAATGGCAGAACATTACATTTGAGCACTTCTGCATCTAAATGCACTGTTATGACACTGATATTGCTGCCAGTAAATTTGTATTACTCACTAAAGTCTTTATATACCACCGATATATACCGAAGAAAGGAAATTAAACTAAAGTTCTTTCGACAAATGCCAGCGAGAACGAGCATGTGATGCGCATGCGCCTAGTTCTAATACAACGTTACAGCGCCATTTTGTGGTGTGGCATGCGCATTGCCATTCCAGTGGCTCTGAAACGTAAACGTGTCCGCCCTATTGAATGTGTCAAATCTGCCCATAAACTACATTACAAGTCAATGGACTGAACGTCATAAAGCGACGCTTACAAGTACAAGTGCAAAAAATTAATGTCTTTCATTCACGGATTTACAAACGCCATTATATTTGGAAAACTGCCATGCACAAAAAACAATCGATAACTTTTAAATTACAAATCTTTGCGCCTCCTTATAGGTTTAGGACAATTGCACCAAAGCAGCTAACATGGATTTTAGAATTTAGAATCATCAGAGTTTACTATCAATAATGTATGTAATACTGTAGATAAAGTGCGTGCAGAATATTAGAATTAGAAATATAATCTTTTTTGTCATTGTAACATGTACAATGAAATTTAAAATGCCAAACTACTCAGCATGTAATGAGATTTGCTTTATGCTTTTTGCATTGATTCAGGTGGTGTAACCAGTGAGTCCAATGGTTCTGGCCAGAGAGACAGTCTGAGGTTGGAGGAGGACAGTTCCTATCAGGGTCAATTCTGTGGCAGAGCCCGTGTCCACACAAACTTTGTCCCCAGCCCGTATGACACAGACTCCCTCAAGCTTAAGGTTAGACACATGTCTTTATACAGTGGGCTTGTGCAAACTGAAAAAGAAAAAAAAGAAAAAAGCTTAAGTCTGACCCAAATGTTTATTTTCCATCAATATTCCAGGCTGGTGATATTATCAGCATCATCAGCAAGCCTCCAATGGGGATCTGGACAGGCATGCTTAACAACAGGGTGGGAAACTTTAAGTTCATCTATGTGGATGTTTTGGCGGAGGAGGAGGAAAAAGAAGAAGAAAAAGATGACAACGATGACGACGAAGCTCCAAAGATACGACAACAGAAACTGTGCAAAAGACCTCGACCCAAAACGTTGCTGGAGCTGCTGGAGCGACTCAATCTGGAGGTGAGGATGTCTGGGTTAAGTCATTCGGTAAAAAAGTTATGGGGGAAAAAAGTTATTATTCAGTTCCCTTAACTATACAGACCTTCTAGTTCTTATAGATTAAATGCATCTAGATATCAAAGATAAATAAATATTGAAAGTAGCAATCTGTTCTCAGCACTGTGCCACCTACTGGATGTAGAGGATTAATGCTGCGCATGCTCCTATAGCAAAAACATCACCGATTATTTGTCTCCTTTACTTTCGAGAACATAATTTGGAATTGTTTTCTCTTCCAGGAGTACGCCTCTGCCCTGCTGCTGAATGGTTACCAGACGGTGGAGGACCTCACCCACCTGCAGGAGAAACACCTCATCGAGCTCAACGTCAAAGACCCCGAGCACAGACGCAAGCTGCTTGCTGCCTCCCAGTGTCACTACTCAGAAGGTCAGCAACACAAAAAAAGCTCCAAAACATTTCACCTAAAAATGCTCATATTATACAATTTTACAGTAAACAATTGTGGCATCATCTTTCTTCATCAATTCTGTATGACATAAAGAGGACAAATAGGAAAAACTGCAATATAATGTAATAACCCCCACGAGATTTTAACCACTCTATACTGCATGAACAACAACCATTTTCTAAAACTCCCTTTCGGTTTGTTGGAAATGTTTTTTGACACCTTCGATTGTGCCAGATAGCAGTCAAGACATACGGGAACTCTTTATCACTGACTTCCTGATAGTCACATAGAAAGTGCTGAAGAGGCCAGAAGGTGTTTTTTTCTTTTTTTCCTCTGCTGTCTCAAAGCAGAAAACAAAAATAGCTTTTATCACTTTTCAGACAGAACAAAACTAGCGGGTTAAATTAAGCCTTTATTGTTGTTTGACTGCAATGAAACCGAGCAGATGTGCCTGAGGTAAAATAAAGGTCATTGTTTTGTTTTTTTTTCCCATGTGACGAAACAGATGGCAGCTTGTTGTTGCACGGCAGTCATTTAATCAGATGGGACTCTATTTGGATTTTAATTTGGCAACCTGGATGGGAGATGATTAGGAAATTAGTAAAGAACTTTTTATGTAATGAAAAGTCATCCTGTGGCAGAGTGGCTAGCACGTAACAAGCAAATAACTGAGAAGCACTGCTCTAAAGAGAAATTCAATTATAATCAATAATCAGTATTACTGGCAGAAAGACAAATGTTTATATTATAGAAAATTAGTGAGTGGATGGAAATCACAGAGGGCAGACACTCAAAAGAATTAGCTTGTACTTGTTGGTCATATTCAAATGTTGACTTTTGTGCCTACAGGCGATGATGTCAGTGATGTGGATCAGAGCAAATCCGCGGGTGGTCCACAGGAGGAAGATAGCGACTGTCCAAGGGACTCAGGCTGCTTCATCCCGTCCGAGTGCTCGGACAGCAAGGACGACGCAGAGCAGATCACAGATGCTGTGGCTTCTTAACATTGTTCTCATTTTTACAGACGCATATGTCAAGAAAAGATATAGGCCCTCGTGAATATCTGCAAACAGTTTGTATACTCACGGGCCACGTCTCAACGTACAGAGGCTTTCTTGATTTGGGGTGATAACCTGAAGAGCAATTTATTACATTTTCAACAATAATCAACATGTAATTCGAGTGGTAATTTGTGTGACAGTTTGTTGAAAATCAACACTTTATTGTATTTATTTTATTCACAATAATTCAGCATTTTTACCTCTTTATTCGTTACCACTTTAAAAACTCCCTTATTACATCCTTTCAACATGTCACCATTATCATCTTTATTTTCTATGAACAAAGTGATAGTAAGTGGAATATTTGTTAGCTCTTGATGCGGATTATGTATAAATTCCAGAGTTGCCTTATACTGTATATACATGCAATCTACTGTGCTGGGAGTGCTTGTGTGATTGGCAGGGAGAAAATTTGTTTGTAAATGTAAATATTTCTGTAAATAACTACAGTAATAATAAACACTGCCAACTGTCATATTGAGTTTCTTTGAGTTGATTATTATTGTTAGTACAATACTGGAAATGCTTTGAATTAATGTACATATAATAATAATAATAATAATAATAAAATTAACATTTTATTTGTATAAATAACAAAAATATAATATTTCTCAAAATAATTAAAAGTATTTTGAATAATTTTTGAATGTATTATTTTGTTGAAATACTGTATTAGAAACATTTTCAATTAAGAAGTATATATATTCACATTTGTTTAGCAAAATGTATTGCATAAAAATATGAACTTTATAAGTAATATACTTCTGATGAACTATTGAATGGTTGATTCTAATCATCCAAAACAATAAAATAACTAAATAATAATAATAATAATAATATAATAATAATATACTTGTTTTAAATAAATATTTTTGATATTTAAAAATTCACCTATGCTTTTTAAATAGTCGTAAAAGTAGTCAAGTTTTTTTTATAATTGTGAATGCAATGAATTGCATTTTTATAATACTGTAAACACATTAAATTCTAATTAAATACAAAATAATTATATACTTTGTTTTAACAATTACAGCATTATAATAAAAAAACCTTTAACGCTATTCATGTTTTTTGGGGGTCCAATGGACCCCAGGCTGTTTCTTTTTTTTTTATTTATATATATATATATATATATATATATATATATATATATTTCTTCTTATTTGAGACATCAAGTCCATATTTTATACAATCTTCATCCACCCTATTTATAACACATGGGGTGGCTTGGAATTTAATTTTGGACAGTGTTTTCTCATTTAAATATAGAAAACATTTTGGGGTCCAATGGACCCCAATTTTCAAAATTGATTTTGAAACTATAGTTGACCTAAGCATGCCCTAAAAATGTGTCTTGGGAAACAACCAAGGAAAACATGCAGTTCATATGGTTCGTCCACGGTACTGATCAGGTCACAATAACGGATGGCAAACTTTACAGACTGGCAAGTACAGCGCCATGCATCCAGGAGAAGGCAATTCCTTGTGGAGCTAGGAATAAGCATTGTTGAAGAATAAAACAGGAAAGTCCAAAAGCTAGGAATACTATGCAAACACTCTAAAGATGCTCTTGGCACACTTGGCTATCTGAAACCTCATGAGGAGCCACATAGGGGGCAGCCTGCTGAAAAGGAAAGGTGCTACCTCTGTCCCCAAGATGAAGACAGAAAGACAAGAACATGCTGCTCTATCTATGGAAATCTGTTTGAAAGGATCATACAACATCAAGCATTCTGGGTGATGAATATTTGTAGGCACAGAAACAAAGAGTAAAATAACTAATTGAATGGAAACCTATACAGAAACATTTGCGATTATGACAGAAAGATGTGATCATTGGATCTAGCATTCATAACTCACTGAAAAGTTATTGAACTAATGGATAGGTCCATTGATAAGATAAAATCATGTGCATTATGGAAAGAGAGGCCAAGTGTGAAGGCCATTATAGTTTCGTTTTAGCTACATTGAATCTCAGATATTAAGTTATATTACCATACAAAATATTAACTAATTTGGTTTATGTGTCAGACAATGAAGAGTACTCAGGTCAACAGTCACAGCATGTAATCACACACGTTTGTGTTCATATTTTGTTGGAAATGAAAATAATGTGTTTTTCCTTAACAAATATGATGTTTTTAAGTGAATGGATGACCTTGAGCAGGAGGTTTCCTAACTTAAGTGGGAAACGTGTATCGTAGGTTTTTCCTAATAGCAGGAATATGGTTAAACAAATACTTTTAGAAATTGTAAACTTGAAAGTAATTATTATTTATTATTTATTATTTATTATTTATTATTTATTATTTATTATTTATTATTTATTATTTATTATTTATTATTTATTATATACACTGTGACAAATAAAACGAGTAATTTCTTTGATATGTGCTCCTGGTGGCGGAGTGGTACCGCCACTTTCCTACGGTGCAGGTTGGCGTGGGTTCTCTTCCCCCGCCTGGGAGACCATTTTTGTAGGCGTGCGTTTATGTGTGAGTGTGTTAAAGAAAAAAAATCTTTGAGACGCTTATGTCTCGCACGGTGTTGTGGGAAATGTAGTAAAAAACGACAATTACTTTTGGTCATATCTCCGTTGACAGTGCGTCTCTTAGACTACATTACCCAGCATCCTCCACAACACGCGTACAACGCTGACGTGTGTAATAGGAAGTGTGAATGCCGCATCACAGACTTATTTGTAGCGTCGTTTGGCAAAGCTCAATGTAACCAGTACCGATTCGGTGTTTTTAACAACAATTTATGGTTATTTCAACGGTGCGTGGATTCGCTAAAGTACGTGACGATGGCAGGAGAAATGTCAATGATTGGTAAGTCGAAAAATAATCACCTCGAATGCCTTCATCTAGCTATCTGTTTAATTCTTTTAATGAATAGGCGATAGGGTACTAACATTGTGATGTGTATGTACTACAGGTTCTATGATCCTGGCTCTGTTTTTGGCTGGTTATTTGGGCCAGCAGTACCTACCTCCACCCAAGCCCAAAGTGATCGGCCTGGACCTGGGCACTACTTTTTGCTCCGTGGGCGTGTTCCACCCTGGCAAAGGAGAGGTGGAGGTGATAGCAGACGAGGAGGGCAGGATGAGCATCCCTAGCGCCGTCTCCTTCACCAACACGTCAGTGCTTGCAGGGCACGATGCCATCGGCGTGGCCGACAACAACCCCCGCAACACCATCTATGATGCTAAGCGGTTCATTGGGAAGATATTTACTCCGCATTTGCTGGAGCAGGAGAGCAGCCGCTATCCCTTCCAGGTGGGTTGCATACATGACTTTGAGGTCATTGTACTCTTATAGAAGAGTCAAAATATATATAATAATAAGGGAGGTACACAATTGTTGGCAAAAGTACAAGTCTCTGCCGAATTAGAAGTACAGAACTTGTGTAGATAAAGACTCTGGTTAAAATAGAAGTACTCCTTTACCTAAAAGTATATACTTTGAAATGTGCTTGTGTACAAAAGTAAAACAATATGCTTACTGTCAATTATATACAAGAGAAAAGGAGAAAAAAATAGTGGTTATAATAATAGAGGTATTACTGAGATGTAGAAACCTTAATTTTTTTTTGATATGCTTTAAAAAAAAAATCTATTTCCAGGTGATCTCCAACAATGGGAGCGCCGAGTTTGTGATCATCGCCAACGTCACATTCACTGTGACTCCCGAGTTCATCGGCTCTCGACTGCTGCTGAAGATGAGGAAAATGGCCGAGCAGCACTTGGGCGTGCCCATCTCCAAAGCCGTCATCTCGGTGCCCGCAGAGTTTGACGACAGGCAGAGGCAGTATACTGTCAAAGCCGCTAACCTCGCTGGTCAGCCATAAAACAACAATAACCTTCATGACTTGATGTGATTCTCACAAATATGACTAACATGACAACTGACTCACACACAGGCTTGGATATCCTGCGTGTAATTAACGAGCCGACGGCGGCGGCCATGGCGTATGGTCTTCACAAGGTGGACTCTGTCTTCAGCGTGCTGGTGGTGGACCTTGGCGGCGGAACCCTGGACGTGTCTCTGCTCAACAAACAGGGTGGCATGTTCTTCACCAGAGCTATGGCTGGTAAACTGTTCAACTGTTTTTTGTACTTCAGTCCTTAAAAAGGGGGTCTACAACCGGCACCTCTGAAGCCACATTTGGCTCTTTAGTCCCTCTCCTGTGGCTCCCTGTGGATTCGTAAAAATTAATATATTTTTAATATATTTCTTTTTATATTATAATAACATATTTTTTTAATTAATCAATTATTTATATACATATATATATATATATATATATATATATATATATATAAAAAAAGAAAATAATTTTCAAGTTGTCAGAAAAAGAGAGACCAAAGGTAGATGAAGAAGTTTTTAAAAATTACCTAAAAATGTCCCAAAAGTGATCATAAACTGTCCAAAAAGGAAGAAGGAAACCAGAAATTTACCATAAAATGTCCCTGAAGTTGTCAAAAATGTCAGAGAATTGTTTAAATAAAAGACAGAAACGAAACTATTCAAAAAGTAACCATAAAATGTCCAAAACTAAAAGAAATCGCAATTACCCCCCTCCCCCCAAAAATAAAATAATAATAATCGAAAATTGATTTAAGAAAAAGCAGGAAAGAAAATGTTCAAAAAGTAACCATAGTATGGCCCAAAAAAATAAATCTTAAAAAGTTACCATAGAATGTCCACAGAATTTCCCAAAATGTCAGAAAATAGCCATAAAATGTCCAACAAAGGGAGAAGAGAGGCAGAAAATTACAATAATATGTCCATAAAATTGCTAAATGTCAGATTTGACAGAAAATCAAAAAAATGTATGGAAGTCATAATTATATTTTAAAAAAAAAGTAAAGATTGGAGCAAATGAATGTGTACGTATTGGATGCTGCTCTCATATTTTTGTGCTATGGTGCAACTCTAATTAGCTCTTCTTGGGCCCTCAGTACACCAGACACGAACACATTGTTTCCTTCATAACAATCTTCAAATGTTTTGTGACTCCAGACAGATTTTCTAAAATTGATTTGGCCTAAAACGTCTCTTTTGACAGTAAAGGTTGCTGATCACTGCCTTAAAACTACTAAGTGGAGTTCCGACCTCCGGCAAGGCAAAATAATCTTTCGGTCTGCTGTGCACCAACCTATCAAGAACAGTGAATGAAAGTGGGCGGAGAATAAAAATCACAATAACTTGAATGCTTCTGCATTCGCACAATTAAAAGTAATAACACATAAGATTTCTGCTCTGTGCTACATATAAATACGGCTAAATAAAATAATAGCTAATTGTGCTCAACCCGTGTATGCCTGCAGGAAACAACAAGCTCGGCGGTCAAGACTTCAGTCAAAGGTTACTCCAGTACACCATAGAGCGAGTGCGACAGGAGTTCGGTGTCGTACCCACTCTTAAAGAGGACCTCCATCGTCTCCGCCAGGCAGTGGAGGCGGCCAAGATCAACCTCACCCTCCAACCCAGCGCCACCGTCAGGGTGCCGGTGACCCTGCACGCCCGCGACGACTCGGCGCCGGAGCCGGCGCTCTTCGAGGCCACGATCACACGGCAACTCTTCGAGGAACTCAACGAGGACCTCTTCCAGAAGATCCTGACCCCGGTGGAGACGGTGCTCTCCGAGGGCCACCTGGACAAAAACCAGGTGGATGAGATCGTGCTGGTAGGCGGCTCCACCAGGATTCCGCGGATCCGGAGGCTCATCGCCGAATTCTTCGACAAGGAGCCCAACACTTCGGTGGACCCCGACCTCGCCGTGGTGACGGGGGTGGCGCTCCAGGCGGGCATCATGGGCGGATCGTGGCCGTTACAAGTCAGCGCCATCGAAATCCCCAATAGACAACTTCACAAGACCAACTTCAACTAGTTGGAAATCCGGGACAGTTCAGAGACCACCTGAATGTATTTCATTTGAGTCATTGAGAACTAGAGTGACTGAACTGTTTTTGTCATGAATAACATTCACTTAAACTAACATTAGCACGCAAGCTCGGCAATAATGCACATTGTCCCATTGTAATTGTAATTCAGATATTTAATCTGAAAAAAATACTTAAAAGTAACCAGAATGGAGTCGGCTAACTCTAGTTCTCGCTGGCTCAACAACACATGAAGAACCGGACTTATATTTTTTCCATCGCCAACATTCCATGTCATGCTTGAAGACAAAAAGACCAAAAAGCACTTTGGTTGGACAAACGGGAATGAAGAATCTCAGGAAGTGTATAGACTTTAAGGGGGACTACAGGGTTGTAGGTTCAAAACCCAATGGGGACTTTGGGAACTATAATGAGGTGCATACACCTCACCTTAATATCAATATAATTTAATAAATTAAAAAACGACTATATTTATCATATTGAATCAGTGGTTCTTAGCCTGGGTTCGATCGAACCCCTAAGGTTTAGTGAGTCAGACAGACACCCGACTCAAAATGATTCGTGATGATACTCCTTGCTTGGCCATCATTGGCTGCAGGTAATCTGGTGCGCTTGGAAGTCTTTGCTTTGCTGCTTAAATGAAATGTGCCTGTTACGAACACAACTATGATGTGTTCTTGCCAATATATTGTTTAGCCTCAATTAGTTTAATGAATGATTAGGCGGCAGCAGGTCTGCCTGGGTTTGAACCTCTGACCTTTCTGCGTTGAGTTTTCTCTGAGAAGACTAATTGTAAGTATGAGGGGTGGTCTATACGTGCCTTACGATTGGCTGGCGACCAGTCGAGGGTGTACCGTTTTGGTCAAACTCTTCAAAGATTGGTTCCAGTACGACACAAGAGGACAAGCACTAAAAAGAAAAAATGGCTTGTGTAGAATTATCAGGCGGTGTAAGTGGCCGATCATAATTTGTGTTTTTGTGTTCGCTTTAAATTCTGATATTAAACAGACACAGCGTTTTACTTGTACTGAACACTGGGAACTGGGCACAATTACAAATAATCTGAAATATAATCTCAGTAATGTGCTATAGTGTCTAGAATGAAAAAGATACGAAACACTTGTAGACTGGACTCATTTAATTTTATTTAACTTCTGAGGCACAGTTACAATTCAATGAGAGAAAATGAACCCATAAGGCAAGATGCCCCCATTAGTGTTCCTTTAGTTAACTTAGTTGTATTCACACTTCATATTTTTTACAGCAGCAAGTGACATGAAGATGCTTTTGGTTTGTAAACAAGACCCGCCATACGTAGACTGCAGCCTAGTCAAACAAGGTCCATTAATAGTCACATGACTCACATTTGTGGTCGATGTCGGCTTGCAAAACACCTGTTTTTATGTAGCGTATCATCACATGCTCAACACGGCACACAGGCTAAAAAACATACACAAACACACACAACCAATTATTATACATACTAGAAGTGGTTTAAAAAGAGGAGTAACACTTTTTTTGTCCTGGTTGTTCAGCTCACATACATCTTCTATGTTCATAACCGTTTCATGCGGACTTCTTTATACAGCATTTATACTTTTACATATTTTTAAATAGAAATCAGGACACAGCAGAGTAAGAGCTGGAAGCATTTTTCATGCTGAAATACATTTTGGTTTAGTGTATACATATTTAAATATTTAAAAAGGCATCAGTGCTTAAAATGGAGGGAACTCCTTTTTGGGAAAGTGATCTTAAAATGAAAAATATGGAATCCTATTAAAAATGACAAACGAGCCAAAGAAATTCCACAGCTTAAAAAGTGCAGAGTCCGATGCGCGTCCAGGAACCGAAGCGTATTCACAAAATGTACACCAAGCAACCGGTGGCTTGCTTCCTCCATCATTGGCTCCCACCTCTGTCTGTGTAGTAGTCATAGTCATTGGGGCCGTCTGCGTACGGCTCCTCGCCGCTCCCGACGCCATTTCCCACCTCTACAGGAAGCCGAAACACATTCAAGCGACAAATCAGTCAGTGACATTATAGTACAAGGAGGACTCCGTGTTCAGGACTGACTTAGGATTCTATGATATAAAGTCATAATTGCAGTATTATTTAGAATGAGAAATATTTTTTTAGCATTTATTTTTATTTCATCTACATGTATTTTTTTATTAAAATAAATCAAATTTGAGTTAAATGATCTAAACATTTTTTTTATTTTTACATTTTTTATAAAACCAAAATGATTTGTCTGTCTGTCAAAATATATAACACGTAAGGAACATGGGATCCAGGGATCACTGTATTGTGTCACTTATGTGTATTTAATTTTTTTTTAAAAAAAAATAAAAAAAAATTTAAGTTTTAAATCAATCTTAAGAATTAAAAAAAGTGAAATAAAACCAAAGTATTTATTTATTTATTTAAGACAAAATATATAACACGTAAGGGACATGGGGTCTAGGATCACTGTATTGTCATTTATTTTAATTTTATTTGTATTTTTTTTTTATTAAAGTAAATAATTTTTTAAAGTTTTAAATAAATGTAAAAAAAAAAATCTTGTTTAAATAAAACAAAAATATTTATTCATTTATTTATATAAGACAAAATACAAAAACACATAAGGGACACGGAGTAGAGGGATCATTGTATTGTGTCATTTTTTTTTTTAAATTTATTTATATGTATTTTTTAAAATTAAAATAAATGGAAAAGTTTTAAATAAATCTAAACATTGTTTTATATATTTTTAAAAATAAAACCAAAATATGTATGCATTTATTTATTTATATACGACAAAATATATAACACGCAAGGGACATGGACGTGAGGTCCAGGGGTCACTGTGGTGTGTCATTTATTTTTATTTTATTTATATGTATTTTTTAGATTAAAATAAATTAATTTTTAAGTTATAAAAAAATGTAAATATAAAAAAAAAAAAATAAAGCCAAAATATGTATTTATTTATTTATATAAGACAAAATATATAAAACGTAAGGGACATGGACATGGGGTCCCGGGGTCACAGTATTGTGCAATTTATTTAAATTTTATTTACATGTATTTTTTAAATTAAAATAAATATTTTTTTTAAGCTTTAAATACATTTTAACATTTTTTGAAAATAAAAACAAAATATTGATTTATTTAATTATTTATTTATACAAGACAAAATATATAACACGCAAAGGACATGGACATGGACATGGGGTCCAGGGATCACTGTACTGTGTCTTACCTCGAACCTCCCAAGTATAAGACAGACTGGGGCACATATAAGCTTCCCCAAGCGTGGTGCTCTCCCCAAAGGGAGTTGGAGGGCGGGGGGGCAACGTGGAAGGCGGGGTTGCATGGAAGGATGGAGGATGTGGAAAAAAGGTGGCAGGTAGCGAGGGAGATGCAGAATTAAAAAGGATGCTGGTGCAGACGATGGGCACGCCACATACGGGATGATGCGCAGGCTGAGGCGACTACTGGGCTTGACCTTTGATGTGATGAAGAGGAGGAAGAGGACGAGGAAGTTCACAGACACTCAAAGGAGGCGGCATGCTGGGGAGAAAGACGGACGTGCGAGACAAATGAGCGCAAGTTCCTTCTCACCGGAGAAGATGAGCTTCTCCTTCATGACGTTGAGGTCCCGACTGGACCTCCCCACCGCCGCGCTCAGCATGATTTGCTCAGGATTGTAGCTGCGCATGCCACTGGTGCGATACCTGCGAGGAAAGTGGAGGAGGAGGAGGGGTCAAAATGTCATCTTAGAAAACAACGGCATCACTAACTGCTGCCTCTGCTCACACTCTGGACGGCTATGTGGAGATTTGGCGAATGTTGAAGGACATTTTCACACTGACTGACTGAGCACAGATTAGCAAGGCTCTAACATAATGTGGAAAAAATGAAGGCGTACCTCCTACACTGTATCCATCTTTCAGGATTAAATAACCAAGAAACCTCCAGTTAATTCAACCCGTAAATTTAATATAGTGACTTAATTAAAGAGAGCCAGCCTTCATTTAAATGTAATTAAGAGAAGTGGCACAGCAGCAGGAAATGCACCCGAGGCGATAGTCCATCAGTGTCAATCAAAGACACTCAAGAGCCACTTCCCTTATTAGGTGCATTTCCATACTTCATTTGAGACATTTACAACTTTTGCCGTCAAACCACAATTTGTGGTAAGAGGATTAAGATGTGAACTCGAGAAGTGGCAGCAGTAGTTTAGGTGAGAGCCACGGAGAGAGGTGGGACGTAGAAATGGACAGATGTGAGAACAAATAACAAAACGGAGAAATGGCCAAAAAGAAGAGTGGGTTACATGAAAAACCGGGGGCGTGCGAGTTACCGGAAAAAGAGCGTTACCTGATCATGTGATAGCTGAGAGAAGATGCCAGAATGCAGCAGAGGAGGCGAGCATGCAGGCGGGCAGAGGAGAGAGGACAAAAGGAAGAAAAGGACAAAAGAAGGCGGGAGACAAGAGAGGTCAGTTTCCAAGCCGGCACGAGCCACCGAGGAGCAGAGACGAGCCGCAAAAAGAAATTCACGTCTGACATCATCTGATCTTCTGTCACTGAACATATCGTCAATTAACTGCTGGTGTATAAAACATGACCAAGTTAAAAGAACGCACGATAAAATACACTATTTTACTGCAAACGTATCCCCTTAAAATGAAATTAAATGATCAGAAACAAGCACAAATCAATAAATCAACATAAACATTAAAAAAATTAAACGTATTTATGTTATGATTAATTTTGTTCAACAACCACAATGCTTCACATCCCACCAGATATCTTTTGGATTTTTTTGCGCTCTACACTCCAAAACAAAACGTGGATGAACGCGAAAAAACAAAACAACAACAACAAAAAACACAAGAAGTTGTTCAACATATCTGTGACAGAATAACTACAAAATCCAAAGTATTCTAGAGGGATACAATAAAGATTTTAACATACGAAAGCAATAGGGAGTGGTGGAATTAGTAACATATTGAAAAGGAGTTAATAAGCAGTAAGTGTGAGTGTGAATTTACACAAGCACGAAAGGGAGACAAACTTCTGTCCAGCATTAAAAGATGATTGTTGACTCAAGTGAACTTACTTTTGTAAAATGAATATTCCTATGACCACCACAAAAGAGATGAGGTCTGCACACACCCACATCAGGCAGTATTCATCTGGTCTCTGCCGGAATAAAAACACACACTTTACGTGTGATGATCCAACATTGACTTCCACCACCAGGTGGCACTGTAGGTAAAGGATCCACCCCCTAAAGGGATCACGTGAAAAAAAAGGATTTAACGTTTGACTAGATTGCTGCAAACCAGGAATTAATCTGTATTTATTTATTTTTCTTAATAACTTGGATTACACATCCATTGGACGACATCTGCCGCTAGGTTTGACTTTGCCAAAACGCAGCAGGACTCCGACGAGGTCAGGAGATACCATGCAGAGCTCCCATATGGCACGAAACAGGGAGGCCGGACGGATCTGCTGCTCAGGCCGTAAAAAAACCCAAAGTGGTACTGTTTTGGTGCGGCAGGATTCGGGAGACACACGACTGTTCGATCAGATGTAGTGAGTCTATTTGCATTACCGAGATGCGACTTCAGTAAGGAATACAAAGCAGGAGAAAAGAGAAGAGCGCAGAACCCGACGTGTAAAATTTAGCACAACTGTGACCTATATAGTTAAAAGGTCACGAGGAAATGTCTTCGATAGTCAAGGTTAACAAACCAACTTCGTTTTGTCGATTTGTCTTTGACAGTGATAAGCAAAGTGTGGTAGGCGGGTATGTGAACGAATCAAATTTGATGTTAAAACTGCATAATTTTATAGTGATTAGACTTTAAAAAATATTGTGTATTGTTTATTGTAAGTAGATTTCAACATTAAACAGGGGACGCCAAGTAAAACATTTCTTTACAATAATGTGCTCTATGGTGGCCCAACTACTATTAATATGAACTCATTTACTGCCATAAAGTCATTTAAAAAAAAGATTTAAAAAAAATAGGGGCAAGAGGCGATTACAATTTTTAATTGTAATTAATCGCATGACTTTACTAATTAACTCACAATTAATCACAAATTTTAAATCTGTTCTAAATGTACAATAAAAAAAATTGTAGGTTTTCGTAGTCTTGTTAACAAAAGTGGGGAAAAAGAGGTTTTGTTTTGTTTTTCGAAAAAAAATGTTAAACTAATAGAAATAGTTCAAATTAATTTTTGACGTTTGTAGCCGTCAATGGCAGTGAATCAATAAAAAAATAAGAAGAAAAGATTATTACAAAATTCGGGGCATTAGTCGATTAAAGTTTTTAATCGTAATTATTTGCATGACTTCACTAGTGAACTCGCGATTAATCACAAATTTCCTATCTGTTCTAAATGTACAATAAAAAAAAAAATCTAGGTTTTCATACTATTGTTAACAAAAGTGGAAAAAATGTTTAACTACGAGAAATAGTTTAATTAATTTTTGACGTTTATAGCCGTCAACGGCAATGAATGAGTTAATATACAGTGCCTGAGGACTCAGGTAACGACCAATCACGGCTCACCTGTTTTTTTGGGCTTGGTCATGTGACGCCCGCAAGCAAAATGGCCGCCTCTTGAGATGGAATAAAAACGGCTGGATTTTGCTGCTTAATTAATATTCCGCAAACACAATACTAATCAAAAGCGGGGCCACATGAGCATATTACTGTACTGTAAATAAACTTTTTGACCCTTTAACACATTTTTTATTTACTTTATGTGTGTAATATATTTTAATTGAATTATTACATGAACTGTACAGTTTTTTTTTAAATTTTCTTATATTTAAGCAAATTGCTAGTGTTGACTTCAAACTGTGCAAAATGCTACAGTGGATAACATTAAAATGTATTTTTTTTAATTAAGTCACTTGGGCCTATAGACCTAATAAGGACAATTTGTACAGAACAAACAATAGATGTATAAATAGATGATTTTTGGGGGCGTGCCTGCCCAGCTAAAATATGATGGATAGATCCTTATAAGGATACTGTAACTATAGACATTCTGAAAAAAAAAAAGGAAACACTTAAAGCTCCAGAGAAAAAAGATGACAATGCATTGTGTCCTTACCAAGAGCCAGATGGGGTAAGGCACCTTTTTGAGGACATGCGGTGCCTCTGACGACACCGCCGACACGTCGCTGCACCACAGCACTGAGTACAGCCAGGGTTCGTTGACCGTGTAGAGGATGAGGCTGATGTTTTTTTGCGACAAGTCCCTGAAAGACATGTTTGTTTTGAAAAAAAATGTGTATATTAGTATAAGTGTGTCTTCCTACCTGATTTCCTGAGTGCTCGCCTGGTTGTATCTGAGTAGCAGCTTGCTGATGCCCGCCTCTCGGAGGCTTTGGGGACTTTGCTTCTTCAAGGACGTCTGGACCAGCCCGGGTGCAAGTCGTCCCACCTGATCTCTGTCTTCATCTGGAGTCCACATCACCTGTAAACATTGGATTCGGTAGAATTATATTCAACTCGAAAGGAAGAACCTAAAAAAAAGGGCAAAAACACCAACCAGACTTTGAGGAACCCCAGATAGCTCCACAGCCTGTAGGGTGTCATTGAGCCAGCTGTGGTAACAAGGGTGCCCCACAGGGGGTCTCCTGAGCCTGAACACCACAGTGATGTTATGATAAGAAGCCAATTTTAGTAGCCGCTCAAGACTGCACACACTCTGGTTGGAAATCAGGTTTCTTTGGTGGGACGAGAGGCTGTGCGTGGTCCAGAAGGGGTCGTCCTGAAGAACAGTCGGAAAACAATCTTTCTATCATTAAATCCCTCATCAATACAGACCGTTCAGTAGGACAAGCTAATGAATATGAACACACATATCAGCATTTTGAAGCTGTGGCCTGACCTTGAGGAACCACTGTCCTGCGTTGAGCTGCTGCAGATCGGTCCAGTTGAACAGCGCGGCGTCCTCCATCTGCCTGTCGGGGAAAATTTTCGCTACGTCGGTCGTCCTTCGCAGGGTGCGGTCGCGCATCAGGAACGGAATGCCGTCGACGCTAAAGTGGCAGATAGGAAATAGGTTATTATAGAGCAAATTAAAAAAACATTATTCTAGATTTCATAGACTAAAGTTTTAACTAAAATGTAATTCATTCACTGCTACAAAAAAAGATTCTTAAAAATTAGGGGCGACAGGCGATTACATTTTTTAATTGTAATTAATTGCATGACATCACTAGTTAACTCACGATTAATCACACATTTTATATCTGTTCTAAATGTACTATAAAAAAATCTAGGTTTTTATACTCTTGTTAACAAAAGTGGGAAAAAATGTTAAACTAATAGAAATAGTTCAAATTATTTTTTGACGTCTATAGCCGTCAATGGCAGTGAATGAGTTAACAGTATCTTTCCTGCAATGTATTATGCCAGGGGTGTCCAAACTTTTTTCCTCAAAGGGCCACATACAGAAAAATTAAAGGATGCAAGGGCTACTTTGTTTTTACTTGAATCTATCAAGTCAATCAAGCAATTATTATTATTGTTCATATATTACAGTGTTTTTGCAAAAACTGCTTTCTATTAAGCAAATAGTTTAGGATTTTACAAGACTTTGGGGTGGTGGAGATCCTGTAATGCATCAGAGAATATAACTGAACAGAAGCCATTTTTTACATTCAGAACAAAAACTGGAACAAGATTTGTTTCATTGTTAAAGCAGTTGCTTGTGAATCATTTATGTGATACTTTCATTTTGACATTGCTTGTAAGTATTAATGACCTTTATTCACCCGAGGGTTATAAAGAGAATTGTTGTGACCTGATTCATTGTAAATAATTTATTTTCATATTTAGAACAGCTCTACAGTATATAAAACACATTTATTAGTAGATGCTATTTTTTTTTTTTTTATAGCTGTGGGCCACTTAGAAATGGTTGGTAGGCCACAAATGGACCCCCAGGCCAAAGTTTGGACATTTTTATCTTTGTAAAGGCTAAAACCGCTCTTGAACCCAATCATCTATTCACAACCAGCAAGCTGACTGATCAATTATATTAATGAGATGGATGCGCCATCTCAACACTGTATCGACACTGGCATCGTCCTTCCATCCTTCCGAGAGGATTACTTTCCACTGCTAATTTGACCTTTAGTTCAAAATGTTGAGGGGAGCCGCTTCTCATTGTGTATTCTGTGTACAAGGCCACATGAGCATAAGCGTGAGGAGGCAGGAGTTAGCTAGATGCTAATTTGTAGAATTAAACAGGAACTGGTCTGGTTGGTGCTAGATTTCACTTTCCTTTCTTTGGTCCTTCCTCGGGTCTCCTGACGGCCTCACGGCTCTGGCTGGAAGTGTTCGGTTTAGGTGAATGGTATGGGATTTTTTTTTTAATAGGTTTTAGGTGAACTAATGAATACACACACACTCACGCACATACACATACAAAATAAAAATAAATAAATAAATAAAAAGAGAGCAATGATGATGACATGTCAAATCGGTAAAATTACCGAATGAACAATACTGAGCTCTCCAGAAAAAAAAGAAAAAAGAAAAAAAAATTAAACAGGAACATAAAAGGAAAGCGAAAGACGGTGCTTGTGCTCAACATTAGAATAGGAAATTATTTTTCTCTTTTGAATTTACATCAGCATGTAGGCAGGCCCATGGAAAGAAAACCCAATATTTGAATGTTGAAAGGTCGCTTGAAAAAAAATCTGTAGTTAATAAAAAGTACTGTAATGACATTGTGATTCACAAAACAAGTTCCCCTTAAATTTGTAATTGGGTGAAGTAAAAACGGGCGTACGGAACTTGATGTTTTGCCAAACAATAAAGCCCAAATAACCTGAGAGTCGACTGCGTTTGTGTACCTGATTGCGACGTCTGTCTCCAACCCAGTGACGTTCATTTGCAGAGCTCGCTGAAAAGACCACATTGTGTTCTCTGGCGCAAGCTGAAAACACACACACAAAGAAAAAAAAAAACACATGAAAATTACTACTTCACATAATGGGTGTCTTTTATTATGTATTTCTGGCTAGATCTTGACAACAAAAAGAGTGATCGTGACAAAAGGAGAAAAACAAGTCTTTGGATTACGAATTAACTTGGTAAAAAATCAATATGATCCCACGAGTTAAACATCACTTGCAAGAAACACTTCAGTCCGTGGACAGAGTGAGTCAAGCTAGCGGGAAAACAGGAGTGTTATGATCGATAGAGTAAACTTGTGGGAAAGAGAGTGGTCCAGTCACGTGGTTTTTTTCACAGTCATGCTGAAACGCTCCCAATTTTAGATGCCACAGTACGGATCGATCACAAATTCCACAAATAGTAGGCTGTGTGTGTGTGTGTGTTTTTTCGGTCGGCTCGCTTTTCCCATCCAAGTGTTGTGTAACATTAAGCGGGATATTTTGCCAAGCGCATAAAAGCATCTTCAGATCACTTAAAAAGCAATACAATTAGAACGGGAGAAGATCAAATGCGTACGTGGCTTTCCACTGTATCCATAATGAGAGCATCAACTGCTGTTTTAATTCATTCCAGTTCATTTCAATGCAGCAACTAATGGACCGGTACTTGCAAGGGTGGCTAAACAATATAAATCATCAAAAAAAAAAAGGGCTTCGTTTGGATTTTATTGGCTGATCTTGTTTGGTTATTTTTTACTTGTTTGAACACAAGGTTTTATGACATCCTGATTATATTTATATTATATTTATAATTTTTTTTATTATTATATTTATATAATATATATAATCATCATCATATATTTATATAAATAAATGAATATATATAAATATATATATAAATAAATAAATAAATATATATATATATATACATAAATGAATAAATTATATATATATACACATAAAATTTAATTTGTGGAATATGAGTTATGCAGCAAAATCCAGCCATTTTTATCATCTTTTTTTTTAATCATCATTTGCTCTCGACTTAAGATGACATCACAGTTGCTTAGGCAACGACCAATCACAACTCACCTGTTTTCTGAAGCTGAGCTGTGATTGGTTGTTATCTGAGACCTGAGCAACTGTGATGTCATCTTCACTCGACAGTAAGTGGAAAAATGGCTGCCCCCTGATATATATATATATATATATATATATATATATATATATATATATATATATATATATATATATATATATATATATATATATATATATATATATATATATATATAAAATTTTAACCAAAATACCGTACTGTCAAGAAAATTTTTGGGGGTTGATTTCCCCTACAGTATATTGGTACCCTAAAATTGATAACAGACAGTAAAGCATGCTAATTGTGTCATTCAGTCACACTCCGATTCATTTTACCACTCTTGGGACTCACCATGGGGGCCCCCTGGTGACCGATAACATGGGGGCGGGGCCTGAGGTTGCTGGGATCCATAATGCACGGAGAGGTGATGTACAGCGGCACCACGTAGAGACCCAGTAACAAACTGAGATACAGCAGCATGACCAACACCTGAAATGCTGCAGGACAGCACACAGTTCAACTATTAGACCACATTGGAGGTATTCATTAATAATAGTCAACATTTTTATAGTTGCTTTAAGTAGTCATAGACCTGTATCTTTTTTTTCTTTGGGAGATTTTGCATAAAGTCAATCTTTCGCCCCACTCTAAAGGATTCTGTTACTACTACTATTACTTACTTATGCTTATTATAATGCCTTTAGGGGAAATTTAACAAAACATTGCCACACAAAAACTCTTCACAAAACTTAAACTGACTCTCTTAACACAACACTTTTTTGTGTCATTTCTAGCTAAAAGGCACCCCTGCACCAACTACAACTCAACACCTTCTTAAAATAATTGCCTAAGTACATTTTTTTCCAGATTTTCAGGAAAAAATTGAAAAAAAAAGAAAAAAGACAAGCAATTCTTTTAAGAGGGTGACAAAATGCACTTTAACTTTTACAACATTTTTACTATTATGTCAACAAAAGGGTTTAAATCTTCATTTGTGCCATTCAGGGTATGCTTTTGTGCATTGTGGTTGGACATCTCAATTGAGCGATTGCAGCAGCGAGTGAGAGAGACAACACCACAGAGGAATTTGTTTCAAGGTCAGGTGTGTTTGTGTGTGTAATAGGAGAAAGGCAAGGTGCGTGCGTGTGACAGACACAAGCATTTTGGCAGAAACCCTTCCACCTCAATGCCACAAAAAGCTTTAAGAGGGCCATGTAAACAAAGGAACATGCTACTCTTGCTGAATATGTTTTTAACTCTCGGGAGAACAAATATTTTCAGGGTGTGGCATCTGAGGAAATGATTCAATTGGATGATTAACATGACAAAGAATTTGTGTGTGGAAAAGACATGATGATTAAGGGTGGGGAATCTTTGAATGTCTCACGATTCGATTCGATTCTGATTTTTGGGTCTGCTATTCGATTCAGTTTATTTTCGGTTAGGGACGATTTTTGATTCTAAATGATTTGATTGACAATGATTTTTGCTTCAATTTATAGATGTGCAAAGAATCGTAATGATCTACTCCAGTCTGACTCGCTAATGCTAATTAGCGCGCTACTCGCGGAATTTTTATCACTCAAAAGAACGGCTCCACGCTGCAAAAAAACCTACTTTTATTGGAATACTGTTTCCTTCTACTCTCTAATGTGGCTACAACTTAACAGTGTATCAGACCGCGTGGAACCACACTGCCCCTAAGTGGCCAAATCGAGTGCAACATGAACAGCGCTCCCAATAAAAGGCACACAAACAGGCAAGATAGTATAAAATAATTTAAATAAAATCGATTCTCTGCGATTGGCTGGCAACCAGTTCAGGGTGTACCCCGCCTACTGCCCGGAGCCAGCTGGGATAGGCGCCAGCACCCTCCGCGACCCTTATGAGGACAAGCGGTTAAGAAAAGGGATGGATGGATGGATAAAATCGATTCTGAATCTTACTAAATGAGAATCGCGATTCTTATGAGAATCGTTTTTTTTGGCACACCCCTAATGATGATGCATTAAATCCTGAGATGACATCTAAAGTACATGCCCCACGTACACATCATTTGATTGTATAGAAAATAAATTCATGTGAGCACACACTGAGGAATGCTAATAGTGGATTCCGCTGCAGTATCCGAGCGAAAGCAAATCTCAAAAAGTGCTCTGTGGGACATGAACCAGAAAGAATGCTCGTTATCTGTAACTCAATGGGCGGAAGGTCTCGGCCACTGTCTTCACACTGTTAATCATTGCACGTTCTTTCTGTGTGATTTTAGTGTTGCCAACTAACTTACACGTTTTATCCGCACGTGCGACCTGTCCGGCGACGATCCAGGACAGAGCTGTGACTGCGGCCACGGCACCGACGTGCAGGAACGGGCCTGTGGCCTGCATGGATACAAGCAAACAGAAAAAAAAGCATGTTCAGATAAAGACGTCATAGTGGAATGATAGACTTGGGCGATAATGTGTGTAATTTGTAGAGGCATTTCCTTAAAAATGTGACGGCTCGAGCGGAATTGTACATCACACATTCCTGCTGCCGCAAACACACTGGGAAACTAATTACAGACTTCTTTAAACTACAAGAGTTAACACGCAGCTGTCATGTCATTCTCATTCTGAGTTGCCAGTTACACGTACACATTCAAATCACACATGCCAAATGCAATATTTTCACTTGCAAGGTTTGTAATAGCAGAGCATACACAGTCATATTACTTAATTTAACTCTGTATAATAAGGACTGAGTAAAAATGTAGAGTGCTCCATTAGCTTCTTGCTTTGTGATGGGAAAATGAAGCTTCATGAAGCACTTGCAATATTTTTTTCCTCCTCTAGAAGGTGCTCTCGGTTTAAGGGTAATGCAATGGAAATTGATTACATTTCCACTGCATCGTTAAACCAAGAGTGCCATCTAGAGGAGTAAATAAATATCAAAAGTGCTTCATGAAGCTTCATAGTCCATCACCACTTCTTGAACTAGCTGTTGGTTAGTTAATGCTGCAAAATGATGACTGAAGAGCGCATTTAAAGTATAAAGAGTGTTTCATTTCCAACTTATGAATATTTCTGCTTGTTCTTGTATGACAGTTAATGTTAAAATGTCTAATTTTAATAAATTAAAAATTAGGGGCAAGAGGCGATTATTTTTTTAAAATTGTAATTAATCGCATGACTTCACTAGTTAACTCACAATTAATCAAAAATGTTATCTGTTCTAAATGTACAATTAAAAAAATCTAGGTTGTCATACTCTTGATAACAAAAGTGGGAAAAAAAATGTTAAACTAATAGAAACTGTTAAAATGAATTTTTGATGCTTATAGCCGTCAATGGCAGTGAATGAGTAAAAAAAGAAAAGAAAGAAAATATAAAAAATTCGGGGCGTCAGGCGATGAAAGTTTTTAAATCATAATTAATTGCATGACTTCACTAGTTAACTCGCGATTAATCACAAATTTCATATCTGTTCAAAATGTACAATAAAAAAAATCTAGGTTTTCATACTATTGATAACAAAAGTGGAGAAAAAAAATGTTAAACTAATAGAAACTGTTAAAATGAATTTTTTATGTTTATAGCCGTCAATGGCAGTGAATGAGTAAAAAAAGAAAAGAAAGAAAATATAAAAAATTCGGGGCGTCAGGCGATGAAAGTTTTTAAATCATAATTAATTGCATGACTTCACTAGTTAACTCGCGATTAATCACAAATTTCATATCTGTTCAAACTACAATAAAAAAATTCTAGGTTTTCATACTTGTTAACAAAAGTGGATTTTTTTTTAAACTAATATAAATAGTTCAAATTAATTTTTGATGTTTATACCTGTCAATGGCAGTGAATAAGTTAATCGGGTTTCACAATGGTGGCAGTTTTGACTCTAGAATGAATTATTTCTGCTATAATTGATCTCATTGGTAAATGCTCATTCGACAATCACAACAAATCACATCTTGACTACTTTTACCGAACGAGAGAGAAAAAAAAAAATCCATGAAACAAAACTGCCTGGCGGTTCAAAAGTTCCAATGTTGCAGTCAGCTGACCTGCAGGGAGATGGGGATGATGTCCCACTCGTGCTGCCATGTTTGATTGATGGTTATCACCCCGACAACAGTTGTGAGTAGTGCCGCAGTGACTCCTATCTGTGAGGACAGGAGGAGAGGAAGAGAATAAAACATGCCATCAATGCGGACCACCATCTATCACAAAACAACCCTTTCCCCGAGCTAAATTTGTCTTTTCTTTCCATGTAACAAGGTCTTCATAACCTGACCGTGACACTGAGGTCCAAATTGGACGCATGAGACACATTTTAAGTAACACACAAAAATTCCCACGTTACCTTATGCAGCCAATGCAAATTCAGCTGTTGGCCGAGTGCAATGTGACAAAGGGCTAAAACCTAGGAAAGGAGAAACACACACACACAATAGTGGCTACATGCTGCTGATCAGGAAATATGCCACGCAGAAGATGAAAACGTATATTTGTGGGAGGCTCTAACCATCAAAAAGGCGATGTAGGTGAAGCCAGCAGCGGTGGTGGCCAAGACCGGAACGGTGCCGTCGCTCCACTCGCCAGAGCGGTTGTAGAGGAACCTGCGAGCGACGAGACATTTTAGAACCGTTGTCATATTGAGCGCTCGCCCGCATTTCATCGATATCGAGCAGAGGGAAGCCTCAGGAACGCAAGCGCGCGCCTGTCGGCACTGCCGGCTAAATTAAATCTGACCAACTTCCAATCCCAACTGTGTGCTTGCTTACACATGAACAGGTTGTGAGAGAAAATTAAATGTGAAGATGTTGTTTCCACAACGGCTCACAGACAGAAATGTAACAAGTCCCATGGATAATAATGTGCAATAAAGCCAGAGCAGACGCGACAAAACCACAGAGAGTGCTGGGAATGTTTGATTAATACTTGCTTGGGAAATTGCTCCACGCAATAAGAAGTGCAGGCTTAGAAAAACAAAAATATAAAGTCTTGAATGTGAGAAGACAATTCGGTCGGATTCTTTCTATTTCCATGATTTGCCAATTGGTAAATTGTTTAGAAATTGGAGGTTGTTTCTGTGTTTCTGGGGTTGGTGAAGGACTCTGGTTGGTGACCCGGTGGGTGGTGTCTGGTCGGTGCTGGATTTCACTTTCCTTTCTTTTCTTTGGTCCTTCCTCGGGTCTCCTGACGGCCTCACGGTTCTGGCTGGGTTCTGAAGTGTTCGGTTTAGGTGAACGGTATGGAATTTTTAAATAGGTTTTAGGTGAACTAATGAATACACACTCACACATACAAAATAAAAATTAATATTAAAAAAAAGTATAAAAAAAAAAGAGAGATAGCAATGATGATGACATGTCAAATCGGTAAAATTACCGAATGAACAATACTGAGCTCTCCAGAAAAAAAAAAGAAAGAAAAAAAAAATGAAATTGGAGGTCGGCCAACATCCTGGAGATGATTTTGTCTGACCTGATGTGATCCACTGCCTATCCTTTTGACTCCAAATACTAAATCACAATGTCAGACTATTTAAGAGAGCTGCTGCAATGTCACTGATATGCGGAGCGCTCTTGTCGATACATTGACACTGCAGATGGGCCAAGACACTCCCTGCTGCGAAATCACCCTCACTTTTATTATGCGTGTACAGCTCCTAAAAAAAAAAAAAAAAAAAAAAAAAATAGCAGGCCTATTTCACATTTCCTCTTGAAGGCATGACATGCCGCCCCAAATAAGACATGAGTGCGATCTCCTGATATGAGCGGACGTGTGACATGCGTCTGTGCAGAACACACAGAGAGACTGGGAGTGAAAGAGAGAAGGGTGATAGAAACATGAAAAAAAAAATGTTAAAGGGTAATTGAAGGTTAAAATAGGAGAAGGGGAGGGAAAATGGAGTCTAGTGGGAAAAGGATAACAGAAGAGGCTTGAGATGATAAGGGAACGGGGTGACATGGAGGTTTTTAGATAGCAAGAGGAGAGAAGTCTTTCAAACCCTTTAAAAAATATATAAGTTAACACTGGATTTCCATTAACGTTCCATTAATGTCCTTTTTACTTAATTAACTCATACGCTGCCATTGACGGCTATAGACGTAAAAAATTCATTTGAACTATTTCTATTAGTTTCACTTTTCCCCCCCACTTTTGTTAACAAGAGTATGAACCCCTAGAATTTTTTTATTGTACATTTAGAACAGATATAACATTTGTGATTAATTGTGAGTTAACTATTGAAGTTATGCGATTAATTACAATTAAAAATATATATATTCTGTTCTAAATGTACAATATTTTTTTTTCTAGATTTTCATATTTTTGTTTACAAAACTGGAAAAAATGTGAAACTAATAGAAATAGTTAATGAATTTTTGACGTCTATAGCCGTCAATGGCAGTGAATGAGTTAAGGATACTTATATTTTAACGAGCCAAAATGAATAATTTTTTTAAGTACTGCAAACACATAATTTGTACATTTGCACAATATATACTTAAGCAACTTGGTTAACACGCCCACTCACCAATTAAACTCGTTGTAGTCATTGTGAGCTTCCAACCAGAAGTAGAACCAGATCAGCAGAGCACAGAAGGTAAAAAGAAGGATGACGGACCACAGCAACTCCCACTGTGAATACACGCAAAACAAAACACACAATGAATCATGAGTTACATCAACTCCAATGGTTTCTGTTCAAAGCGCCTAACAAATACAGCTTTATCATAATATTGCCAATGTCACAGCCTATTTAGAAGTTAACTTTCTTTAAAAATAAATCCTGATGTTGAGCACATTAGGTTAAGCTTGCTACAAACCTTTTGCATTAAGTATTCCCTTATTCACATTGCTCATTAAAACTTCCAATGGCGCTAATTACTGTCCTGCTCTTTCATGCACTTTCACCCCAGGCATATATATATATATATATTAATGGTGTGCCAAAAAAATCAATTCTCATAAGAATCGCAATTCTCATTTAGTACGATTCAGAATCGATTTTAAATGTCCCAAAATCAATTTTATTTAAATTATTTTATACTGTCTTGCCTTTGTCTGTGTGTGCCTTTATATGGAGCGCTGTTCATGTTGTACCCGGTTTGGCCACTTAGGGGCAGTGTGGTTCCACGCAGTGTGATACACTGTTAAGTTGTAGCCACATTAGAGAGTAGAAGGTAAAAGTCACGATCAAGTTATTCCAATAAAAGTTTTTTTTTTTCAGCGTGGAGCCATTCTTTTGAGTGATAAAAGTGCCGTGAGTAGCGCGCTAATTAGCATTAGCGGGTCAGACTGGAGTAGACCATTACAATTCCTTGCACATCTATAGATTGAAGCAAAAATCATTGCCAATCAAATCATTTTGAATCAAAAATCATTCTTAATCGAAAATCGATTCTGAATCTAGACCCAAAAATCGAATCGAATCGTGAGACATTCAAAGATTCCCACCCTTAATATATATATACACAGTATATGAGCTTATATGTTTGCATAAAGACAGACAGAGCACAGAAGCATGATAAGCTATACACAGATTCATCTCTGGTGGTGGCTTTATTGAACAATTGTTGCTTGATGGGGGAAAAAGAAAGAATAACAGAAAAATCTCAAATCATAAAAAATATTATGTAAGAAGTCAAGCAAGCTGCATGTTACCACAGAATCCTCACTCAGGCATGCGAAAGCTCAGACTTTGCTTCCTGTGGTCTTCAAATGAATATTTGAAAATAGGCATGGGTGTAAAAATCAATTCGTTGATCGTTTAGAGCTGAGGAAATGATTGTCTTAACTGAGGCGAAATGGAGTGCACGGCTCAAGACTCCTCGCATAAGAAACAATGTCAAATCATTCAACGGTCACCATAAAACATTTATTAACTGTGCCGGCAATATTTTAAGTAACATTTTAATATTAATGAGAAGTAGTTTGATTTCATTAGCCATGACAACTTCAGTGATATTGAGCCTCAGTGTCTGCTTGTTAAAATTAATGTGTGCACGTAAAATCCCTCTATTGCAGTTCGCAATGCAAAAAACTTACCAAAACAAAAAACACTTAAGACAGGTATTAATCCTTAAAATGTTCTAATCGTGCGACAGTTCCACTTTACGATGAAACATCCGCTAGCGCTGAGCTGCAACATCAAACAAAAAGGTCTGTTTTGAAAAAATGTGATTTAAGCACTCTTCCTGTTTCCCAGCTCACTCGGCAACAGCACGGGCTGAGGAGACGCGGGGCCTGCCCCTGTGACATCACATTACCATTTCTGCCTGGCTGGCATTTATCCGACCGACCCTGTGGCATAAAGCGACAACATAAATCCTTGGGAACGTGACCATCTCTGTGTATCAGGCTGCCTGGGAGACTTTGCACACTATGACATAATTATTATGACTAATCTGAAGCTGCGTACCTTTATTGAGAAACCATAGAGGACAGTGAGTTCAAGTCCTTGGCTTACTCGGAGCGAAATAAAAACAGATCTTAAGACTATTTGTCCTTGACGGATTTTTACTCCTGACTCTTGCGAGACAGATTTGATGAATTAATAAAAAGGGGACCAAGTTCATCATTATCAGCAATGCCGTTAGCGAAGGGAACGGCGCGAACGGACAGGCGCGCTCGCCGCTTCACACTCCGTCTTCGTTGGAATTAACCTCTCGAAACCTTGTCACATTCCTGCGCGTTTCCGGATAACTCGCTGGAATTTCACACGGGGCGCACTACAATGCCACCATATCACCGAGACAAGTGACTGTCGAGAGAAAGTGTCGCCATTCTTATCTGCTAAAAATAATCAGGGTTCGATAGTATAAATTCTACACAGTAAATTTTTGTAGCTTACATTTTGCTCGAAAAAGAGTCTATTTGGTCCCACTCTAGTAAAAGTCAAATGTACACTTGGAATAGAGTCAATTTTAGAATTGGCCTATCGCAGGGGTGGCCAAGTTCGGTCCTCGAGAGCCACTATCCTGCCTGTTTTCCATGTTTCTCTCCACTAACACACCTGATTCATGATCAGGATCGTCATCAGGCTTCTGCAAAGCTTGCTGATGAGCTAATCATTAGATTCAGCTGCGCTGAAGGAGGGAGACATGGCAAACAGGCTGGATAGTGGCTCTCGAGGACCGAACTTGGCCACCCCTGGCCTATCCCATAACAAAAAATGAGTTTTTTTTTTTCATTCAAAAATTCTAAGTTCATTTTAAAAGGATTTTTTTTGTACATTTGACTCTAGTTTCTTAAAAAAATGTTACACAAGGGTTGAGAAAAACTCATAACTTTCAGCCACTCTACCACCTGAGCCATGTCACGCCGGCCATTTGCTAATATCCAAGAAAGGAAGACCCAAAACAATTCCAGCTGACACATGCGATACACTAACACACAGTAGGAGCAACCTGAAGTTGTGGGTTTGTTTCTTGAGTGACTTTAAAATAAATAAAAATAAACTAGTAAAATTTAGTCTAAATTTCTCCATGCAAAATTTGCTTAGAATTTCAGAGTGAAAAATCATGCAAATTCTCTCGTACGCACTAAAAATACTTCACACTGAATATTTTACTCTCTTCCAAGTGTGAGTGGGACCAAATAGACTTATTTTTAGAATAAAATGTACTCTACAAAATTGACTGTGTGTGTATTATATTTCTTCTTCTTTATGATTTTATAGCAAAAGAAAAAAGGGAAATATTTTGCTTGATCTCGATTTTTGTAAAGCTAAAATTTTTGGGTGGAAACTAACAAAAGCCGTTAAACAGGAGCCTCGTTGCTATAATTTCTAAAGCCTTTTGTGTGACTCAATTTTAAAGACCGACTAAATGGAAAAACTTTCAATTATTACTGAGGAGTCGGATCGGCTTGCACCGTGTGACGTGGGCCCGACACCTACAAAGCGCCTCCAACACACACATATTCACACAAAAGCAGGTTCACCCAAGACTAGCGTCGACCTGAATGCAGGACAAAAAATGAAAAAGGGGAAAAGAGAGAGTCAGAAACATCCTTTTGTGAGTTATGAATGCTTCTTCGACTGTTTTCAGCATCAAATTCTCTGTTCTCACGCACCCGCCAATCAGTCAGGTCCAGTTACCTGCAACTGATACGCCTTCTTGATTGGTCCTCATTCGTTTCAGGAGCTTGGTAAAGATGCCATTTTGACACTTTCACTCACTTATAGTACATAAACATGCTGATTTATATTGTGTTAGTCCCCAAATCCAACCCCTATTCTACGTGAGTCATATGAACTTTTCCTGGTTTATTTTGCGACATCAAGTTAGCGATGCACCAAAAGGGCTGCAGATAAACGGGCTTTGTTTCACTCGTTGCCACGGAAACGCTCAAGGCAAAGCTCAGGGTCGTATAAATGTCTCTGGAGATTACATGGTAGGAATGCCATGAATCTCTCTATGTTCAGTGGAATCTCACTTTAAGTTGGCAAATTAAGGGCAACATTTTTTTCAAAACTTTACAGCATCAGAAACGGATTTTAGCAGGAAAACAGTACATAACATTTCTGTGCAGCCGGTTTAGTACAATATGGCATAAACGGCTAAAAACGTCCAAAAATTCATTTGAACCATTTCTATTAGTTTAACATTTTTTTTCCTCTTTTGTTAACACAAGTATGAAAAAGTTGAATTTTTTTTAGACAGATATGAAATTTGTGATTAATCGTGAGTTAACTAGTGAAGTCATGCGATTAATTCCGAGTTAAATTTTAATCACCTGACGCCCCAAAATTTTAATAATCTTTTTTTTTATTCATTCAATGCCATTGACGGCTATAAACGTCGAAAAATTGATTTGAACTATTTCTATTAGTTTTTTCCACTTTTGTTAACAAGAGTATGAAAACCTAGAATTCTTTTTCATTGTACATTCAGAACAGATATCAAATTTGCGATTAATTGTGAGTTAACTAGTGAAGTCATACGATTAATTCCAATTAAAGAATTGAATTGCCTGTCGTCCCTAATTTTTAATAATCTTTTTTTAAAATTAATTTATGGCAGTGACTGAGTTAATAAAAGCAGTACTGAACATAATTGATTTAGTTTAAATATATCTCGGTTAACTTCTTTTCATACTTGACAGTGAAGAAGGTTAAAAAAACGGAACGCATGAAGTTGTGGTTAACATGTATGACTTACAAAAATGTTAATAACCATGCAACCATTATTGGTTAATAGGTGAGCTGGAGCCTGTGCCAGCTGATTTTGGAAATAGATGATGTATAATCGCTATTTTTAGAATGTGGAAGGAAGCCGGAGTTAATAATAATTGCCTGTATCATTAAGAATGTTTTATGATGATAGCTTTTCTGACGTTTCTTATTGCGAAAAAAATAGTTCCAAAACGGAGCGTGTTCAATCTCAGAAATGATCTCTCTCACTGTAAGTAAAAGTCGATATCGTACTTTGTACATAAAAAACAGTCCCACAAATGTGTGGAGTACAAGACAAGCCGTTCAAATGTGCAAAACTAAAGGATGAGCGCCTGAAAGAAAGAATGCTGACTCAGCACAATCTGTTGACCGGAGAGGACTACCACTTGCAACAGGAAATAGAGCTACACGGTGTCCAGTTTCCTGTAAACAGGAGAGCAAAAATCAATACTTCTATTTTTTTTTTTTAATTATTATTACGCAATGCTTTACATATTATTGTGAGGCACCTTCCATACTTCTATTCCTCATTGGACATTTAATGCATGCTGTAAATAGTCTCTAGTGGATCTGATTGACGGGTTGAAGGGCAAAATCTGACTGTGTGTGTGTGTTTTTGTAGGTTTCCAGCTGTTCACAATAACAAATTATCCAAGTAAGTATTAAAGTGCATTTTGAGTGAGGCCACGTGCTGCGGGACTGTTGCAACAACAAAACTCCTGCGTCCGAATGAAGAGACGAGCCAAAGGAAAAGGTCAGGACAGATGCCTTACCGAGATTGATATTTCTACTGGCGTGCAACTGGACAATTATTGCCTCATGCAGCTTTTACACATGAAAATATATAGCCTACAATATAAAAAAAATGAAATGTCTAACTCTTCTAAAAAGAAGATGATAAATATTTTAATTAATTCTACGTGGCTGTTTGTGCACACATAAGACGTATTGTGATCGAACGCAATCTTTTGCAAGATGAAGGTCATTGTATGAAACCAGCGAGGACACTTTTGCTCAGAAGGTAATTATCAAAAGGTCCCTGAGGGTTGAGAGCACTCTCGCACGGATTCCAACCAACAACAGATTGCAAAATGCTGCATTTGTGCCCATTCCACCTCCTACACAGCCATCTTGTCTTTATGAACTGTGAAGAAAATGATCGCTAACAGAGAATACTATTTACATAATAATCAGTTCCTGTTACTTGATAAAAAAATATATATTTAGACCCGCCAAAAAAGCAGTTTTAAAAAATATTTTTTTAAAGCAATCTTTGTTGTTATATGTGACCTCACTAGTCTAAACATGTGGAATATGAAATATGCGGCCGTTTTTATCCATCTCAGGGGGCGGCCATTTTGTCACCTGCTGTCGACTGAAGATGACATCACAGTTGCTCAGGGCTCAAGAAAATCGACCAATTACAGCTCATCTGACTCGTTGCCTGAGCCTTGGGCAACTGTGATGTCATTTTCAGTCACAGTTGGTCAGGAGTCTGGCTACTTCCAATCACAGCTTACCTGTTTTCTGAAGCTGAGCTGTGATTGGTTGTTACCTGAGCAACTGTGTTGTCATTTTCACTCAACAGCAAGTGGCAAAATGGCCCCTGAGATTGCTGGATTTTGCTGCATAACTCATTATAATTCCATCCATCCATCCATTTTCTTGACCGCTTTTCCTCACAAGGGTCGCGGGGGTGCTGGAGCCTATCCCAGCTGGCTTCGGGCAGTAGGCAGGGTACACCCTGAACTGGTTGCCAGCCAATCACAGGGCACACAGAGACAAACAACCATACTCACAATCACACCTATGGACAATTTGGAGTGTTCAATTAACCTGCCATGCATGTCTTTGGAATGTGGGAGGAAACCGGAGTACCCGGTGAAAACCCACGCAAGCACGGGGAGAACATGCAAACTCCACCCAGGAAGGCCGAAGCCCGGACTCGATCTCACGTCCTCAGCACTGGGAGGCGGACGTGCTAACCAGTCAGCCACCGTGCTGCCTCATTATAATTCCACAAACGCAATATCAACCAGAATACCGTATTTAGACTACTGGGGCTGCATAGAACATATTGTTGGCAATATTTTTTATTTATTTATTAAAAAAAAAAAAAATGGGGGGGGGGGGTGACTTCCCCTTTAAGGAATAGAAATGGAAGTGAATTGTATGTAAATTATGAATAAAATAAAATAAAAATGAATTAAAAAAAACAAACTAATTTCATTCCAGAGGTGATGACAAACAACAAAAAATGACCACACTGACTCATGACTTCAGTAATTGGCATTGCGGAATTCTTTATAAACATTATTTGTAAGAATATATATATGAAAAAACAACTATGACCTAACAACAACAGCTCACACTACCTCAAGTACCGCCCCCCCCCCCCACCAATGTTATAAAGCTAAATTATCTGTTTGACCTCGCTTCCAAGGACACTTTCTCACTGCTTGTCTGCCTTGCATGCAGCAACTCAGCTCTCAATATACCATTTGATTAGCCTAGCCATGTTACAATATGCGGTTGATGTTACAATACATGTAATTGGTCTGTGCGTTTTCTTGTCTGCATACATTTACTACAACAATGCCCAGAAAAGACAGGAAAGCTACACAAATTACAAATCAATCAATAGTTATTTAGTTTGGGGTCTGTACAGATGAAACCTGGTTACTCGCCCATTGAGGACCTCCAGCTTAGAAGATGGGACCAAACATTTGTCTCCATTGATCTTTTTGGGTGACTGTATGGACAAGATGACCTTGAGATGATTAATTATACAGCACATGGAACACTCATTATCATCCACTGCTGAATGAGAGGATGTCCCAATGCAACACAAATTATAAAAAATATTTATTTCCCTTCTCCCACATTATCATAAACATCTTTGCATGGAAAATTGTCAATAAATATGTTTCAGAATCGGGCCTATGCAACAATGTGGCACATTCATACAGGAGTGTATCAAGGACCAATGACTTTTCTCCTTACCTTTGTGGTGTCATCATGGGAGCGTTGATAGCGTTTCCAGCGGCAACCGTAGATCCCGGTGATACAAGATAAACACAGCTGCCGCTCATAGACTTGGAGGGGTTGGTGTTTGACCATGCTCCTTCTGTCAGGCCTGCTTCCACAAGTCAAACATCCCACGGACCGGAAGGATACTGTAATATAATATTAAGATAATATGTCAACATTTGACACAAACGCTGATTCAAAAGATTTAAAGCCTCATATGTTTTGGAATAAAATTCATTGAAAGTAAGCCTGACTTTATGATACCATTTGTGTATTTCAAGTATCAAAATGTTCTAGTCCTGGGGTCGGCAACCTTTACTGTCAAAAGAGCCATTTAAGGCCAAATAAATAATGAAAAATCTGTTTGGAGCCGCAAAACCTTTGAACTTTGTGATAAATGAAACAGTATATTAGTGTTAGTCTAATGTACTGAGAGCCCAAGAGTTAATTCGAGCTGCACCTCAACTGAAAATATGCAGCATCCAATACTTTGACATTCAGTTTACTCTACATTTTGTCTTCCGTTTTTTGATTATTATTAATGTATTTTTTATTTATTGATTGTTGTTGTTTTTTTTTTACTTTTCTGCCTTTCTTTCAGATTTCTGACTTTTTATGGGCAATTTTATGGACTTATGATAATTTTCTGCCTTCCTTCTTCCTTTTGCTATCAATTTTCTGACAGTTTTGCCAATTTTGTCCACATTTTATGGTAATTTGAGGGATTTTTATTATTTCGTTTAAATATGTCCAAACATTTTATAAATTACTTTTTGAATGGTTTCTTTCCTGCCTTTTTTTATTTTAATGAATGACTTTTTTGGGGCATTTCCAAAGACATTTTATGGTAATTTTCTGCCTTCTTTTGTTTTGGGATATTTTATGGTTACTTTTTGAGTGTTTTTTTCTGCCTTTCTAAAAAAACCTATTTGACCTTTTTGTCAATTTTTTGTACGTTTTATGTCAATTTTCTGCTTTTTCTCTTCCTTTTTGGACATTTTTATTTTTTTTGCCCATTTTTAAATATATATTTTTAATCATTTTAATCTAAATCATTTAAATAATATTTTTATCTTATTAAAAAAATACAAAATAAACATGTAATAATAATAATAATAATAATAATAATTATAATATTTTATCTAGTTTTTTTTTTTTTTTATCCGCAGGGAGCCACAAGAGAGGGCCGAAAGAGTCACATGTGGCTCCAGAGCTGCAGGTTGCAGACCCCTGCTTTAGTCAAACAATTCACACAATGGTAGAAGCCTTGTGCGGCTTTTTGCTTATTGCAAGGCTTTCTCTACATCCTTTTCACTCTTAGAAGTTTCACTTGTACCAACCAAGAAGTGCAGGGTGTCAATATTCCAGGTTATAAATCAGACCCCACTTTGAGCTGAGGCTGATTCAGCACTGTGACTCTCCAATGCGCAACAATAACAATATTGCTCGCACAAGTTCATTTTGACATGCCCGAGCCTGCTGCTGTGAAATTCTAAAGTCAACCCGTGGTTGTATCTTGGGAGTGATGAAGCGTACAGCCTACGCATTTTATTTCTGTATACCAATAACATGTGCACACTCATAAAAACCCACTTTCACGGGGCCGCAGGAAAAACTTGTTATTCCCTAGATAGACGATTAAGGCGCCAGTCACAGTTATTCACATGTTTCACATATGCGCGATAACACTCCCTGCTGTAATCACACTGTCTAAAATCTGGGCAGCTGCTTATTAGCATCTGCTGTAGTGGCTGCGTTTCCTGTTATTAGCGCAACTGCTCTGGTGAGGGCGGGTCAGAGACAAGCAAGCGTATAATGAACCTGGCCCACCCCAAGCAGGACCACACACGTTCCTGACATAACCGCTTGACTTTTCCAGAGAGGGATCCACTGTGAATGTTACAAAGGTGTGTCACCAACCAATAGCTCACCTGGACAGACATTGTTTTTCGTGGCTATTTTGCTTTGCTTTTTTTGTTATTTGTTTAAATTTTGCTGATATTTCTTTTGAATAAATCATGTAAATTGAGTCACATGAGAGTACAGGACAGCATACAGATTCATTCCCTCAGATTATCTTACTGTATATTTACATAGCTCTGGTTACGCTACATTTCAAGTCAAATAGTTCCAAAAGTGGTGGTTTATCAACTACTTTTGACTTGCCACAAGATGAAAGTCATCTAATGTTGTGACAAAAGCGTCAAGGAAGCCCGGCCCTTTTAATTTTTCCACCACAAATGCAGCTCGTAGCAAACACTGTAGGTGATCTGTCTTTCTGAATACAAATTCAAGTGTTGCAATTAATCAGTATGACCCAGTAGGAATTTAACTAGCAAAATGTTTATTCCATATATGAATAAAAAAAATGGCTTTCTGTTTACTCATTGAACTATTTAAGACCTTGAGTCAAATCAATCAGAAACATATCATCTTCATGAAAGTTACAATAAATCTTAGATGGACGACTCCAAATATGAAACTGTAAGCAGCACTGCAAACATGTAAGATGTTGAAATATTTCATACCAACAATATGATGTCATTAACTTTTGCTGAACCACCTTTGACCATAGAAAAGGAAGAATTGCAATCAGCATAAGGAGAGTGGGCTGCACAGCCCCACTGATTCACAATGTTGCAGACAAAACAAAGATTCATAGACATCTTTTATGTAACAATAAATAATTAATTTTACTGTGTTAAATGTAGTTGTGGGGGGAAAAAAAAGCCAAAAATGTGTTGATCAAGGTTATTTTAGTTAACTAAAACTAACAAAAAAAACTAAAAATAAATTCAAAAAACAATTTTGTTAATGAAATAAAATAAAAACAAAAATGCTTTTTTTTAAAAAAAAAAAAACTAACTAACTGAAACTACATTTTATGTTTACAAAACTAACTATAATTATATCAAAAATTGCCTTTGTTTTAGTCTTTGGTAATAAATTTAATGCATGAGCCTTTGGGGATGATTTTAAATGTGATTTTATGTAGATTTATTTTAGTGTTAACCGGAATTAGGACATTTGAAAGTGTGTCACACAAAAGTGACGTCATCTAGCAGCAGCCAATAGAAAAGCACCTTCAGATGACGTTGCTCCCATGGTTGTTTTTTAAATATTGCGCACAAGTAATACACACTTAAAAAAAAAAGAAAAAACTAAATCTGATACTGAAACTAACTAAAATTAAACTAAAACTAAGCATTTATGAAATAACTAAAACTAATAAAAACTAACAGAACTACCTTGAAAACTAATTAATAGTAACTAAATAAACAAAAACTAACTAAAATGAAAAATTCCAAAACTATAATAACCCTGGTGTTGACTGACATTTTACTGAGATTGACTATTGAATACCAAATGAGTGGTCTTTTTTATCCAATCTGAGTAGTGTGACAAAAAAACATTGATTTCTTAGTGGAAAATAAATTCAATTGGGATTTGACTTGAATAAAAATGAGCCAATAAGCATCAAAAGCAGAACAGCATAATATGTTATCTAAATGTTCTGCCATACTTCCGATAACTTGATTTGTGATATTAGTCAGGCAGATCTATGGGTTCTAATGATTCACTTGAGGATGTCACATTGATCACCAGAATTAAAAAAAAAATTGTCCAGATTGGAGCAAGTGTCTCGTGGAAGTGAAATTATGAGTTGATAGCCATCTCTAGTCACGCTAGAAATCAGGAAAAGGAAGGCAACAAATCATCTGCATCTGCCAAGGCTTGGTTGAACTTGTGAGACAGCAGTTGTCACCTCCGTTTCTGCTGCTTCACTTCCTCTCATCAAAAAAGTCACATTGAGGAAATGCTTCAGCATTTTCGCTGCAAACAAGGGTCTTCTTCTGACCGGGGGTTGGGGGGGGCTAGAGTAAGCAGCAGGGAACTCAACTTGAAGGCACTATCTCAGACTGGATAACAACAATGAGTCATTAGAAAAGCGGGAAAATGACATGTTCATACATGCTCAGAGGAATGTAATCCCACCCACATGCCAGGATTGCAATTATTTTCAGATTACACTTTATTACTGTATTATCTATACTGATAGGTATTCGACCTTAGCTTTCACCAGATATTAAGATAATTTTATAGCTTGGTTACCTTCGCCAAGCAGGTGGAAGTATGCTTACTTGTGAGTTTATGATGGAATAAATAAATAAATAAATAATAAAAATCTTGACAGTTTTGTGCCTTTTTTGGATTCCTTAACTTTATTTGCAATACTTTTTCTTTTTTTTTAATAAAACAGATGTTACATGGCGGTATGAAAACATCCTTCACATTTTGTCCTGCACATTGGCTACAAGGTGCATGAGAATAATTTAAACATGACTCACAGTTAACGTGTGACAGGGGCAATGACTAGGTGAGAAGTTCTTGCACAATGACATCCCCATGCTCACTGACGTAACACCATTGAGTGAGTGTGAACTTAAAAGAATTTAGCAATTCAAGCTCCACGCGCGATGTTGGAACGCTGTCAGCCGCTTGACGAGATGCGAAATGGAAACCAAATGAAGTAACAAAGCAGCACGGTCGGCGACTTGAATGCGCCTGGAGGCGACAGAAAGTGACTTAGAGGGAGTTGATTAGTGACACATGAGCGATGAAGCCCATTGTAACAACAAGCTATGACAGTCATTACATCAGAGCTGTTAAAAGTCTGTCCGGCACTGAGAGACTGCCAACGCTTGCACAAGCTTGGCAAAAAAAATTTTCATTGAAAAATATTACTAATAATTATAATAAAAATAATTAAAAATAATTAAAAATAATAATAATAACAATAAAAATAATAATAATTATAATTAATTAATTAATTAATTAATTTTATTTATTTATTTCCCGACCTGGCCACTGCATCAACCCGGGCGGTTATAATGTACTCAGTCTAATTACATAATCTCTGATGGGTCATCACCTAAAAAGGTACACCATTAGGTATCCATGTGTTGAAGTCACACTGTCACCTCATTGCAATATCTGGTAGTGTCTCTCAATATTTCACAAAGGTGATTAACAGGTCATCTAGGACATACCCTGCGCCTCTCACCAAACTTGGTTACAAAAACTCGAGCAAGTGGATGGATTTCTTCTATTGATCCTCAAGCGCAATCATAAATATTTACAGTTCAATACTTCCTGGCCGACTGCTGGCATCCATCAAAGTCCACAAGCCCGTGCGGTGAGGAGCTTGACAATGTGCCACCACAAACCACTCCCACATTGCTGAGTCAGCTGTAATGCTTCGCAAAATCTTTCGGACACAAGTAACAAACACTTAGCTGAGAAAATGACTACTCAGCGTTATTTTGCCAACAACTGTTGAGGGAATCAATGCGAGAAATCAATTCTACAGTAAATTGAATGCCAGAAGACCAAAAGTTCTAACTGCCGTCATGTGGTATACCTCCATCTACCTTGTCTCAGTGAACATCAACGAACATTTACTTACTTATTTTCTTAGGGTCCTCCATGTTAACCTTATGTTTCTTTCAGTGTTTTATTGTAGTGGTAAGTAGGTAACTTCATTCTACATTTACATGATAAAAATGTTCAAAAAAAAAAATGACAATGTCTTATGCACCTCAGATCCATAACAGATCTGGTATTTTCACAGCGAGATAATGTGTGCCCAACATTTACAAAATGAAGGCATGGGGTAAAAAAAAAAAATGTAGCAGTGCAAAAGGTGAGAGCATGTCAGAGGAGAAAAGTGTCATTGCGCTTGAGTGAATAATTTCCGAGAGGACAGGAGGTTGTGTGAGGCTAAACAAGCTGCGTCAGCATTTATGGCGCTATAGTCTTTCTTTGTCCAGAATTATAGTGACTAAATCTGAATAATTTAGACTTTATCAGAGTCCCGATGGTGCCGCTCAATGCTAGCTCGAGAATGAGAAATTATTGCGGGCTTTTTAATCAGGCCAGCAGTCTGATATAAGAGAATTAATGGAGGGGGTTGAACGAGACCAGAACATCTTCACAATGGGAAAACTCTTCAATCTATAAATGTAGGACATAGATTATCCATAAAAAGATCCATTTATACTGAGCCCATTACGCTTCACAACATTCAGTGGAAGTTATTAATTTCTGATATACACCGACTCTTGATGAAACATGAAGAGCTACAAATGGTTGGAGACTTGCAAAAAGATCACTCTCTATTTTCCTCTCCAGTTAAAAATAGTTTCCACCACACATGATGGCGCCTCCTCCATTGGCTAGAGGAAGTTCTGTTTTCAGGGGCCGCATTGATTCAAATGGTTGAGTGGATGCTGCACGAAAAGTGCTTGACAAAGCAATGCAGACACTCGACTTTTCACATGCACGGCAAACCTGAACGAGATACTGGCCTGGAGTGGGAGCTGCGTGTGACACTGGACTGGAACCAAGTGACAGGAAGTGTAAAAAAAAATTTACGCAACTATCATTATCATCATTTATTCACACATCAAATCTGAGCTTACTTATAAAAGAGTTAAAAGAAGGGCCCTTATAGGTGTCAAATATCTCCTTAATCAGGCCTTATATGAAGACATTTTCATTTCTTCAGCTGCTTTCCTCTGGATTTGATGTACCTTCCGCTGCTGATTATCAAGACCTAATAAAGGCATATCAGCCTCGATCATTAAACAAACTGTTCCGGCTTTGCAAGCACAAATAGGATGTTCACCCAAAAAAAAAAAAGAAGTTTTGTGTGTTAGAACATGGTTAAGCTATTTCTGCTGATGTAGACACAATTTCCTGAAAATAATGGCCATGCCTCTAATAAACAGTGCACCCCAATTTGTTGCTAGGCCTGTTATGACAATTACCAGGGATGTAATAAGCCGATAAAAGTCAAAAAATTGTTTTGACAAACTGAAGCAAATCATTTCATTTATGGCCACCATTTACACACTGTTGCTCACCAAAACAGCAGTACTTATTGAAACACATCATTCACTGCCATAAATTCATAAAAAAATAAAATAAAATAAAAGATTATAAAAAATTAGGGGCAAGAGGCGGTAAAATTTTTGTAATTGTTATTAATCGCTTGACTTCACTAGTTAACTCACGATTAATCACAAATTATTTTATCTGTTCTAAATGTACAATTAAAAAAATCTAGGTTTTCATACTCCTGAAAACAAGTTGAAAAAAATGTTAAACTAATAGAAACGGTTCAAATGAATTTTTGACGTTAATAGCCGTCAACGGCAGTGAATGAATAAAAAAAGAAAGAAAGAAAATATTATAAAAAATTCGGGGTGTCAGGCGATTAAAGTTTTTAATCGTAATTAATTGCATGACTTCACTAGTTAACTCGCGATTAATCACAAATTTCATATCTGTTCTAAATGTACAATAAAAAAATTCTAGGTTTTCATACTCTTGTTATCAAAATTTGGAAAAAATGTTAAACTAATAGAAATAGTTCAAATGAACTTTTGATATTTATAGCCGTCAATGGCAGTGAATGAGTTAAATGTGAAGTCAACCCCAAAATTTTCTTTACAATAATATGTTATACGTGCCCTCACTTGTCTATACTGATTAATATTGTGTTTGTGGTTGTACGAGTTAAGCAGCAAAATGCACCTGTTTTTATCCACTTCGGGGGCGGCCACTTGCTGCCAACTAAAAATGACATCACGCTTGCTCAGGGCTCAGGTCACGACCCATCATTTAGTGGTCCAGTAGACTTGACATGATCACTTTGCAGAGTTGTTTCATCCAGTCTACACTAGTATATCAATAACAAATTATTCTACAATCGAGCCAGACCAGAAACTACCATGTACACACTTGTACTCTTACACAATAGTACCAACAAGAAAAATGCTATTATGGTTACATGACATTACATGTCCATTATTGAACTAATTTGCCGACTAACTATGGATGCCCTCATTTGGGTAAACGGTTTAAAAGTGTTATTCTCTCCATGACTGGCCGTTGGGTGTTGGACAAAGCATATTTCTGGTGTAGGTAACTGCAAAACTGATAGTGAGGCCTGGAGAGCAAACAGCTGACAAAGACATCCGCGGCATGCACAGACATGACGGCAGCCATTGTTGTTGAAGGGGAGCAAACGAGGCAGCTCCATTGCTTCGGTGGCCCCTCAACACCTGACTAGCTCATGACAATGTGGGAAAAGAAGGAAAAGTGGGTGGTCTGGTATGTTAACTGAAGATGCCAACAGCTTATCGACATGAGGGCTCTTCACAGTGTCTATGTGTTGACATTACAGCGGACACTTCCATACTCGCGGTTCGGCACCTGCGGATTCTTTGCTGATTTTTTATTTGTATTTTGTTCAATGACTTTGTTATTAATGGAAAATGATTTTCAAAGATTTTTTGGGGGTTATCAAAAAATGTGGTGTGGTCGATAGTATATCAAGACTTGTCTTCTATTGTGAGCTATGCCAGGAAATCAGAGATCGTCACATCAGAGACGTAGCAGAGGAGTTGCTATTTATTTTTGCACCTACAAATCAGATACTATCACCTGAGGTGAAAATTTGCTTCATCCGTACAATTTGTACAGAACAACAACATGGGAAAAAAGTGGAAAAATGCTGAGTGTGTGAAATGTGAGTAAAGCTTTAAGAGCAAAACAAAACTCATCTTATTTACACATTTTCTACTCGGGTAAAAATCCTGACTAAACATTTTTAAAAATATATCCATTTGAGGCACTTATTGTTGTGAGTATTTGCAATAAACATACATTTTAATATATCTGTAGTAAAGAAACAGCAGTCTAAAACAACATAAAAAAAGAATGCAGCATACAATGGGAATTTAGACGCCGGAATGGAGAAGCCAGGTTAGCTTAACGCTAGCTAGGACGAGGCTAGCCCAACACAACGGGAAGGATTTAAGACAGGACTAAAGTAAAATAAAATACAATTTAAAAAAACAACACCCTGGATTCTGCTGTTGGCCAGTGTACGGCGAGGGATCCTGAAGGTTCAGGTAAGTTATTTAAACTAAAAAAGAAAGCCTTTCCATGCCAGGTACACTAAACATGAGGCTTTGGACAACGTATGGTGTGGCTAAGGCACTATATAAGTGTGCTACATTTATGATTATGATCAAATTGAATTTTTTATTTTATTTTTTTACTATGACTCATTTTTTGGCAAAAGCACAATTAGTAACCCATTCGAGTTGATTCGGGACTGTGTCAAAACGAATAGCGAATGTGTGAGTCTGAGCTCTAGCGTGTAGCTACTGAGTCTGATTCATTTTTTGATGCAATTTCTGGATTCCTGAAGGAGCCACGTTCATCCGTTCAAACAGTTGTACGCAAGAATACTGTAAATACCATGGGAATGTCAAACTATCATACCGCTCAGGAAGCAGATGAGTTCCGTGTCCCAAAGATGAACATGTTTTTGTTTGAAATGTTCCCAAGTCCAACCCAAGAACAACAACACCTTGTTTATATTGTCACTGAACATAACACTCCGTGGGTCTTCAAAGTTCACTAAAAAAGCTCTAAAATGGCTGGCAATATATGGACCTCTGCTTTGAAAAAGTCTGAAAGTAAGAACATATGCAGAGTCTTAAATGGTGGGAATATTACCAAACCTGAGAGGAAAGCAGGGTGATTGTTTTTCCTAAAAGGGGGGTATTGTCACCGTTTTCAAAAAGGGGAGCTCAGCATCGACATAAACACCACCTCTCAGTTTGTGTGAGTACTTTGAAGCCAGCTCAAGTTGCAGACCTGCATGGACCGCAAAGCAAAGCCTCTAATGTTACAATAGGAATGAACAGAAATGACCATTGGAAACGTTACCTGCTCAGGAAGAAAAATAAATATGTTCATCTCAAGTCTATAAAATTGAGCTTTGCGTTTCACCTACACGTCGACTTTCAAGTCGTCAATTGCTACAGGCTAAAAAATTATTTTTTACTTAACATTTCATGGTGCGAGCAAAGTGTTGCCTCTGTATACATTCAAAGACGCTATTAATTCTGTAGAGGTTAAAATTGGGTTTGGTAAAGTGTGACATACTGTACTGTGTGTGTACATTATACTCATTTTATGTGCATTTAATGTTGGCCACGGCTACTTTAATTGCTGTGACAACACACAAAGCAGACTTGTCTCATGGGGGCAATCTAACAGCGCAAGCATTCAGACAAATGCCAGATGCTTTTTGGCAGTTCATTATCCCTACTTGGGGAAAGGCACGGAATATGAGCGTATGTTTGTGTTTTAGTGCGAGTGAGCGTCACACAGGGTTGAACGTGACCTCATTGCTCCAGGGCAGCCAATGATAACAAGTAGTTGTTTATTGTAGTTAAATGCCCCTCTGGATAAATGTGTTCTGCTTTGACAACGCTTACAGGTGAGCAATATGGTTGGATGCTGCTGTGAATGTTTAGGAGGTTGTATCATGCGCTGTTTGTACCTTTTGAACGGCAGCTATAAATATACTGAAGATGACAAATCTATATGCAGCGGAAGCAGGTAAAAAGTCCATTATGAAAACGATAGGACTGGATTTGTAGGAATCCTAGTGTTCAATTAGCCCTGCTGCTAATAGCGAAATTCATGGGTAATTGACACCCTCCAATAAAGGTTTATAATTGCCTATACAAGATGGCAGCAACAGCAAAGCACTACTTTTGTCTAAATGAAGATCCCCAGCTCACTTTGACTCATTTTGTTGACATCAAGATTGCACAAGATTTTGGCAGAGTACTACATTTTCCTAAGCCAAGCTCCTCAACTCACATTGACTTAGCTCTACTACAAGCATATAAATCAACATTTGGTAATCATTCTTATGGTAAAATAAGTCACGGAAGGCTTTCCCGCGACACAAATGACGTGGTGGGCCTGTCTGGCTCACAGGCATTGAGTATGACACTTAAATGAATCATTTCTAATGAAGAGCAAAATGTCAGGGTGGAGTATAAACACCACAGCAGAATACGTAGAAATAAAATTGCTATGTATGACTGTGACAAAGTTGCGCAGTTGTTTAGCATGTCTGTTTTAATCTGTCAGTCCAAAACATCTGGGTCATTAAAACGTTTTTTTTTTTGTGTGTGTGTGTGTGTGTTTTTTTTTATGTTGAGGATTGTATCAGGCTTTTAAAAAACGGTTGATGACAATTAGAAGAACACAAACACAGGACGTGTAAAACAACAACAACAACAAACATTAGTGATAAGTGCAGGTGACATGAGACATTACTCACCTGTCCGATGAGTGCTGCCACTTTTCCTCCAGGTCAAAGAGGAATTTGACGTCTCTGTGGCGGTAAGGGACGTGTTTTTTTCCTTTTCCTTTGCTTCTTCTTTTTTTAAGAGAGGAGACGGTAGGTGGGGTGGTGATAAAAATGGTAAGTTTGACAGCTGAAACCCCGTCCCGAAAAAGGCAACCGGGCAGCACGAGCCTTTACGTTGTCTTTTTTGTTTTTTTTAAGCTTAACAGAGGGATTTACTTTCAACCCTTCGCCCTCTAAAGCTTCTTCCCCCGGTATCTCCTTCTTCTTCCTCGGCGTGCATGGGAGCCGAGTCGTCCGCCGGCCAAACGATTCAAAGCACTAGAGGTAGGAGGGCTGTGGTGTGGGTGCTTTTTTATCTGCTGCTCTTCAACAGCGAAGAGCGTCACCAAGCTGACTTTACTCTCGGACAGCCTGTGCGTTCACTGAACGCCGAAATTCCCGAATTTCTTATAATTCCAACTTTAATTCAACTTTAATTGCACGGATTTTATCAAACAATTCAAGTGGATATATTTATTGGACGTCATTCTTATTTTCAAGTGTGATATATGTGTTAAGCTTTGTCGTGTAGTTGTATTTTTACTGTCACGTGAATTCAGTGGTAAAAAAATTCCGAGGGTACCTGAATGCAACAGTGGTACATTTCACAGGCGAGTAGCCAAGGAGCATGCTCTGTTTACTGTCTGTTTATCAAATAAAACCGTGTTGACGTTGACAGATAAGATTATATGAAAGGTCATGAATACAACCATGCCTTATCTACATGCATTGTGTGTTTTGTCCATGTATTCAAATGATTTTGAACAAGCCCATTTACAGTGGTAAAAAAACACAAGTTACAACTGATCACCCAAGTCATAACTAGTGAGGGGAAAATGAAGCTTCATGAACCACTTGCGATATGTATATAATATATATTTATTACTCCTCTAGAATGGTGTTCTTGGTTTAAAGATAAAGGCTAGTATAATATAAATAGATTGAATTTCCACTGCATCTTTAAACCAAGATCACCATCTAGAGGAGTAAAAAAATAAAAATAAAATTGCAAGTGATTCATGAAGCTTCATTTTCCAATCACTATTCCTAAACCTCAAGTTTCCAAATGGATCTCTATGTTCTGCTAATCAAGAGTTTTATAATAATAATAAGAAAAGGCGCATGACTGACGGACTCAGTGTCGTATTGACTAAATAAGAACTAATCAATGTGTAATCAGAATCTGAGAAAACACATCAGCGTGTTTTATAAACGACATTTGCGTTATAGTCATCACTATGGGGTTCAACTAATGGTACACAAGCAGTTAAAGATCTTTTCAGTTGCAGGCCTCAGTAGGAACTGCTGTAGACTACACTGTCGTGTTTTTTTTTTTTGTTTTGTTTTACCCAGTGGTGGGCTGTGCATTTGGTAGCTGAGCCTTACCTCTTATATTGTAACTTTATTGGAACAATTATAGAAACCATCAGTACTACAGAAAGATGGAATTTCTCAGCACGCAGCTTCTGGAGCAGTTCAGAAGCAATATTTATTAAATAATGTGCCCCACCCAAAATAAAAAAAATAAAAAATCAATTACAAAAGTATATATATATATAATACATAATTGTCACCAGAGTTGCTGATTATTATGTCCAGTATTAATGTATGCAGACAGCTACTGATATATTTTGCTGGTCAAAGTTGGCCGTAAAAATATTTTGCTTTGACCACTGCATCGAAGGGCAAGAAATATGATTAGGTTCACCAAGGGACAACACCGTAAGGATGATTTTGAAATAAATAGCCCCATTATTAATATAGTTCAAGTTGATTCTGAAGGCCCTGGACGGATCAGATTTACACGGCAACACAAAAATCTTGTATAGCTGAAATGTGATTGGAATGTCTTTTTTTTCTTCTTATTTTTTTTTAATAACCTTAACATCCATATACACCTACTGGAAGAAGTGCTGCCAAGAGAAATGCTACAAGATGAATAGAATAGACTGTTGGTAATAAACTAATACAATTTCATGAAACAAATATTCAAATTGAGGTTGGAAAAAGGTCTAACAGCATTGGCACTTGCGCATTTGTGGTTCTTGTGGCTCTCCACAGGTTGCATATCAGTCGACAGTTCAAGCTGCTGAGCTTCTATTGATCTCCACACACTTCAAAATGCCAGCATCCACTGGCAGGAAGGGCCGGATGACGGCCTGGGGTGATTGGGGTCTCCTCTGCAGGTGGGAGTGTTTAATACCGCCAAGGTTTAGGGCGGGGGGGGGGAGGAATATGAATTCAGGAAGTACGCCTGTAGCGTATTTCCATATAAATAACAATAGTATGGCTTTGAATGATTTCACAGATACTATACTGTAACGAATAGTTCCATGGCGGAGCTGCTAAATGATGCAATGTTACAAATGTCACGTGTCATTTATTTGGATGCTTCGAGCGCCATCTAGCGACAGTTATCCTATAGTGCAACGCAAAAGCTGGTAGAAATCAATAAGGTGCTTTCTAATTACAGTACATTCATTCAGTTTGAACCTATCGTAGGGTACAAACTACAGACACAAATTTAATAAAACGTCAATCAAAACAGACTTTGACATGAAACTGAACATGACAGGTTTGGTCCCAACGCTTTGAAAAGACTTGTTTGTACTATCAGATATTATTTCTTCCTTCCTTCTTCTTCTTCTTTTTTAATTTTTTTTTTGGGGGGGGGGGGGGGGGATCTAAACACAACCGCAATTTGAAATGACAAGACACGTGGAATCAGAAATGTGAAATTAACAGAAGTCCAAAACGCAAGATACAAAGCAACAAACCAAAACGCTACCGATTTGAACGTAAATACCCTCAAATTAAACCTGAAAATCTTCAGTTAAAGCACATCTTTTTTTGTTTCATTTGAAATCCAATGCGGTGATGTTTAACACAAAAAGATGATAGTTGTGTCCAAGTCCCAAAATGTATGGACCTGAATGTCTAAACAGTGTTAATGTTGCAGCCCATCTGGGATGTATGTGACGCTGAGCCACCCAGGAAAAGATAAACAGGAAAACCCGGCCTCCTTAATAGTTGATCAACAGTATAGCTGACTAACACAGATGGTGCAAAAGGGGTGTGAATGAAGAATTGTGTTGGTTTACATCTGGATTAGGATGACTATTTTGATTAAAGCATATTTTTCATATAACGCTATTACCTAAGCAACTGATTGAGTGATATACACAACAGTGCTCTTAACTTATCAATAGGAATAAGTAAGTAAAAAAAAAAAAGTTAAATATCTTCAAAAGCATGTAATTTTGGAAGACTTCAATGTTTGACTACTTGTTTACTACTTGTTGTTTGACTACTTGTCCTTAATTAAAGACAGACAAATATTTGTGAGTAATTATGTTCTTGCATGCAATTTTGTTTCCTTCTTTTGTCTATTTTATAGTTGTTTTATATCTTTGAAAGTCTCGTGTATTCCACTGCAGTTGTCTTAGAGGATATAGGAGACATGACCAGCCATGTTTGACCCCAAGATGAGGAATTTCATTAGAAACTGTTGCTCTCAGGCAAGATTACAAACAACTTGTGGGGGGCGGGGGTTCGACAGGCCCAAATGAGTCTTTGCAATAACCTCTTTTACACAGAAGCTTCATAGAATTGCATCATTTATCCACCTTTGCCAGAGGGATGTTTAAGACATATTGAAAATACTGTTAAGTATAGTGTTGATTGTTAAACATCTCATCCTTAGTTTTCCGCTCTTCCCTCTACAGTCACCTCTGTTATGACTATGATACTACATCAGAAAGCAAAAATTGCCTCAGTCCTCCCTAATTTCATTCTGTACTGAACTGCAATACAGATATAATGTGTAAAAGGGTCAGAATTTTATTGTTCAGAATTATATTGGTGAATGTGAAATGGTTTTACAGAACCTTAGTCACATCAACTGTTGCATGTCTGGACAATTACTGGATGGCTGCAAACGAAGGAATTTGGTAGTGAGAGATTCAAGGAATTCTTTGCTGCTTGGAAAACTCTCAATAGTCATCACAATAGAATACAATAGATGCCATGGTAGCATCCATACAATTTTAATATATGGATATAGGTTTAGAAAAATATGTACTAATTTTCAGTCCGATTCTTTTTTCTCCCATCAAATTATTCTCTCTTTGATTATTTGCTGTGTGTGCAAAAAAAATGTGAGCCTTGAATCACTGCAATTGCTGAGTTAAGTTGGATTGACGTGGCAGTGGTGGGGGAAGGGGCTAGGGCATGTCAATCTGTGGAGCACAACTACAAAGAAAGCATTTACAGGTCATTAAAGTGCCTGATTGATGAAGGACGAGGTACAATTTTTGCTTTTTTTCCTTACTTGCACACAAATATACCGCAGGGAATATACAGCAGTTTTAGAAGGGCAAAACCCTCCCATTATAAAAATGGCAAAATACACTTTCAGATTGCAAGATTTTTGCTTGTATAATAGTACTTGGATTTATAATAAAATACTAAATTGTCCATTTTAAACATGATGAAACAAAAGTTAGAGATTGAGTCAGCAAGCTGCATTTAGACCTAGAAAAGGCTTAAAAGTAGTTATGTGCATCATAAAACCCAACTGACCCAGGGTCAGATTTCTGGAACACAGACTTTCTTCAATAAAAGTTTCAGGAGTTGAACTGAACTCAGATCAGTTGCCTGTTTCTGCATTCCAAAGGGGGTGTCCCGCCTCCCTCCTTCCTGACAATATCCCATTCCCACTTCTAGAAAGTTCTTTCTCTGCGGGTATATAGAGGGAGTGTTCGCCTGAGCTGAACTATTCACAGGAGAGAGCTGAGAGGAGAAATCCTACAGATCTTTGCCAGGTAAGAAAAGCAAGATAACAGACTTGAGTTTGCAAGAAGGAATGCTAGGAGGTCTTGAATAGTGCAGCTTTGTTTGACTGTTTTAAAGTCACAGCACGTCATTTAACAGTTGTTTTTTTTAAATCTATTGCTTTCACAGTTTTTTTCCCAATACTCTATACAAATGTGAATGCAACTATTCGAGGCAATCGTGTTGAAAACAGTTTGTGCTCCAATCCTGCAACACAATCTGACTATATTTAAACCTTTAGTCCATCCACCATCTTAGTTGCCATTTGGAAATGTGTTGCATAAATATGGCACAGCTGAAAATCTGATTTTCGTTTCTTTTTTCCATGAGGAAAAAGTAAATTTGAAGTCTAAAGACAGGCAGGAGTTAACATAGTCATGTTTTACCGGCAACTTTTATGGGGATTACTACATACACCTCTTGTTTTTCAGAATGAAAATCACAGACATCAAAAGATCTCAAGGTATATATAAAAATGTGTGCGAAAGTAATGTAATCTGATTTCAGCAGTATCCCAATCGTTCCAGTACAAAGACATCCTGCGTTCCATTCTCAATGAAGAAAGGACGCTTGAAAAGATGTCTGTGCCGTTAATTTAAATGAACAGTTGGGAGTGATTAAACTCAAGTTTAAAAAATAAAAATCTCCTCTGCAAACAAATCACACATAAGAGAGAACAGAGAGATCGGTATCATATTACATCTTGGTGTGAGAACTGAGTGGGCGGCAGTTCCAGATCCTGCTGCTGACGTGGCGAGCAACATGTCTGCTCGATGGTGAAGGCCCTCCTCCTGACCTCGCCTTACGCCAGCACTCTCGCATTTTTCTCCTACTGATGATTAATAACACGCAATAAAATAAAAGCGACAATGGGTTCGATTTACGTGCAAACTAAAAAAGGCACTAAACTTGCTCTTTGTTTGCAGGCTATTATAGCAGACAAACAGGATGTGGATGAGCAACCTCGTAGCTCTTTGCCTGCTGGCCCTCACGGCCTTCGCAGAGAACAAGAAGCTGAGCGGCCATGCGTCCACACTGGCCGACAACAGCGCCAACCTGGCGTTTAGGTCGGTGGACGCCAAAGTCAATTCGAATCCTAACTCATCTGCATGTAGTAACAAACCATCCCTCTTTATTTTTTCTCCGCAGCCTCTACCACAACATGGCAAAGGTGAAAGGCACAGAAAACATCCTCATTTCGCCTGTGGTGCTGGCCTCCTCGCTGGGAATGGTCGCCCTTGGCGGTAAATCAACCACCGCCTCGCAGGCCAAAACTCTGCTGCATGCAGAGAAACTCAAGGATGAGCATCTGCATGCAGGCCTCGCCGAGTTGCTCTCAGAGGTACGACTAGCAATACTTGATGTCTTGAACATACTTTATATCAGGGATGGGCAATTTACAGTAAAGACGATTTTTCATCAGTACTAATGGGGGGCACATAAGACCACGCACATCCTAAACAGGTGTATGTTTAAATATGGACAAACATCCATACATGCAAAATACATGCTCTTAATGCAGTGGTGTCAAAGTCCGGTCCTCGAGGACCTGAGTCCTGCATGTTTTAGAGGTTTGCCACGTTCAACATAGCCGATTCATATTTAAGCTCATCAGCAAGCTCTGCAGGAGCCTGATAATGATCCTGATCATCGAACCAGGTGTGTTGGAGTAGGGAAACCTTGAAAACATGCAGGACTCAGGCCCTGGAGGACTGGACTCTGACACCTCTGTCTTAATGTATTTCATTTTTTTAAATACATTTTTCAATAAAAGATCCACTATCCTGACCCAACAACAAAGGACGTTACCATTCAAGGACAGCACAAAACTGTAAAAAAGCAAACTATCAGTAAAAGTGAAAGGAAGCCATGTCTGCTATCTAGTGGTGAATGGTGATATTACAACTTCAAACTACATACATATTTGCTGCTAGTGATGGAAAAATGAATGCTTCATGAATCGCTTGCGATATATATATATATATTTTTTACTCCCACCATTTATTTGTATGAGGATTTTTTTAGATATAAAAAATAAATTTAATATAAAAAATATTTTTCAATAATAAAAAAAAGGGGGTCGGGGGGTAATTAAGGCACGTATACAGTATTAGGAAAAACCTCACAATCAATGAAAATTATTAACTATACTTATTAGCCACACACCCCCTTCAACATTTGGTATGTTGATGTCGAAGACCAAAAAAGCATCTTGAAATATAGCAAAAAAAAACAAAAGTTTTTAATTTGCTGTTATGGTCATGACAGCAACAATGCCCTAAAATGACTGCAGCTATGTGTAAGGCTACATTAATTTTTATGTCATACAATACGAAACTCAACAGCTGACATCCATTTTGGGTACCATTACTATTTTATTGTTGTTGTTGCTTTGCTTATCCTCATTAGGATATCAGGTGATCTTGAGCCTATCACACCTTACATTTGGGGTACGCTCTGGATTGGTTGTCTGTCAATCACAGGGCACAAAGACAAGCATTCACAATCGCATTTATACCTATCTATCGACAATAAAGAGTCTTTAGTGAACCTAAAGTTTTTGGAATGTATGAAAGGCCACATGGTCTTCCTGAGATGATATTGAAATGCTGCGTCCTCTGGTAACATTTCTTACGTGGTTCATCCACAGGTGAGCGACGCTGAAACGCGCAACACCACATGGAAGATCAACAACCGCCTTTATGGGCCCAGCTCGGTGTCCTTCGCCGACGACTTTGTGAAGACCAGCAAGAAGCATTACAACTACGACCACTCCAAAATAAACTTCCGCGACAAGAGGAGCGCCGTGAACTCCATCAATGAGTGGGCGGCCAAGTCGACCGACGGCAAGTTGCCCGAGATCACCAAGGAGGTGGTGAACACCGACGGGGCCATGATTGTCAACGCTATGTTCTTCAAGCGTGAGTAGACTGTACTGCTTTTATTACCTCCGCCAAGGTTATGTTTGTCAGCAGGATTAAGTAAAGAGAGAAGATATATGATGGTACACTGGCTCCCTCTAGTGGGATGTAAAGAATTACTGGTTTATTTGTTTTCAAGCAGTGCATAATGATGCCTGGATTATTTTATTTTATTAATTTTTTAAAATTCATACATACAGACGCTCCCCACCTTACGAACGAGTTACGTTCCGGACGATCGTTCGTAAGGTGAATTTGTTCGTAAGTTGCTTCAGTGCTATATTTTGTATTATAATTTATGTTTAAAGCCTATATAAGTATATTGAAGGTTTATATAAGTATGTTTAAGGCTTGTACAAGTAACCTGCATTGGTTTGTACTGAAAAAAACTTTTAATAAAATGGAGAGAATACGTACAGTACTGTACTGGACTACGTATGTTAGAGAGAGAGAGCGAAAGACACACACAGTATGTACATGTACGTAATAAGATAAATAAAATGAAGTTTAACTTACTTTTGGAAGATGTACTCGATGCTTAAGGAGATGATGGAGGAGGAGGAAGAGGAGGATTTTATATCATGAGAGGGTCTTCGTCGTCGCTGGAATCGGCTTCAAAAGTTACTTCCTCCTTCATGGGGACCGGCGTTTCTTCCTCCTCCTCCTCGCCACGTTGCTCAGCCTCCAATGAGCTCTCACAGCGCCAATCGTCGGTATTAGCGGTGGAAAGAAGCACTACGCGCAATACAAAATCTAACTTACAGCATTTCTTTCCGAACATTTTTCGACATACTGTACGCGCAGAAATGTTCGTATGTACCGTTGTTCGTAACTCGAATGTTCGTAAGTAGGGGAGCGTCTGTACTCTTGATTCATGAGCGGCAATGAAGTTGTACACGGTTTTGACCTTATAAGGATTATCCAGCCTTGGTGGAGGATGGAAACTCTAAAGAGTTGAATTCCAAGTGAGCTATTTTCTCTTACAGCTCACTGGGATCAGAAGTTCCACGAAAAGATGGTGGACAACCGTGGTTTCCTGGTGACTCGCTCTTTCACTGTTGCAGTTCCCATGATGCACCGCACAGGTACATTTACTCATTAGTTTCTTTTACAGCATTTTCATGCCAAGAGATCTGATCGCTCTGTTCTCCTCCTCAGGTCTGTATGACTTCCATGAAGACAAACAGAACCGTCTCTATGTTCTGGATATGCCTCTGGGCCAGAAGCAAACATCGATGGTCTTCATCATGCCCTTCCATCTGGAGCCCTTGGACCGACTGGAAAAATTGCTGACCAAGAAGCAGGTGGAAGCTTGGCTTGGCAAAATGGAGAACAGGGCCGTGGCCATCTCGCTGCCTAAAGTCTCTATGGAAGTTAGCCACAACCTACAGGTAAGATGGGCAAAAAACCCATCATGGCTTCTTCTTCTCTTGTTTGGCTATTGACAACCACTTTATAATGCGCATAATAATGAACCACCGCATATTAGCAGCTGCCATTCATAATTTCACCTATTTATAATTATTGTATTTTTTTGGTAACCTATCCTCCCTTATTGACAAATCTGTTTTTGCTGTGGCGCCATCTGGTGGCATCTTGACTTAAAGTGAGTGGAGCGATTTCATTTGTCATAGACGTTTAAAGGAGAAGTTAATCTAAGAAATATCTTTTATGTAGCCCCACTAGTATGCTGATTAATATTGAGTTTGTGGAATATAAATTAAGCAGCAAAATCCACCCCTTTTCAGCCATCTCAGGAGGCGGCCATTTTGTCACTTGCTGTCGACCGAAGATGACATCACAGTTGCTCAGGGCTCAGGTAATGACCAATCACGGCTGGCCTGTTTTCTGAAGCTGAGCTGTGATTGGTTGCTACCTGAGCCTTGAGCGAGTGTGATGTCATTTTCAGTCGACAGCGAGTAACAAAATGGCCGTCCCCTGGGATGGATAAAAAGGGGTGGATTTTACTCTATTCCACAATCACAAAATTAATCTTAATGCAGTGTTTGGACTAACGGGGGCACATACAATGTATTATTGTAAAAAAATGAATAAAAAAATGGGTTGACTTACCTTTAAAGAGAAGCTAACAAAACAAAATGCAACTAAATTAAATTATTAGTAAATGAAAGCTATACTTACCTTCTGAAGACGCCTAATAGACACAAAAGAGTGAATATAAACAAAATAATCTATGCCCTCATCTCTCTCTGTAGAAACATCTGGCCGACCTCGGCCTGACCGAGGCGGTGGACAAGGCCAAGGCAGACTTGTCCAACATCTCCGGAAAGAAAGACCTGTACCTCTCCGACTTCTTCCACGCGTCCGCCCTGGAGCTGAACACGGAAGGCAACCCGTTCGATGTCTCCATCTTCGGCACTGACAAGCTGAAGGACCCCAAGCTTTTCTATGTGGACCACCCCTTCGTTTTCCTGGTGAAGGACAACAAGACCAAGTCCATCCTGTACATCGGCCGTGTGGTTCGACCCAATGGAGAGAAGATGCGCGATGAGCTCTAATGTTAATTTGGGTGGGTAGCGTTAGTTTGTGAAGCTGTGTTTAGGAAACTGTTTTTTTTTTTTTTTTTTTTAAATCTAGTGTTATCTCAGGAACACATTCCATAAAGGCAGACTGTGGACTGATTATCTGAACTTTGAAGACACACTATAAAATAATGGCCTGAAGTCTTTTTTCTTCTTTTACCCAGTTTGTGTACGAAACACACAAAAACTGAACCAAATACTAATTCTTTTATATGTATTAATTTTATTCCAGTATGAAAAATTGAACAATCTGTTTAATTAAGGATGTAGCCAATTTTAGCAGAGGCGGCCAGCATTCTGGCAAAAATATATTTTCTGTCAAAATATGACTTGGGCCATTATTTTAAGAGGGTTATTCTCCAAATATAAGCATCATTGAGATTTTTCCTGCTTATATTAAGTGTGACTTCTCTCTCTCTCTCTCTCTCACAGCTTGTTAATGCCAGCATAGGTCAAGGAATCATCCATTGGTGCTTTCATGCATTATCTTTAACGTTTAAAGATCTTGTTTGGCAGTTATTTCTTTTAAAAACAAAACAAACAAAAAAACATTTGTCGTCCTGCCTGCACTGAATATTACAAGCAAAGTCTGCATATTACATTTTTGGGTTTAACTTATGCTCACATGCTTAGCGCAATCAACCTGTTTGTTGCTGTCCACGAAAATGCTGTTGGAATTGTGTGATAATGAACAAATGTCATTTTTCAATAAAAATAGAAAATAATCGGCATGTGACTTGTGCGTTCTTGCTGCGGTAAAGAAGGGATCACAATTTTTCCAGTGAGCGGTTTTCCCATGTTTGGGATGAACGGGGGGATGTGCCCCAGGGCTTATCTGCTGCAGACAACTATCCCAAGAATGCCAGGCTTGACTTGTTCCAACCATTGCTAGACTAAATAAAGGTCTTTGGTGGGATAACCTGCACAAAGGAGAGTCTGGGTTCAAACTGGAGTCCAGGGTCCTTGTGGTGAGCTGGGAAAGAAAATTGGATGCTTGTTGTATGCTGGTACAACAATAAATAATTTCTAGCTTCCTGTTTTATTTACATTATATGGATGTAATGTTTTGACTTTTTTTTTCTTATTTCATATGTGTGTGCGTGTGAGTTTGTGCTCATTAATTCACCTGAAACCTATTAAAAATCCCATAACCTTCACCTAAACCGAAGACTTCAGAATCCTGCTAAAGTCGTGAAGTTGTCAGGAGACCCGAGGAAGGATCAAAGAAAAGAAAGAAAAGTGAAATCCAGCACCGACTAGACACCACCTACTACCCACAGACCAAGGACCCATATATTTAAATCTGTGTCTCACTTTTGGGTCCCAACCCAGCAGTTGACAATCACTAGGCTAGGTTAATATAAATAGATGTCAACTAACGCCTTCATGAACAAGGATTAAACCAAGCAAAACGATGATCATAGTAATAAATAGCAGCAACCAGTTGTGATTTTTTTTCCCTTGGGTGAGTGGGGCCCACCAGCAGATGGTGCTGTGATGAAAACAATAGTTCACTACAGAATAATTTGTTTTATATTTAATACAGAGTTGTGATTCATCCCACGTTCATTCATGTTCTGTGGTGTTTGTCCTCATTAGGATGCATGTGAGCTCAGAGGGCACATATAGACAAACAATCATTCATATGTATTCACACATATGGACAATTCAGAGTATTCAGTTAATTAACTTACTGTAATATGCACGTTTTTGGAATATGGGAGGAAGCCAATTGAAAAAAAAAAACATTATAAGACTAACTGTATGCACACATCACATTACAATGACTTTAAGAGACCTAAATGCACAGATTTTTGCCAATTTCCACTTTAAACAAAATTTCAAATAACAAGCACAGCAGTTGTATATAATTACGATCCAATTCATGTTCACAGCAATTACACAGTGGCAATGATTATATTTGGACATTTTTATTATTGTTATTTTTTTCCCCCCATTATTGATGCTACTTTTTCATTTTGTAGTGGGATCATGCCTTACAAGGACATTTTTTTCCCTCCCATTTCTATAGTGTTATGACTGTTTTGGGTTGGGTCATGGGGTCATTATGTCATGATGATTTATTAGCCATTCTTAGTTTGTCTAGCCTTATGCAGTTGCTATGTCCTTTACGATGAAGTTGTCGGTTGCCATGCAGTTAATATGGTCCAGTAGTAGTCACTCTTATTTTATCATATAGGCCTTAATTATGTCATATAGAACTGTGCATTGTCCTAGAGAGAGTTACTGAATGACAGTTTGTCAGTACATTGAGGTTCCTTGGCTGAGGTTTATCTCAGCATGCCAAGGTTTTCTCAGAACTTTTACGCAATTTTTCTTCCAAGTGTTGGAGATTGTGTCCATGCAAAACGAGGGTTCTCAATCAAGTCTTTTCTTCGAGGCCATCTCTGAATCCAGCTGTTGTTACTGTATTTTTGTATTTTGTCTCCCAACTCTCATGTCTTGTCTGCATTTGGGTCCTAACTCTGCACCTCATGTGACAAAAAGCATATAAAAAGTAGCGTATAACATGATCTTTAGGGGTCAGTGTGCAATATCCAGCCAGCTAAGTCGTCTAATATGAGCATTCATGACAAAACCTAACACAGACAAGAAATATTATTTCCAAATAGGCATCCAGGGCATCCCCTCCTTGAATGGGGAAACTTTGCCTCATTTCAGCGACCACTCAGTGGCCAGTGAGTGCAGCACGTAAATGAGGGCATCCATCTTTGACTGAAGATTGGTCCCTGGGCTACTGGCAGCGGGTTAGGCGGGCAGGTCACGGGACGAGTCTCATTACATTAGCACCATCGTGTTCTGCTGAGTCGGCTGCAGGCAGATTAGCCAGTCGATGGACAATCCTCTTAAAGGAGTCCGTGTTAAGCCACGGGGGGGAGAGAGAGGCCGGGTGCGGCTTTTACATCCTCCGCTCGCCTCTTCTTTTTCCCAGAAGGAATCGGTCCTATGGCTTCATTCCTTTCACATCTTCCCTTCTTTTCCGCTCATTTTTTGCTTGTCCACTGGTCTGTTGGCCTTGCGGAAAAGAGTCTTGATCTCATCAGTCACCATCTCCTGCCAGTTGACCCTAATAAATGGCAGAGTTTAGAATGAATCTCAAGCAGATGCTGCATATTTAAATTAAAAAAAGCACAACAGACACCGAAATAGCAAACAGAACACAAATAAAACAACAAGTTTGAAATACAGTGTCATGGAAGTTAATTCACGATACAAAGAGGGATTTTCACAATCTGCTTATGGGCTGGAGGCAGAAGTCGATAAGGTCAAGAGATTATAAGGAGAAAAGATCACAAAGCAAGACTTGGAAATCAACGGCGTTCACATCACATCAACAGGACACGACACCAGCTGGCATGCCGGCTCTCTACCTGTAGGTCAAGCCTTTTTCTCGGCCTTCTTTCTCTTGTACCTGGCTACGTCTTCGGGGCTCAGGCCGTGATTGTCTTCACTGTGGTAGCACCGGTGCGGTTTATACAAGTACATTAAAAGTATAGACGGTGGTTCAAAATGTACCTCATCTGCATTACAGGGCAAAGAATGATGACAGGTATCTTACCCTGGTTTGATCTCTGGTGGTTTTGGCAAAGGCTTTGCAAAGTCAGACTTCCCTACCAGCCAGTATGTCTCTTCAATGCCTTTCCCCTGGTAATAAAGAACACGGTTTTATTCAGATAACATCTTATTTGTCTTCATGATTTCAAATACTGATCTTATTGATAGGGTGACCAAATGTGCCGGCAGATTTCACCAGCCCCATTTTTTTGTCCCCATTATGACGCAGGCCAATTGTTTTGACCATGTGCTTGTCAATCACAGATTTTATAGCGATTCATACGATACATCAATTAACTCATTCACTGCCATTGACGGCTATAGACGTCAAAAATTCATTTGAACTATTTCTATTAGTTTGCAACTTTTTCCCACTTTTGTTAACAAGAGTATGAAAACCTAGAATTTTTTTATTGTCCATTTAGAACAGATATAAATTTTGTGGTTAATCGTGAGTTAACTAGTGAATGCGATTAATTATGATTACAAATTTTAATCGCCTGACACCCCAAATTTTTTATAATGTTTTCTTTTCTTTTTTAATTCATTCATTGCCATTGACGGCTATAAACATCAAAAATTCATTTAAACTATTTCTATTAGTTAAATTTTTTCCCACTTTTGTTAACAAGAGTATAAAAACCTAGAATTTTTTTAATTGTACATTTAGAACAGATATAAAATGTGTGATTAATTGTTAGTTAACTAGTGAAGTCATGCGATTAATTATGATTCCAAATTTTAATCGCCTGACACCCCGAATTTTTTATAAGCTTTTTTTCCCTTTTTTTATTAATTTACTGCCATTGACGGCTATAAACGTAAAAAATTCATTTGAACTATTTCTATTAGTTTACCAATTTTTTTCACTTTTGTTAACAAGAGTATAAAAACCTAGAATTTTTTTTATTGTTCATTTAGAACAGATGTAAAATTTGCGATTAATCGTGAGTTAACTAGTGAAGTCATGCGATTAATTTTGATCGCCTTTGATTTTTTTAAATCTTTTTTTTTAAATGAATTTATGGCATTAAATGAGTTAATAAATGTTACCTTCAGCTCTGTCTTGCCTCTGACTTCTATTTTATAACCTTCCTTGAGAGAGCGGAGGATGTTCACAGTGCTCAAGTTAACATGGATTCTGTAAGCTGAGAGAATACGATTGAGAGTTATAAATGTTAAAGGACAGAAAATAAAATATAAACCCTTGGAAACTCACGCAGGCCGGTGGATTCCATTCTTGAGGCAGTGTTGACGGTGTCTCCAAACAGGCAGTAGCGAGGCATGGTCAGGCCCACCACTCCAGCGACGCAGGGTCCTGTGAAGGCACAAATGATGCTCATTTGGGAGCAATAAGCTTGAACGTTTCTGTCATTCCATTTCATGTTGACACAATCAACATGGATGACCTACCTGAGTGGATCCCGATCCGTATCCTGACAGGAACATCGGGCATGTGGCGCATCCGGAAGGTTCCCACCGAGCTGAGGATGTTCAGAGACATGTTGGCGACTTCAGCGGCGTGCTTGTTGCCGTTTCTCTTGGGCAGACCTGACGCCACCATGTAAGCATCACCGATGGTCTCCACCTGGATAACACACGGACGCATCCGCCAGTTAACTACTTCTACAATATCATGATCATTAACTTGGAAAATAAATTGAGGCTGTGTCTCACCTTGTAGACATCATGGTTGCTGAGAACAGCATCAAACAAAGTGTAAAGGTCGTTGAGAAGGTCAACCACCTCAATGGGGTCACTGAGTGACGAGATGGTGGTGAACCCCACGATATCACTGAAGTAGATGGTCACCTGGTCAAAGTACTCCGGCTCCACCGTGGCGCCGGTTTTCAGCGCCTCGGCCACGGAACTGATGGATGCAGAGGATAATATGGCAATTTTTTTTTTTTTAAGTTCATTTTAGCATTTGGTTTTGTGTGTTTACTGACGGTGGCAGCATCTCAGAGAGCAGCTTCTCTGTCCTGTGCTTCTCCACCTCCAACTCCTCAGTTCGCTCTCGGATGAGGTCCTCCAGATTGGAGCTGTACTGCTCCAACATCCTCAACATGGAGTCAATGATGTTGGTCTTCTTACCCTTGTTAATGATCTTGAACTACAAAACAAAGAAAATTGATCACATAGGAATCATTGAAAAAACAAAGAGAATGATAAGACCATTTCATAAACCCAAACAAACCCTGTCAAAAATCTCACTGAAGCTGGGTCTTCGGTCTGGAAGCTCACTCCAGCACTGCTTCATCAGCTGGATACATTCCAGAGGAGCCTGGTCGGGAGCTACAGTGGGCCGGCACATTGGAGGGGGCTTCTTAACCTTTCGAATGATCTCTGATCATAAGAATATAAATATCAGACAACATGTTTGCATTCATCACCCCAAATAACTTAATACGAGTGACATGTCCATAAATCCGCTTTTTAAGTGGCTTTACAGTGGCTTTACAGTAGTATTAAATGGTGGAGCACAAATGACTTGAAACAAGCACAATGCATACAACCAGTAATTTATTTTTTGTGAGTGGGCACATTAGATAAAATCAATACAGTTGAAGTTTACTGTCAAAGTAATAATAAAACAAAGAGAATTACACATTGTCTATTTAAAACAACCACATACTTTGCTTTAGACCAGAGGTGGGCAATCTCGGTCCTCGAGGGCCGGAGTCCTGCAGGTTTTGTAGGTTTCTCACTTCCAACACAAGCTGATTCCAATCAACAGGATCGTTATCAGGCTTATGCAGAGCTTGCTGATGAGCTGATCATATATCAGCTGTGTTGGAGAAGGGCAACACGCAAAACCTGCAGGACTCCGGCCCTCGATGCCCACCTCTGCTTTAGACAAAAGTCGGCTAGCTTAATGCTATCATGCTAAATAATTTTTGTTTTATTGAGTGGCTGGAACAGATTAACGGCATTTTCATTTTCATT